>NC_045479.1:22886821-23187077 GCF_009650955.1 Corvus moneduloides | reverse complement strand
CCCATTGCCAGTGTGGGTGAGGATGGAAAAGTGCAGAGGTGCCTCTGCTGACAGGGAGCCCAGATGGTGTCAGCTGCAGTGCACCTCTGAGGGGGCAGATGTGCCCAAGCCTCGCCAGGTGCGACTGAGGGCAGATGCAACGCTTCAAAGTAGCCAGAGGAAGAAAAGTTCTGTGGAGAAGGAGGCAATAGGTCTCCTGTCTAACTGACCCACATCCTGCAGGGATCATTTTCACAATTCTGGTCTCCTGCTCTGAAGCCCTGACCACCTTCCATGTGTTTGACACTGCAGGGATCATTTTCACAATTCTGATCCCCTGCTCTGAAGCCCTGACCACCTTCCGTGTGTTTGACACAACAGTGCCCTAGAGCAAGCATCATCCATGGAGTGCCTGATGGCCACTGCATTCTGTTTGCCCCACACATGGTTTTCTGGGCTTGTGGCGTTCTCACGTTCACCCCTATGGATGCTTTCTTTTCTTCCCCACGTGTCCCCAATTCTTCCCCTGAAACAGTGGAATGGGGCAGATGACTAGACAGGACATTCCAGGCAACAAAGCCCTGCCACCTGCAGCCGCAGCCAGTAACTCAGCAGATCTTTAGGGCCAAGGATCCACAGGATTACCATTCCACACACCATCTAAAACACCTCCCAAGCCTTTGCTTTGCTCCAATTCCCACTTTTCTATGTGTGGTGTGCTGGTGACATTGTTTGACTCTAAGAGCCTATGCAGGCTTTTACAGCTGCACCACACGATTTTAAATGTTTTTTGGTGTTTTAATTCTATTTGTTCATTATATGGCAGATACTGAAGCACTCCCCTGACCCTCAGACAGGCTTGCTTCTCCTCTCTCATCCCCAGTCCTGCCAGCCATGGAGGCAGAACACCTGTGCCTTCAGTCCAATGGCTAGACCAGGCAGGGACAGTGGTGAGCTGGCTCAGCCCATGACTCTCTTGTCCTGCAGGATGGCAACCTGAGCCCAGAGGAAATGGAGAGAGGATGAATGCATAGCCTTCTCTTTGCTGCAGGTATTTTTTTTTTTCCACTCCCCCCTCCTCCTTTACATTCCTATGCCAGTCCCCCTCACCATTTCAAAGCACTGTGCAGAGAGCTCTCAGAGTGCAAAGTGCAGGGGGAGCAGTGGGAGGGTCAGGTGAGGACTGAGAAGGGCAAGAGGAAAAGGTCAGTGACGCAAGCCCAAAGCAATGGCTCTCAGCTGAGCTGCTCGGCTGTTTGTCCGTGCTGCGCTATTTCTACTAGGCAACAATTCACACATCTGGGGACCACAACTCCTTCCACCTCCCACGCTCTTCCCTCCCCCACCACGGGGGCTGAGGCAGGGGAGGGGGAAGGACAGAGAGATGCTGCACCAGCTTGCTAGCATCGTTTCCAAGACCAAAAGGATAAAAACCCTGAGCAGTCCTTTTCATCAGCCACTTTCCCTCTGAACACTGAGCATCTCTGACGAAGGAACCTGCTGCCTGCAAAGAGGCGGGGGAGAGTAGCAAGAAAGTGGGGGGTCTTTTGTGGTGCTCGTAGTGGCACCCTCACCCTTGAAACATAAAAGCAACAGTACATGTTTCCTATTAGAATTAAAGCCTCACCTAAGTAGACCGTGGCTAAGAGAAGGGACTCTGGTGCCTGCGGACACGTGCTGTCCTTGGCCTGTTTCCAGGGTAAGCATTCAAGTGGAGCCAAGTGCTTGATGCCCCCCACGCTGCCCCACTGGGCCTGGACTGTGCTCTGTGCATGTGTTTGTGTGCACGAATGTGTGCACAGGTGCAAGCACAGGGCAGTGCCCCCACGGACCTGCCCCACAGCCTGCTCCACCTGTGTGACACAGCACCTGCCTAAAATAGCCCTCCCAGCCCCGTGCAATTGCTCTTTGCAACTGCAGGGAGAGGGAGGGTGAAATCATGAACTGCTTCAACACTCTGTGCCCTTTCCTGCCTCTTATGTGGGAGCTACCAGAGCGACAGGGAACGGCAATACCCAAAATGACATTTCCTCCCTGCCCATGCATGTCAGCCAGGAAGAGAAGGGGAGGAAAGTGTAACCCTGTGTGTCTTTCTCACAAGGAACTAAGTCCCATTTTCCCTGAGACTTCTACATCCCATTTCCCAAACAGGGGCACAGCCTATGAAGCAGATGGGGTGAGGTGCACCTTGGGTTTTGTGTTATGGCAATGAGCCTGGCGGGTACCTCATGGACAGGGCTCTGTGTTGCATCTCTCAAGGAGCATCTACAGGCTCCTCAGAGACCACAGTGAGGAAAACAGTAGTATCCATAGTGCTTGTTTTTCCTCCAAGTGGTGGTTTGCAATGTTCACCGGGATCTGTTAGTAGTCTCCACTAACATGCAGCCTTGGCTGCCCATAGCCAAAAAAAAGGCTTTTCAATTGTGTGCAGCCTCATCTAGCCACAGAGCCACTCTGCTACAGGCAGTTCACGTCAGAGGAGGGCTCCATAGGAGAAAAAGTCCCCAGAGAAGCGATCCCATAGCTGAAACCCTGGCAGAGGTGTGCTCTCAGGAGGGCTGGGGAGCTCTTAGTTCTGAGCTGTTTCACAAGGTGGTGGTACATCCCTTGAGGGAGTGAAGTGCCCTCAAGTCCTTGGGTCAGGGGGTGGACCTGAACACCACCCTTCCCTTCCATTCCTTACACCCAGGCACGTTGGCTGCTGCCTTTCTCATCAGACCTTCTGCCTCCCCAGGTGGGGAGCAGCAACGTTAGAGAGCAAATGGGAGGAGAGCTGAACCCAGGAAACTACAGAGCAGAGGAAAAATAGCTCTTCTGGCTGAGCCCAGGGGAGAAACAGGAATGCAGCTCCTGAGCAGCGAGCTGTAAGGAGACAGGAAGCTGCCTCCAAACAAGTAATTTCTGTGCAGGCATCTTAATGACATGAAAGTTAATAATTGCCGCAGTCACAAATCAGTAACCCCCGGAAGGGCTTAAGGGGGAGTAGGGGGCTGGCCCTTGGATAAGCATGACATCACCAACCATATTTTATAACAAAATCAACAATCCAATTAATTCCCTTTCTAGAAACTGCTCAGGCACAGAGATGAAGAAAACAGAGGAGCAAGGAGAGCTCTGAGCAGAATGGGGGTGGTGGCTGTAATGATTTTTTCCTCTAGAGAAGGAAGGGAAATGTGATTAAACTGGGAGCAAGCCTTGATAATCAAAATACCTGAGGGTTTATTCTCAAGAATCTTCTTACAGTATCGTGTCTTGCCTTCAAGCAATTTTGAACGTACAATAAATCTCTAAATTCTTCTCAATTTATTAGGTCTGGAAGCTGTCATTGCTTCGTATTAGGCTTGTCAAGTATTTGTACCCTCTAGCTTTAAATAGAGAGAGATGTAACACATTGACAGGCTGAAAAACAGAGCAGGGCTTTATCTCTCCAAGACTGCCCAGGTAATAAGGTAATGATTTCCCTCAAGGACAAGAGCAGCCACTGATGCTGAATAGCAAATCAGCCAGCATTCAGCTCATTAGTTTGCTTAGGCATGGATTTGGTGTGAGGCTGTTCTCTGAGTCCAGTGCTGCCTTCCTGTAGAACATATCACTTGCACAGGCAATCCCTCTTCAAGACAGTCCTGTGAGCAAGTTCTGTGGGCAATCAAGCCATGCATCTTCAGCATTCAGTGCCAGGAGAACCCTCAGGGATTTGCAGAGGCATGTTTTAACACTGTAAGTCCATAACAGCCCTACAGACCTGGGCAGTGGACACCTGGGTGTGATGCAGGACCCAGAGCCTGGTCTGTGAATCTGTTTTTGAAGAAGATGGGAAGGTGTCCTTTGCGCTCCTTTCTCTGCTGTGGAAATTGAGACTCAGAGAGGATGTGAGAGCTGTACACACATGCTGATAGTCCCATGGGTACGTCACCCTCCTTACAGTTCACGCTACTGAGTTTTCCATCGCAGGTGTGCCAGAATTAGACCATCTGCACACACAAGCACCACAATTAGCTGGCAGAGATCACTTGCCACACTGCTGTGTCTCAAATGCCTGCTGGGCCTCAGACACTGTCTCCACAGGCTCAGACAAGGGTGTAGGCACTGGCCTTCCTTCATGTTGCTGAGCCTAAGGATGCCTACGGACGCAGAGTGCCAGGCCCAGGGTGACAGCCCAGGTCTTCCTCGAGTGTCTCTAGGGAGGGACTCTGGGTCTGAGCAAACCTTGTGGCACCATGAGCACTCATCAGGGAGACAGACATCCACTCCTGGGAGCTCTCGTAAAGTTTGACTCTGCTGCTGGGCTCCAGCCCCTCCAGCCAAAGTCCTGTCACCATCTAGTTCAACCCAAACATAATGAGGAGCCAGGGCTCAGGTCCTGAGCAGGGGCATCTCGTGGCCATCCCGTGCTCCTCCTCACGAGTTCATAGCAGTGTATTCACAGCCAGGCAGGCTAAGAGTGAAACTGCTTGAAAGTAGCATGCTCTCCCTCCCACCCTTTTTTCCCCACTTCTCTGTGGCTGTGGCCATCACTGTCAAGGAGTGAAAGTGAACACCTCCTCCATCGCCTCCCACCTCTGGCCCCTGACTTGCCTCGAGTGAAAGTGCTTGTGAGTGCCTCAGCTTCCTAACACTTTTGCCCATGTTCCTCTATAGCCTACAGGGCTAGGGAATCCCTACTTTTGAACATTTTGTGTATTCATGTGTATATTTGATGTCTACTGCCTTTACCAAGCATGTCTATCAGGACGCTCCGTAGGGCAGAATTTGTAAGGAAAGAAATGCAGGAATATCATCTGCTCTGTAGATAGGCTTAGTACTTGCTGCCCAGCATTGTTACTCCGTTGTGGTACCCGATTCCAGATCTTAAACTCCGTTGCTGAAATGCCTCTCCACTTAGTGGTGGAGATTAACCTGAGGGCAGTGTTTAGCCTGCAGCAGCAATATCCCTAGGGATGATGGAGCAGGAGGGGAAAAAACCTCTCTCTTACTTCAGCCCAAGTTTGCTGTTTTGATACAAAGTAAAGCCTCTTTTAGGCCTGTAATGTGAAAAAATTGAATAAAGACCTCACTGATACACTGAGCAGTGGTTTCCCACAAGGCCATTTTAGAGACATTTTTCGGAGTAGAACCACAGTTTAACGGGAAAATAACTGCAGATGTAGAACAACAGCGTAGTTTTGAGAAGCGCACGCATACGATTGGCAGGAAACTCAATGCAAAGGTTATAGTTAAAACAACATTATTTGGAAAGTACCAGAAATAACTTACAGAGCGTCTCGAGACCTTCACAGTGTATCCTGTCAGGAAGCGAACTTTAGTGGCCACCAGGGCATCTCTGCCCTCCTCCCTTCACCTCCTGCTGGTTCTGCGCTCTTTCCACTGCTCCAGTCCAGAGGGCCGTGAGGACAGTCCAAGATGGATCTGCTGAGCCCTCCACTGAGCTCACCCCGTGAGCTGGGTGGCTTGCAAGGCATCCCAGTTAGCCTGGCATTCTGGTCCCACTGAGAGCCAGCAAAGGCAAAGGATGTCCCCAGCCTAATGAACATGTTGAGCTGGTGAATCCTGGGGTAGTTTGACACCACACAACACTTTTGCCTTCGTGCTTCTTCTCTGTCTCTGTTGCGCTGTTCTCCTTTGCCATTTTGCAGAGACTCTCAGTGGACGTGCAGCTGAAAACAAGCAGTTTCAGCAGCACTGCTCTTCTCTAATGAAAGCTGTGTGAGGGGAAAAAAGTCTTGTGCATAAGTACATGCCTCAGTCTTGAGTATTTTTAAAACTTTTAAAGCTTATGAAACCAGTCTGGCCCAAACAACATCTTTAAGCAAACCTCCATCATCACACTTTTACCTGCCACTTTAACACTGAACAACAACACTGACTGCAGAGTTTACCCATCCCAGCCACCATTATGGGGACAGGAAGGTAAAGACAAGAACACCTCGCATATGTTGCTGACAATGTGGTTTTGTTTGGCTTCTCACATTACAAATGGCACAATTCCTAACAATATCAGTGTAAAGGAGATAAAAAGTGCTACATTCTCAGTAGCACAACATCTTGGGCAATCAAGTTTGAAAACTGTGGTGGCAGGAAGCGTAATTTATATGTGCCAAACAGGGTCTGCACATAGTACTATTATCATGTCTCTGGAGGAAACCTTCTCTTATTTATGCCACACAATTGTTGTTTCAATGCATTTTAAACTGTGTTTCCAAGGGAAATATGCTGAGGAAGTTTGTGTCCCCACACATCAAGGTTTGGTTGTCTGTTAGCTGATCCGTCGGACCATTCCCCCTCCCTTCACAGTTTTGGAAAAGTCAATCAATTCCAGTTGCACTTGACAAAGAGGTATATGTCTTATTACTCTTGAGCAAGGGTATCTTGATAGAGGAGTGCTGTTTTTCCATTGGCACCCTGCGTGGGAAAGTCTTCAATGTGACACCAGTGCTTACTAGATAGCAGAAAATCTGCATGAGAGTCTATCACAGAGAAACAGATCTAGAAAAAAACAGTCTCCAGAGAGGCAGCTGATCACACAAATCCTTGTTTCCAACTGCAGCAGCCACCATCTCCTAGAGGGCCTGACTACATGTTAAGTTTTCCACTTCCACTGTTTCAGGTACCATAGTGCACAATCAATCTCATAAGATTTTTATATATTAAAAAAAAAAAAAAAGAAAAAAATAGGAAAAAAAAGGAATCAGTGGATTTTTTTCCCTGATAAGCTGAACAGAGCTGTGCTTTGTGCTCTTGCTGTCCCAAAGTGGTCTCTGGTCTTAAGCTGTAGGTTTCTGCAGTCTGAAAGACAAACAGGAAAAATGATGGTTAATAGGAAAGCTCCATTGCAGCTGCAATGCTGGTGATGCCAAGATCTTACTCACAGAGCACTTCATTGCTTCAGATGAGGATTTCTGTGTCAGAGTAAGCTGCATTCATTTTAAGAGTTCCTGGCAAAGGCGGGCTGTGGCCTGATGATCCATGCCATTGCAGCTCCATCCCAACGGGAGCCTCCACAGTGCAGCATACACAGCCAGCGGTTACCAGAGCAGGAGAGCACACAGCTCATCCTCTCTGCTGCTCCTCCTCAACAGAGGCTGGCTGGTTCTGATTCCCCAGTTGTCCTCCCCAAGCCTGGCCATGACAAGAGTTTTCAGATGCCTAGGAAGAGCATTCAAATGACAGCTCTCAAGACTCCCAGTCCTTGTTGTGCGTGGTGAAGAAAGAGGTGCTGCACTCCACTACTGCTGGCTGAGTGAGTGTTTGGTTCTGGATCAGCTGCTATGCTTTCCCAGAAATGGCCATGAGGACTGACTATTGCAGCCTCCTGCAAAACAGCTCTGCCCATGCCTTCAAGCTACTGGTTTGCTCCAACGCTACTTCTTTTTGAGGTCTAGTATCTTCTGAGATCCAGTGTCTGGGCTGGGCTTCCTGTGACTAAGAACTCATCCTCCTCCTACACCCTTTTTCCACTACCTGAATCCAAGATCCCTTTGTTGTTAAACTCAGTCCCATCCTCCAGGTTTATAGAGCCCTCAAACAGGAACTGCCTGAAGATTTGTGATTAGCCTCTGGCAACTTTTGGTCAGCAAAACTGTCTTGCCAGACCTGAGCTTGGGCCTTGAGCTGCTCTAGGAGAGAAAGATGAGAAGCATGGAGTGTGGTGACCACTGTACATGTAAGAGGAGATGCTCATCATCTGGCCTCACACCAGTGGCCATCATTGTGCAGCGCAGACCAGGCAGGAAATATGATGTGCTGCACTTCAGAGAATTCTATTTCTGTATGGAAAAGAGAGAGGGGGGTGAGGACACGTTTGCAGGTCCGTGTCTATCTGTGAACCGGGCAACCATCAGGCTGTGGATTTGCATTTGTACATCTGCCTTGGCTTGGGATGTGAAGGCAACAAAAGGGGCTATCTGTCTGCAAAGGTGAGGGCACAGGAAGCTTTGGAAAAAGGTGGAAATATTTTTTGTATCCTTGTCTGCCCTGTTGAACGGACAAGCCATGCCAGACAGACACTGCAGCTACTGCAGGGTGGCATTGCCTGGCTGGACTAGCTGCAAGGCTTAGGTTAGAGGGGGTGGTTCTTCCTTCTGTGGAGTGAATGGGGTGTTTGGCTGGGTAGGGAGGCAGTGGGATGGGTGTTCTTGTGGTGTCACAACATCTGCAAGTGTGAGGGTGTACCTCAAATTTGTTCACACTCAGTGTTGACCTGGTTCCACTCCCACTGCGACCCAAGATGGATCCTCTAAAACTGGGGCAACGATGTCTGGTTTCATTCAGGTGTTGCTCAGGTCAACAACTCCAGCTATTTTTCACAAAGTGGTCCATGGCATTTCTACTGTAGACAGACTCCTGTCCCCGGTTTCAAAGTGATCTGTAAACTTGTGCAGACCCTGAGAGCAATATGAGTGAACCATTTGGGTGTCTGAAAGAGGAAGCTATGGGTCTTGCCAGTATCCCAAGAGGACAGGTCCTTTTCGCTCTCTCTTTTGCCTCCCAGCAATGGCTTAAACTGGTCCCAGTATGTCTGAGCAGTGCTAACACCTGACCCCTCTAACTCGGTTTCTACACTTATTGCTTTATCAGCAGGAAGTAGAATGTGGTTTGGGTTTTTTTATTCTTGGCCTTACTAGCCTTTTCGATACTTCGGGGCCTTGTCTCAGTCTGACAAGGCAAGCAAGCAGCAGCTTCCTGTGCACAGGTGAGAGGGAGAAGACAGAGAGAGACCATGCATGTATGACAGAAACAGCTTTGAAGCAGAACTGCTGGGCTGGAGGCACCTCTTCTCTTGTGGACATGCGCTGAGCCAGGATACCTGCCTTCATCGCTCTCCCTTTTTCCCCTTGCCCTTCCCCTCACTATTTGACAATCAGCACCTGCTGCCATCCAACCTCACGACCCCAGGCACTCCCTTCGTCCAGACTGCTCAGTGACTGGAGCTGGAAGGTAAAGGGGGCAATGCCAGCTCTCTCCCACATGGGGGTGGCTGACCTGAAAGCATCTTAGAAGGAGTTTCAATCTGACAAACTGAATCTTGCCGTTGGGAAGGGCTTAGAACGTATTTATCTCTCTGTCTCTCCACAATCCTCTCAAATCATACCCCACATCTCACTACCACACCGCCCACTTTCTCTCTCTCCCCTGTCTGCTAATGTGTTGTCATCATGTTTTTCTTCCTCTGAACCTAATCTTTTATCACAACGGGAATTGGTAGTAAGCTCATGCCAGCCCTTTATAAACCCTCTCTTCCCACTCCTCTGGCAGTCCCAGCAAGGTCCAGTGGGGCTCCCCTCTTGTTTTGCTCAGGTCTGCCTGAGCTCCAGGGCTGGTGAGAGGTGAGGGTGGTTCCTTCTCCTGTGGGCAAAGGCAGATCTCAAGGTATGGGTGTCCAGGTGGATGGGGAGAGAGAGGGGCTTGGATGAGAAGACCATGAGACCAGTCTGTCTGATATGGAACAAGATTGTACAGGCTTTGTAAGACGAGGAGGCTCCCTGGGTGCCTGGGCTGGATGAGGGCTGCTGCTGAGTTTCCTTATTACAAAGCCCAACTTTTCTGATACCTAAAATCATGACTCCTTCCAAGGCAGAGCAAGGGTCTACTTAGAGGGGATGATGCATAGTTTGTGCACAGCTATGTAATATTTTTTTGATATGGTAAAGCCTTGACTTTCTAGGACCTGGTAAACACTTTCTTCTCCCTGATTCTCCCACCTGTCCCAAACATGGTATTCAAAATCTGCCTCCTAAGCCATGAGCTCTGCAACTAACTTCTGCCAGTTGCATCCAGAGACCCTCTTACTCAGCAAGCACCTAGTTATTTCAGCCCTAGGGTTTACCAAAAAAAGAAGCTCTCCAAAGCGCAGGCTGTGCGCAGCCGAGGCAGCACTCTCTACCTGAGTCAGCAAGCAGCCTGAGACAACGTGCGCGGACCGCTGTGCGCTCGCTCACGCGCTTTCAGAAGATATGATTCCTCCAAGCAGCCTCTCTGTGCTGCCCTGTGAACAGCTTCACTGCTGAGCAAAGCACCCAAGGCAGGAAAGCAGTGAGGTGCTGAGGGAGAAGTGCAGGCTCTGGAGTGGAAGGGATATGAGTTTCTGAACCCAGAAGACTGGCACTGCATCCCAGGACCGTGGATGCCGCCTGTGAGATGACATCTTGACATCTTCCCAAGTTCCACTGCTGAGCTGTGTTGTGGGGGTGTCTTCTCTCTTTCAGTGTGACACCAGTACTGATGAAGCCTTCATTGCTGCTTCTGTCTCACCTCTGCCTGTTCAGCCTCATGCCTCCCTCATGGGCATTAGACTCGGCGCAAGGTAAGAAGCGATTCCTTTCGCCTGTGCCAGCTGGGTGAACAGGGAGGGGAGTCAGCCAGGGCAGTGAGTGTGCCACAGTATGCTGCTGTGCAATGTTTGTGTTGTAACATACAGCCAGAGGAGGTTGCAGTATTACCAGTCTCTTACGAGCACATCAGCCTCCAAGGATATAGAGAAATGAGTGGCTCTGCTTTTCTTACTTGGAGTTGTCCAGCAGAGGAGTCAGTCTGTAGTTTGGGATGGGGCAGAATTGTCCGGGGTGGTGGTTAATGCCGAGCATCGATGCTAATTGGGCCACACTGCTGTCCATTTCTTCTCTGCTGGCAGGTGCCTCCAGCCTCACTTGTTGGTATGACTCACGGGCAGCTCTCTTCTGTGACTGGGACCCGGGCAGGGATCTGGTTGAAGCACCCTGCCAGCTGGAGATTTTATCAAAGAATGGCTTTTGTGACAGGTGGGTGACTGGAGAGGCTGAGGAAAAACAATGCCACTTAACAAAAATGTAGGCTTCCCCTTCCCAGGCCAGGTGTAGCGGAGTCACAGAGCTGAGGTGTTTTGTCTTGAATTCTGTCTCTAACCCCAGGTGGGCTGAGATGCTGGCAGCCACTGCTCAGTGTTTGCCATCTGACGGTCCCAAACTGTCTAGCACGACCCATCTTCCAGCTCCTTGGTTCTTTCTGAGCTTCGCTTTTCAGAAAATCCCTTTTCCTTGTCAGCCACCCTTGGGACAGAAAGGCATTTTCCATGGAAAATGAGGATGTATGGAGATGGGCTGGAGAAGGATGGAATTGAAGTTATACAGAGGCCATTTGGTGGTTGCCAGGATGAGATGAGATGTTGCACCCTGAGTAACAATGAATGAAGAAAAAGATTGTCCCACTTCTCTCCCCTGGCTCTTTCACCTCTTCCAGTTCATGGTGTTTTCCTCTCCCATATGCCTCCCAGCACAGGGGAGGTGTTTGCCCAGTCCTGCAGAGGGGGCTGGCTGACTCTCTGTCACCTCCAAATAGGACATCTGCAGCCAGGAGGGTTGCCAGCCTAGCCCAGGACTGCCCTGGGTGCCTGTCCTAAGGAGAGGCTCACTGTGATTCTGGCATTGAGTGGATTACTTGTCACTGTCATACAGACACCACCAATGGGGTCAGATTGGCAAATATGTCCTGGGGCTGGTGCATGGACCTAGAAAGTTGAAATATTTATGTTGCTCCATGAATGTGAATCAGACACTGTGGCTGGATTTGTTTGACCAGTGCTGTAGGAAAAAACTCCTCCCCACCATCAGCAAGTCCCAGGCCTGATCTGACCTTACAGGCAGATCAGTCAGACACCCCCCAGCTGCTCCAGCCACACTTAGAGCAGAAGAGAGGTCATGGTGTAGTGCTACCACTTGTGATGTCCTGTTCTGGCTGACTGAGATGTGACCTGGCTCAGAAGGTACATGTCACTCAGTATCTGAGATCCTACAGGGCTGTCAGTGGCTGGAAGGAGATCTGTAAATCCTAGAGGAGCTGAAACAGGCACCTGTCTTCCAGGGCCACGTTGCTGTAGGTGAGTTTGGGCTCTGCATGCCCTCTGAAATCAACAGGAAGCAGAGAAGATAGGAAGAGGGTTTTGTGAAGTCTTTGAAACTGGAAATCTGCTATTATCTTTGCCTTGAAATAACAGGGGTGCATTGACTTCCATGTGCCAGCACATAAAATTTGTTTGAGTGATACAATGGGGAGAGAAAGTAGGATTAGATCTTTGCTGTAACCTGTTCAGCAAATACAGTAGGATGTAAAATGCTTTGAAAGCCCTTTAGTGTTACATAATATTTGACTAACTATGAAACAACCTTCCCAGCTCATTGGAGTTCTTTCCCCCACCTGAAAAACGCAAGAAGCACTGCACATTACTCAAGGGAGAGAATATGACAGGGCTGAGGAGATGCAACAAAACCTTCAACCAAAACGTTAATGTGAGTAATTCATCTGGGATGTCCTGGCTAATGACAGGGTGGAAAGGATTTATATATGCATTTTGGGTGTATAAACACTGTGGCATCCAGGAGTAGTACAAAAAGCCCAGACCTAATCCCTGGCTCTGGTTCTGGGATTGGGCTTGGTGTTTTGTACTGTTGATGTACATGACTCCTGTGGGTTCCCCTGCAGGAGGGATTGGCTTCCTTGTGAGCTGGGCCACACTGGCCTGACCCATGCAGAAGAGCTGCAGGACAGACAGATCATATGCAGTGTCCCATGTCTCTGTTACCTGGGTTTGGCCCTAATCTCTTCCTCTGAGGAGGGATGGGCATCACCACCAGCTCTGAGGTCACCTCCTGAACTCATTTTCCTGGAAAGGATCAATACCATTTTCCAGATCATTAGCTACTGTGAAGTGGGGTTAGATGTGTCTAAAGCAAGATGCAACAGCAACACATCATTGGAGATGATGGTGATGCAAATCTAACTACTATTCCGTATTTAAATCACTCATATTTTAGATTCATTATGTATTTCCATCAGCCATACCCAGAGTCACTGCAGTCCCCATATTTTCAGAAAACACCCACCCAAATTTGAGCTAATATTTTTATTGATAAAGTCACAACCAGTTCTAACGACAGACAAGCTTTCATATATTTGTATATCATGTGCAAAGACAAATTTCAGGGTGGGTATATAGCTCCAAAGTCTTTTCTTTCCAATCAAGCTAATTCGTTGCTTATTCAGTACTGTATGGTGTATGTGGCCCTTCAGCATCATTGCATCTCAAGTGTCATGTTTAATACTAATGCAGTTTCAGTCTTACCAGGGAACTTAAAATGCTTTCATAAAAACAAAATTTCTCAATAAATGTCACTCATAGAGAGTAACTTCTTTTCTGCTTAGTCAGCACATACAGGAATCCCAGGAAATTAATGTATCGCAATATTTTGTGCCCTTCTTGCCAACAAACCAAGAAACAATCCAACCACATGAAATATAAATTTTTGGTTCCTCACTCACCACTGAGGTTTATGCCCTTCCACCACAAATACCTTCCATATTTATTGTCAAGTATTCCTAAACATCTTATGCATAGGCAATGCTTAGAAATCTGAATGCTTATTCACGAGATTTCATTGTCAGCAGTGGTTAATTTTCCTTGCAGAATCAGTGCTTCACCATTTCAGACCGTCTTGACTTGTCTGTCCATTGCCAAACTGGAGAGAATGAGAACAGAATACCTGTGGAAATAAAAAACTTCAATCCATTTGCAAATAGTGAGTACTCATCTGTCTTCTGGTCTCTGAAGCTTCCCCATGAGAGGATAGCTGATTTCCCTTCCTCCTCCACCCCTGTGCAACACCCACAGCTGATTTTAAGGCTTGGTCTTTTGCTTGTCCCCTGCTACAATGAGCACAATGTTGACTGCTGCCACTCGCACCTCTGTCATGCCAGTCACATCCTGTCCTGTCCCTTATCTGGATTCAAACAGGTATATCTCAGCTGCCTTCCTGAAAAATATGTGCTGCTAGAAGGACGGAAAGTCCTGCTGCTCTTCCTCTGCCCCCACACTAGTTATGTGCTTCCACCCTTCTTTAAGACAGCTTTGGCATGCATCAGTCTTTGCTGAAAGGATTCAGCTCACTAACCCAGAAGAAAAACATCTGCTTGGGACATTGTTTTGCTGGATATGTGAGTTTACCTGTCTCAAGGAGATGTCCTGCTGCTGAGGGGCTTGATGTGCAGTCCTGTTATGGGCAGACTATAGGGATATCAGCCCTGCTTCTTCTCTCTTTCCAGTAAAGCTGAGGCCTCCAGGAAACCTTCAGGTGGCTAACATAACTGAAAACACCTCCAACCTAACATGGAGCCTGAATATTTCCTCTCACTATTTGGAGGGGAGACGGGAGTACCAAGTGCGGTACCGACATGTGAGTCAGTCCTGGGAGGTGAGTACCAGAGGGAGAAACTGGGATGTGTTACCATATGAATCCTGGATGAATCCTGGTCTTGTTTATGTAACCCAAGACTTGCTCCTGGGCCTCCTCTCAGAATGTAACCAGTTTTGGTGAAGCTGGAGAGTGGATGACAGCCCCCGTTCTTTTATCTGTGTCACCTGCTGCCAGTGTTTGGTGATGACAAGGAGGCAGATGGGGATCCTATTTTACTTAGTGCTGTCACAAAAAAAATTCAGACAGTTCCAGGACAGACCTGAAAGGGATGAAAAAAGCAAAGTGAAGAAGAATTTTCCTTCAGGGTGAACAAGGAGTGCAGGAGGTGTAAGGTTTTGAGACAGGTCTTCTCTGAGGGCCTTGGAAAAGATGGGTATGTGAGGCTGTAAACCAAGGTGTTGACGATGTTCTAAATTCTCCCTACTGCCAGGAGGCTGCAAACTTGCCCATTGAACAGGACCAGATGTGGACAAATTTTGAGAGACTCTCACCCAACTCGAAATACGAGGCAGCTGTCCGTGCAAGGCCGAGTGCCAGAAGCACCTACAAAGGCATGTGGAGTGACTGGAGCAAGCCGGTCCTGTGGAGGACACACGCTGACCGTAAGGATCAGTCAGGTAGTCTGACCTGGAGGGGAAAATGGGGACTCAGGGCACACAAGGTAGAATGGCCAAAACAGGGTGAGAAGCTGAAGGAAGATGTGTAGGGAGGACTGTGTTGACCAAAGAGCAGTAGAAAGGCTGAAAACTGTCCCTCCTGATCAGTAAGGACAGATGTCTGACCAGCAGAAGCAGTGGCCAGGACTGGCATTTTCCCAGATGCTAATGTTACCTAGGAACATTCTCCCAGCTTCCTAAAATGGCCCAGTTCAGTGGAGGTATTGATCAGTGAAATGCAGTGAAATGGCTCTCAGCTCCTGAGCTGAAGAACACCTGAGCCCGGGAAGCAAAGTCTCGTGGAAACTGGGAGAGACCCACTGACTTACATGCATGATAAGACCCTTTCAAAGAAAGATCTGCTGAGATTTGCATCGGTCACTGCATGAACTTCCAGCCTTGAAAGATAATGCCCTTCGGTGAGTCACTGGCTGTGGCCTCTGTCATTTTTTTTTCCCAAAAAATAAGCAGGTAGAGGTTATTCCTTCTCATGTTGCCCCCATCCTGCCCCTGCTCAACCCCTCCCTGTTGTTCCTGGTGTTGGTATAAACAGAGGAGCTATGTTTAGAAAGGGCACTGTGTTGCTGTGGCGATCAAATTTTGACAGTGTGTGATGTCAGAGAATAGGATACAGCCGCAACCAGTTGTCATAGCAACCAAGACCCAAAGATAACCAGGGTACCAGAGGCAGAGGAGACAAAGTGATCTGAGTAGCATCTCAAGGACAGGGAAAGAGAGAATGTGCTAAAAATGTCTCCTCTGTCTTTTATTTTCCTCTGTTCTCTCATAACTTCTCCAGAGACTCTCTGCATGACCAGACCAAGGGACACAAGGGATGGGAGGAGATGAGGGGCAGGCAGAGGAAACAGGCACCAGAATAGCAAGACCAAGCAAAGGTGCACTGGGGAGATACGTGTGAAAGAGACAGATCAAGGAAAGTTTGAGATGGCGCCAAACAAGCCTGAGGAGTGCTGGCAGCCCTGGCAACGTGGGAACCCAGTCTCTTTGTCCTAACCCTACAATCCAAGTACTAAAATATGGTGTGAAGCTGTAAACTTTGACTAGGAAGGTTCCTGATGCTTTCCTACACCTCTCAAAAGAAAGAAGCCAGTCCCTTGATCCCTAGCCTTCTCTATCCTTATCCTCTTGCATTCTCAGAGACTTGTGGACCCCATGACTCCCTCCCCCACTGACCATTAATGCTGCTTCAAGCCTCCAACCCCACTTTTAGCTGGTTTTAGGAGTCCCTGCTTTCCTTGGCAATGAAACAGACGGGTTGGTGGACACTTCAATCAGCAGCAGACTGTGCCACCTCATCTGTGGCAAGCCCTAGCTGTGGTGCTGTTGTGAACAGGGAGCTCAAGCTGTTCAGCACAGATTATCTCTTAAGCAGCACTTAGGCTCTGAAACCCGTATCAGCTCAAAGGCACCCAACACAACACAGCAGAACCCACTCATACTCTGACCTGTATATTACAATTCTATGTATTATTATAATATTATATAAAATTATAACAAAGGCCCACTTTGATCATCTTGAACAGCCATGAGAGGGCTGCAGCTTCTACCTCCAGAATCCTGGTTACATTTTCACAGCCATTTCCTCATTCTTTCTCATCTTGCAGGAACATCCCAGCCAGTCCTGCCAGTTCTTATAGTGAGCACTTTCCTCTTCGTGATCATTGGGACTGCCTTCCTTATTAACTTACGGACCCTGAAATGGTAATTGAGAATTAAGTTTACATCTCTGTTCCTCTCCTGTACCTTGTGTGTACTCTCAAAACTCAGATTATTTTTCACCTGATGTTACTCAGGATAGAGATGGCTTTAAGCCAACCAATTTATGGTTTATAGCCCAACCTTCTGAGACTGATATTTGCCTGTGGAGAAATAACACCACCACCAACACTGTCGTATTGTGCCTGGTGACCTGGTGCCATGCCCTGGTGCCATGCCCTGGTGCTATGCCCTGGCTAAATTTAAAACAGCTGCATCAACACATCTGCTTCCCAGGGGTTAGAGTGGTGTTTCCTAGCAGGGATGCATCAAAATTGCCTCTTCAAAAGCAGGTCACTGGGTTGAGCACTCTCCCTGCAGCAAAAACCAAGCAAGCCTGGTTACCACTACCTTCTCATTTAAACATTCCAGCAAGAGCTCAGGCAGGATGAGGTGACTTTGGTCTGCAAGCAAAACTCCTGAGCGAGGAGTACAATTCTTGTTCTCCCTGGTCTGTGCAGTCCTCATGCACTGATAAAACCCATATGATGCTTCAAGACCTCTTTGCCAGTGTTTCTACCCAGACACTGCTTTTATTAGGGACTGAAAGTGTCTCACAAGGTTATTCCACACAATAATAGGAACAGTGACCTGTCAGCTTGGCAAGGTTAGAAACAGTCACAGGTTTTCTCATCTCAGGTCAGGGATAAAGAAGCAGGGTGCTGATATTCATGGCAGGGAGCAGGGACAAACATCCTCAGGGATGAAGCTGCAGAGGCTGGATGGTTTCTCTGTAAGGAAAGACAGAGAACCGTGCTGAAGGAAGATGGATACTGAGAAAGTCACTGGTCACTCTTTTACCCTGAGTCATAACACAAAGTTGAGGAAGTGCTAGATGTACAGCACAGAGAGAGTTAAAAAGGCCTTCTTTCTCCACAAAGTATAATTAACCTAGGGGAATTGAGTGCAGAATAATGCTGAGGTAAGATGCAAGGAAGGATTAGACATGCATGAATAAAAATAGCATCTGCAATGATGTAAGGTAGTTTATATGCAAGAACTAGCAAGTTCTGATGCTTCAGAGAGTACACCAAATGCCTCCAGAGGTCAGGAGGGTTTTTCCTTAGAAAATCCTACAGCAAAGCTTCTGCAAAGGAATGACAAGATGATCCAACCACCCTGAGGAATTGAGGAGCAGATTAGATCACTTCATGCTGCCTCAGGATGACAACGCAGCGGTTCCAGTGAAGGAGAGGCCTCTGGACCGATGCAAGGTGTACTCACTCAGGTGGCTTGCATGGCCAGTGTGCCACAGCTGTACCATGCAGCACCCTGCTAGGAGGGCAGAGAGCTGTGGCACAGCTTTCCCACTGATGGCCCTGCTCAGGCCACATGGTCCCTGTGGTGTCATTGTGGTGGCAGCAAAACAAAGAAGGGGCAGCTCACAGCAGTGGGAGCTTGGAAACAAGGGAGGTCTGCTCAGCTTGTCATCAGGACAGGGGCTGAAGGGGGTGTGTGGAGAGGTTAAGGTGACCAGGCAAGGCAAGGAAGAAACCACTAAAACCAGGAAAACCACTTCCCCAGGGAAAAGGCTGAGGGAAGCGTATTTTCCAATGCCAGGTTTATCTGTCTCATCTCTGCACATCTCATGGCTCAGCTAGTGCCTCTCGGACCACGTGAGCAAGGACAGCCCTCAGGCTCGACCTTGTTTTACCTCTCCCCCATGCCAGGGCAGTACCTGTGAATTGCAGTCCACTCTTCCACCCCCACCACAGCGACAGTGATCAGGATCAGGCCCTGCTTCATTTGTCCTTCTCATTCTCTTTCCTCAAGGTTTAAGAAGATCCTGAAGATTCACATCCCAGACCCTGAGAAGTTCTTTCCCCCACTCGTTTCGGTGCACGGCGGTGACATTCAGGTATTGGACTGGGGATGGAACCATAGGAGGGGGAAATGAGGGAAAGGAGCGTCCAGCTGCACGTGCCCAGGACAGATAGACCTACACATGCACACATGATATATGTGCCTGTAGCACCAGCTGCTGGGTTCTCTTCTTAAGTTCTATTTTCTGACCTTCTGAAACCTGACACTCAGCCAAGGCATCTCTAATTACAGAGAAATGGCAAACCACGCAAAACACAGCAAACCCTGCTCCCATAATTGGCAGCCTGAGAGAAAACAAGGGACCTGCAGGAGGGAGCTTGGCCTCTCAAGATCCCCTTCCCTCCCAGCTGAGTGCCTCCCTGCCTGCCCTAGGATGCTGTTCCAGTTTGGGCAAATTTAGAAATATATCCTCTGAGAGAAGGCACAACCACCCCTCCCCCACCAGGTTCGGGAAAAAATAAATTTTCCTCGAAGGAAAGTGAAGAAGATAAAACTATTTATTTAACAAACACATGGGAAGGAAAACAATGTTAGATGGTAAAATCTTTCGCGGTAGAGGAAAAAAACTGGGAAAGTGTTCGAGTCCTCCCTTTGGTCTCCTCGGAGCTGGGGCTTGGGCCGGGGCCAGGCCCTCTGTGCCCGGTGGAAAGTCCTCCCGATGTGCTCTGATGTTACAGCAATCAGGCAGTCCAGTAGAAAAGGGGAAAAATCCGGAATTCCAGAGAAGGAAATCCAAAGTCCAACTCTCAGTCTCTCTCCAGAGAACAAGAAGAAAAAACTGGCCAAAAACTGACTGGAAAAAAAACAAGCCGGGTGCTTCCTCCCTCCCCTGCCCCAGCTAGGGAAAAAAAAAAAACCTGCTATCTTTTTGTAACCTTGAACGAGCTGCAAACTGCTTTGAGAAAGTTTTGCTCAGTTTTTTCCTTCCCCCTTTCAGGCTCAGTTTAGAGGCATAGAAAGGCACAAAAATTAATTTCTGGGCATAGGCAGCGATATGGGATACACATCATAAGGTCACCCCAAGACATTCCACCCCTTATCCCATATTGTTGGCTCAATGCCCAAACTAAGATATTCCAATTTTACACACACATTAATACATATATATATATATATATATATACACAGCTATATATGAACAGTGACAGTGATAATCAGCAAGCAGGGGTATACTGGCATTTCACACTACAGGTGGTTGTCACACAACAATCAGATCTCCCTGTGGTACACAACGTGTTGTTCCATCTTTCTGCATTACCCACCATGTGCAACCAGGTCCCTGAGCAAAGACAACCCCACGGATGGGTTTGTCTGTACTCGAGGCAGAATTTATCCACACAGTCTTTCCTAATAGACCTCTGACATGCACTACTGGGACCTTATCTCCATCTGTTGTATGCAGGGATTCAGATTGGGCTGGACCAGCTCTATTGGTGGAACCTCGGGTGTTAACTAACCAGGTGGCTTTTGCTAGATTCTGTTCCCAATTTTTGAAAGTTCCCCCACCCAGTGCCTTCAAAGTGGTTTTCAACAATCCATTGCACCGTTCCACTTTGCCTGCAGCTGGTGCATGGTAAGGGATGTGGTACACCCACTCAATGCCATGTTCTCTAGCCCAGGTGTTTATAAGGCTGTTCTTAAAATGAGTCCCATTGTCAGATTCGATTCTCTCAGGGGTGCCATGCCTCCAAAGGACTTGCTTTTCCAGGCCCAGGATGGTGTTCCGGGCAGTAGCATGAGGCACAGGGTAGGTCTCCAGCCATCCAGTGGTGGCTTCTACCATTGTGAGCACATAGCGCTTGCCTTGGCGGGTTTGAGGCAGTGTGATGTAATCAATCTGCCAGGCCTCCCCGTACTTGTATTTGGACCATCGCCCACCATACCACAGGGGCTTCACCCGCTTGGCCTGCTTGATCGCAGCGCATGTCTCACAATCATGGATAACCTGGGAGATACTGTCCATGGTTAGATCCACCCCTCGGTCTCGTGCCCACTTATAGGTGGCATCTCTGCCCTGATGGCCTGAGGCATCATGGGCCCATCGAGCTAGAAACAACTCTCCCTTGTGTTTCCAGTCCAAGTCTACCTGTGACACTTCTATCTTTGCAGCCTGATCTACCTGCTTGTTGTTTTGGTGTTCTTCATTAGCCCTACTCTTGGGGACATGGGCATCTACGTGGCGGACTTTCACAACCAGCTTTCTTACTCGGGCAGCGATGTCTTTCCACTCTTCAGCAGCCCAGATTGGTTTTCCCCTACGCTGCCAATTAGCTTTTTCCCACTTTTCTAACCATCCCCACAGAGCATTGGCTACCATCCATGAATCAGTGTAGAGGTAGAGCTTTGGCCACTTCTCCCTTTCAGCAATGTCCAGGGCTAGTTGAACAGCTTTGAGTTCAGCGAGTTGGCTTGATCCCCCTTCTCCTTCAGTAGCTTCTGCAACCCGTCGTGTGGGACTCCATACGGCTGCTTTCCACTTTCGTTTCATCCCTACGATGCGACAAGAACCGTCGGTGAAAAGAGCGTAGCGTGTGTCTTCTGATGGCAGCTGGTTGTACGGTGGAGCTTCTTCAGCACGTGTCACTTGTTCTTCTTCATCAGTGAGACCAAAGTTTTCACCTTCAGGCCAGTTTGTAATTATTTCCAAAATCCCAGGGCGATTCAGTTTTCCGATACGGGCGCGCTGTGTGATGAGAGCAATCCATTTGCTCCACGTGGCATTGGTGGCATGGTGGGTAGAGGGAACCTCTGCTTTGAACATCCACCCTAGCACTGGTAGTCGGGGTGCCAGGAGGAGTTGTGCCTCAGTGCCAATTACCTCTGAGACGGCTTGGATTCCTTCATAGGCTGCCAAGATTTCCTTCTCTGTTGGGGTGTAGTTGGCCTCAGACCCTCTGTAGCTTCGGCTCCAAAATCCCAGTGGTCGACCTCGAGTCTCACCGGACACCTTCTGCCAAAGGCTCCAGGACAGGCCATGGCTCCCGGCTGCAGAGTAGAGCACGTTGTTCACTTCGGGTCCTGTCCTGACTGGGCCAAGGGCTACCGCATGAGCGATTTCCTGCTTGATCTGGGCAAAAGCTTGTTGCTGTTCAGGGCCCCAATGGAAATCGTTCTTCTTGCGGGTAACCAGGTAAAGAGGACTCACAATCTGGCTGTACTCAGGAATGTGCATCCTCCAGAAACCTATAGCACCTAGGAAAGCTTGTGTTTCCTTCTTGTTGGTTGGTGGATCTTATTGCTGTGATCTTATTGATGACCTCAGTGGGAATCTGACGCCGTCCATCTTGCCATTTCACTCCCAGGAACTGGATCTCTCGGGCAGGTCCCTTGACTTTGCTCTTCTTGATGGCGAAAACAGCTTCCAGGAGAATCCTGATAACTTTCTCTCCTTTCTCAAACACTTCTGTTGCGGTGTTCCCCCACACAATGATGTCATCAATGTACTGCAAATGTTCTGGAGCCTCACCTTTTTCTAGTGCAGTCTGGATCAGTCCATGGCAGATGGTGGGGCTATGCTTCCACCCCTGGGGCAGTCGGTTCCAGGTGTACTGCACGCCCCTCCAGGTGAAGGCAAACTGAGGCCTGCACTCTGCTGCCAGAGGAATGGAGAAAAATGCATTAGCAATGTCAATAGTGGCATACCACTTCGCTGCTTTGGACTCCAGCTCGTACTGGAGCTCCAACATGTCTGGCACAGCAGCACTCAGTGGTGGAGTCACTTCATTCAGGGCACGATAGTCCACAGTCAATCTCCATTCCCCGTCAGACTTGCGCACAGGCCAAATGGGGCTGTTGAAGGGTGAGTGGGTCTTGCTGACCACCCCTTGGCTCTCCAGCTCACGGATCATCTTGTGGATGGGAATCACAGCATCTCGAGTTGTCCGGTACTGCCGGCGGTGCACTGTCGAGGTAGCAATTGGTACTCTTTGTTCTTCCACCTTCAGAAGGCCGACTGCAGACGGGTTCTCTGATAGCCCAGGCAAAGCGTTCAATTGCTTAATGCCCTCTGTCTCCACAGCAGCTATTCCAAAAGCCCACCTGAGTCCCTTTGGGTCTCTAAAATACCCGTTCCGGAGGAAGTCTATGCCCAAAATGCACGGGGCCTCTGGGCCAGTCACAATGAGATGTCTCTTCCACTCATTTCCAGTCAGGCTCACCTCGGCTTCCACCAAGGTCAAATCTTGTGATCCACCTGTTACACCAGAGATAGAAACAGATTCTACCCCCACATGCTGCGATGGAATTATTGTACACTGCGCACCAGTGTCAACCAAGGCATCATATTTTTGTGGTTCTGATGTACCAGGCCAACGAATCCACACAGTCCAAAAAACACGGTTTTCCCTGGCCTCTACCTGGCTAGAGGCAGGGCCCCTCTATGCCTGGTTATCCTTCTTTCCCTGGGCCTGCACCTTAGAGGTTCCTTCATGGGAATTGGACATGCCATCGTCTTTTCCATCATTTCCAGCAGTTTGGCTACAGGCAACTGGAGCTACTTCCTTTTTGGTAGATCCTCCTTTCTGAGACTTGCGCTCCTTCAATTCACTCACTCGTGCTGCCAGAGCAGACGTGGGTTGTCCACCCCACTTCCTCATGTTTTCCCCACTGTCACACAGGAAATTCCACAGCTCACTTCGTGGGATGTACCTTCTCTCTGGGGAACGTCCGCGGAGAAGGCACTCTTTAATCTCCTGGTGATTCTTCTTCATTTCATCTTCAATTTTCTGCATACGTGTTTCCACAGCTGCAATTCTTGCATATGTTGGGCCATGCACAGAGTCTGCATATGCTCTGAGCTTCACTGCCATATCCCGCACGGTCTCATTCGCACCGTAGTCCGGTTTCATTATTGCTAAAGCAGAAGCATATTCTGGTGGCCCAAGATGTATGAGTTTTCGCCACATGTATGGAATAACTCTGGCCCGGTCTGGACTTCTCAATCCTGGGTCATTTGTGAAGACAACCTCTACCACCCCTAGTTCTCTCAGGCGCTGGATCCCTTGTTCTATGGTCTTCCACTGGGTTTGCTGCATGTAGAGATCATCTCCGCACATATATCTTTCAGCCACGCCTGTCAAAATCCGTCTCCAGAGACTGGTAGAGTTAGCCTCCCTTTTCATCTCTTGGTCGATCACTGGATCATGTGACAGGGATCCCAAATGCCTCGCTTCAGCACCGTCCAGCATCACATCATCACCTGCCGCATCCCAAATACGGACCATCCAACTTATTATGGATTCATCGGACCGTCGGGTGTAATCCTTTCTTAGGCTGTGAAGGTCCTTTATGGACATGGACTCAGTAATGGTTTCTGTGCCTGAGTCCGTTGGTGGTTTTGAGGTTCCTTCCCCTGCATCATCATCATCTTTCACTGGGCGATCAGTTTTGGTTGTGTGCTTTTTCCTCGTGACAGGAGCCACTGTCAATGGCTTAGACTCTCCATCTGGTTTGGGCTTGCTGTCTGGTTTATCTGCAGCCTGAGTGACTGGGGTATCTGCAGGCTTTGCTGATTTATCTTCCTGCCTCTCTACCTTTACTTGCTGCTGCAGTGTGCGATAGGCATATGCCAAAGCCCAACATATTGCAAGGAGCTTGTTCTCATTAGAATTGTCATTGTATTTCTCTTTCAGATATTTTCCCACCTCAGCTGGTTTCTGAATTTGTTCAGATGGGAAATCCCAAACTATCGGGTCAGAGAATTTCTTTAGGGTTTGGCCGATGTCCTCCCATTCCCCACACCACTCAAGATGTTCCACCTCTGGGTCAGGTGTCTCAGCAGTCACCCTGGAAATCTGAGCTCTCATTCTAGACAAGCTATGAATTACATGGAGGAAGATTACCAGATTAAATACCAGGAGGGTGGTCTCTTTAACATCAAGGGGATACTGAACATTCTCAAAAGATAACCTATCAAATTTAAAGGGAAGGGAAACCCCATCTCCTCCTCCTCTAACAATCTGGGTACAATTACTAATAAATTCCCAAAACAGGCTACTGAAGCTAGGACTGGGGTTAGGACGGAGAAACCACTTATCATACACACCTCGAACAGCTGCTTGTACCTCTATCAACTTCTTATAAATCATTATCACCGAGCACAGCAAAATAGAAATCCTGGTTCGTCTCCCTTCTCTGTAAAATTTACATACCAGGGACAAGATTGGAGCAAGTTGTGGATAGGTAAACAACCCTAGGGACCAAAAAAGCACTAGTACCTCAATGAAGCCTAAGGACCAGAAAGACATGAGTACATCGAGCCAGAGAGACATTATGAACTCAACCAGCATGGTGACTACTTTACTCCAACACAGAATAAGTAAATTCAACCCAAAATGTAATTAGCACAAGTTTTTTCACTTTCCTTCGAGCCACACAGTTGGGCGCCACTAAATTTGTTCCAGTTTGGGCAAATTTAGAAATATATCCTCTGAGAGAAGGCACAACCACCCCTCCCCCACCAGGTTCGGGAAAAAATAAATTTTCCTCGAAGGAAAGTGAAGAAGATAAAACTATTTATTTAACAAACACATGGGAAGGAAAACAATGTTAGATGGTAAAATCTTTCGCGGTAGAGGAAAAAACCTGGGAAAGTGTTCGAGTCCTCCCTTTGGTCTCCTCGGAGCTGGGGCTTGGGCCGGGGCCAGGCCCTCTGTGCCCGGTGGAAAGTCCTCCCGATGTGCTCTGATGTTACAGCAATCAGGCAGTCCAGTAGAAAAGGGGAAAAATCCGGAATTCCAGAGAAGGAAATCCAAAGTCCAACTCTCAGTCTCTCTCCAGAGAACAAGAAGAAAAAACTGGCCAAAAACTGACTGGAAAAAAAACAAGCCGGGTGCTTCCTCCCTCCCCTGCCCCAGCTAGGGAAAAAAAAAAACCTGCTATCTTTTTGTAACCTTGAACGAGCTGCAAACTGCTTTGAGAAAGTTTTGCTCAGTTTTTTCCTTCCCCCTTTCAGGCTCAGTTTAGAGGCATAGAAAGGCACAAAAATTAATTTCTGGGCATAGGCAGCGATATGGGATACACATCATAAGGTCACCCCAAGACAGATGCCCAGCTCTTCCCCAGATTTCCTGTTGTGATCCCCTCTCTGTGGAGGGGAGCCTCCTGTGAGCCTCTCCTCTGCTCCTGATATGAATTGCCATCACACTGGATAGCACTTTAGCAATTCCTTGCATTTTTGTCTCTTCCCCTTTTTTTCCACTCCACTATTCCCCTTGCCCTAGGCTCTCTGTGAGTATGGGCAGCTGCAAGGAGACAATTACCGTTCTGTGCAGTATTAAAGAGAGCATCAGGTGCAAGGCGTGGGAGGTGATCCCAAGTGTAAGGAGGGTGGAAACAAACTGCAGAGGGTCCAGAGACAGCAAAGCTTTGGAAAAGCCAAGGTGCAAAAAGGCTTAGAAAGCTTGAACTACAGGGAAAGAGTACAGAGTAGGGGAACGGGTGTGCAGCAGGCACTGAAGACACTTTATCAGTGCAGAAAGAACTTGAAAAATTTGCTTTACAAGCCATAAAGGCAATGGATTTGGGTGTCATCAAAAGCAGTTTATTTTTAAGGATAATGATGCGCTGCAGGATGTTGCTCATGATGAATGTGAAAATTAGGCACAAGGGGCCTGTAAGAGCACTTTAGACAAGAAATCTGCATACGGCCATGTGCATGTATCAGAGGCTTGTTCAGCACCGAGGAATAGATTGCATGAAATGCACCTCAATACTGTTTTTCATGCTTCACTTCATCTTATGGTCTTGTAAGGTTTTTTCCTATCTTTTTTATTCCCTTCGTGTCACTTTATTTGTCCATCTTAAATTCCCTGCTCCAGAAATCTCAAGCATAGGCTGACAAGGTCCACTCTTGATTTTAAAGTGACAGAATGACATACTCTCTCCACAAATCCTGCAGATGAGACATCAAGAATGTGAATTTCCATCCCCACCACCTCTGGTAACTCTTGCTTGGACAGAGAACAGGTCACTTGACTGCAGTGGCCACTCAATAGAAGAAACCTTTGGTTCCCCTCTGAGTGCTATACTTTGGTAGTCACAGTCTCTCTCTCTCATTTTTCTTTCCCATCAGAAATGGCTCTCCTCCCCATTCTCCACATCTTCCTACTGCTTGAACAGCACAATCCCAGAGATCTCCATGCTCGAGGTGATGCAGAAGAATGACCAGGAATCCCAGTTTCTACTTTCCAAGGGAACCCTGACTCCTGATTCTTCTGTAGAAACCAGTGTGCAATCTGGATCCAGCTGCTACACCAACCAAGGCTACTTCTTCTTCCACCTTTCCAACTCCTTTGAGATCCAGCCCTGTCAGGTCTACTTCACCTACGAGCCTTTCACCCAGGAGGGCAGTGGCAGCAAGGATGGCGAGTGTTACCAGGCTCTCCCCTCCCCAGACCTCTGCACACTGGCAGAGGGCATGAACGTGTTGCCCAGCAACTTCTTTCACTGTATTGAGGCAACCCAGGGCTCCCAAAACAGCTCCTTCATGGAACAGACAGAATGTGAAGCCCAGCAGGCCATGGCTGTTCCTGGGGCTCTCCAGTCGAGTGAAGGGACCTCACCAACACCGTTTCTGGAACAGGATGAGAAGGTGATGGACAAAGCAGTTTCACAACCTGTTGGGCCCGTGTGCCAGCTGGACACTGACTTTCCTGACCCACCGGACCTGCAGGACAGCGATACTGTCACTGTAACGGAGGGGAGTGGGAAGGGCGGTCCTCCAACTGACCCCTGCACACCAGCAGCAAGTGCTACCTCTGCCTTCTCCCAGCCTCCACCTCTAAGGCAAAGGCAGGATGAGGATCCATGCAAAACAGCCTTCTCCAGCCAGGTCCCAAACACTGGTGCCTACCTTTCTCTGAGGGACCTCCAGAGCCAGTACAGCCATTGCTCTGTCTAGGATCTGCCTGGAGGAGACCCACAGGTGGGGAAGGCCACCCCTGCAGGGAGGGCTAGATGGACATGAATGTAACTTCAGCATCAATCCCATCGGGACTGCTCACTAATGAGGCTGAGAACACAGGCCAGCAAGGACTCACCTTCATAACTGAACCTGTTTTTCTGTTATTACTGGCTCCGATGGTGTAGAAACTCCTCACACTTCTCAAGTGACACTCCAAACCTCACCATCTCGTTTTTCCCTTCCCAGCTCCCAGTAGGAGACTGTGCCAGCACTTCCATGCTCTGCATTTTGGTGTAAAATAGCACTCAGCTTTGAGGCTGAGCAAGCATATGGTCTGTTTGCCTCATCCTGGCCTAAAAACCTCTAATGGGAGGGAGAAGTGCCTGAAGATGCGATTTTGTACAGGGGACAATAACACTGCCAGTCAGTGCTGGGGTTGAAGATGAAATGGATGAAGACATCTCCTCCTGACTGACCAAGGGTGTGATTTTTTTCTATGATGTCCCCACTTTAGGTTTTAAGCAGAGATTACATCCTAAGCTACTTGGTCCAGCTTTAGACTTGAGAGTCTAGACCTTAGAGTCTCTAAGGTCAGCTCAGAGTACAACTGTGTCAGCTGTCTAAGCAGTGCAGTGTAAAAAAGAAATCCCCATTATTGGGTTAAAAATACTGGGGAAATCCCCTCCCTCTCTTTCTTTCCTCCAGCTCTGATGGTGGCAGTAAAAAGAACTCAGACAGTTTCCCATTTTGCTACAATATTTTTCATGAAATCGAAAGCCTTTCTGCCCTGCTGGCAAGCTACAGTTTTTTGACTACGATAAGCTGATTGCAGAATAGTTCATCCCACATCCTGTATTAGTGGAAAACAGCACAACGGTGCTGCCTATTCCTTCCATTGCTCAAGGGAAACCATTGCCTAATTAGCAGCAAAGATGTGGTGAATGAGCCCAGAAAAGCAACCCACGAATCAGCACCTTTACTGAACAGAAAACCTCAATCCACTTACAAAGAATGGGGATAGCACTTCATTGTTCTTCTTCCTCTACATGCCCTGATCTGGGTTGAGGAAAAGCCACAGAAGTGGTAAGGCGAAGGAAGACAAGTTGTTCTGGTTACATCGACCCCTGCATTGACCATTTCTACCATCTGTCCATTTTTTTGCCATATTTCTGGACTTTTCAGCAGTGGGAAAATACCTTAGCCATGTGCTAAGAGTTCCTCTTATCTCCTAAAAACTCTTCTAAGAGAATTTATACCAGAAAGCTCAAGGATATTGAACTTGTTAGTGCTCCTGTCACAGCTGTGAGTGTCAACTAGAACTAATTCTTTCCTACCTCTGCCTGTCCAATCATGGGGATTTTCTCCTCCTACACTGTTACCTGACCTGGCAGTATGCATCCTGAATATCATTATAAGTCCCAGGTGCAGGGTCACCCTCTGGCTTGGATTTCACTTCAAAAGAGCTTCTCGGAGGAGTTGAGCCTGCTTGTAGCTGGGAGGGCTCTGGGAACTATTCTCTCATCAGTTTCTTCACCACCTGTCTCAAGACATAGACTGCTCCATTATGTCCAGGAGAAAACAGGAGAGGACCCCACAGCTTCCCAGATAAGGAAGCATCAGGTTTTTCCAGCTGTTTCCTGTACTTTTAGAATCTTCCCATATGGACTTTGAAAAGAGACACAAACTCCCTTGCCTCTGATGGGCAGTTTGCTATCCTACATGGGCCAAGGATCCAAGCTGCACTGTCCTCATGTAGACCTTCTTAAGCTTTTCTATTTTCCTTCATAGAATCACTAAGGTTGGAAAAGACCTTCAAGATTATCTAGTCCAAATTTTGACTGAATACCACCATGCCCACTGAACTATATTGCAAAGTGCCACATCTACTTGTTTTCTGAACACTTCAGATGTGACTCCACCATTTCCCTGGGGAGCCTATTCCAGTGTTTAACCACTCTTTCAGTGAAGACATTTTTCCTGATATCCGACTTGGACTTCCCCTGGTGCCATTTGAAGTCATTTCCTCTCGATCTATCACTTGTTATCTGGAAGAAGAGACCGACCTCCACCGTGTCACAACTTCCTCTCAGAGAGCTGTAGAGAGCAGTAAGATCTCCCCTGAGCCTTCTTTTCTCCAGGCTAAACATCCCCAGCTCCCTCAGCTGCTCCTCACAGGACTTGAGTTCCAGATCCTTCTCCAGCTCCACTGCCCTTCTCTGGACACACTCCAACAACTCTGTGTCCTCCTTGTAGTGAGGGGCCCAATCCTGGACGCAGGATTCAAGGTGGGGCATCACCAGTGCTGCATACAGGGGCATGATCACTGCCCTGGTCCTGCTGGCCACACTATTGCTGGTACAAGCCAGGATGCCATTGGCCTTCTTGGCCACCAAGGCACACACTGGCTGATGTTCAGCTGCAGTCAACCAGTACCCCCAGGTCCTTTCCCACTGGGCTGGTTTTCAGCCACTCTGCCCCCAGCCTGCAGCGCTGCCTGGGGTTGTTGTGACCCAAGGGCAGCACCTGGCACTTCACCTTGTTGAACCTCATACAACTGGCCTTGGCTCATCAATCCAACCTGTCCAGACCCCTCTGCAGAGCCTTCCTACCCTGCAGCAGATCAACACTGCTGCCCAGCTTGGAGTCATCTGCAAACTGACTAAAGGGGAGCCCTTGATGCCCTCATCCTGATTATCGATAGACCTTAAACAGGACTGGCCCCTGTACTGAGCCCTGGGGAGCACTGCTGGTTAGCTGCCAACTGGATTCAACTCCAATCACCACAACTCTTTGGGCTCAGCCATCCATCCAGTGTTTTACCCCACAAAGAGTACACACATCCACGCCACGGGCTGCCACTTTCTCCAGGAGAACGCTGTGGTAGACAGTGTAAAAGGTTTTACTCCAGATTAGGTGGACAGCATCCACAGCCTTTCCCTCATCCACCAAGTGGGTCACCCTGTCATAGAAGGAGATCAGGTTGCTCAAGCAGGACATTCCTTTCCTAAACCCATGCTGGCTGGGCTAAATCCCTTCCTTGTTCCCTGCCTGCCATGTGATGGCACTCAAGGTGACCTGTGCCATGACCTTTCCTGGCACTGAGGTCAGGCTGACAGGGCTGTAGTTCCCCAGATCCTCCTTCCAACAATTTTTGTAGATGGATGTCACACTGGCTAACCTCCAGTCACCTGGGATCTCCCTGGCTAGCCAGGACTGCTGAGAAATGATGAAAAGTGGCTTGGTGAGTTCTTCTGCCAGTTTTCTCAGTGCCCTTGGTTGGATCCCATCCAGCCCCACAGACTTGGGAGTGTCTAAGTGACACAGCTAGTCACTAACTACCTCCTCCTGGATTACAGGAGGTTTATTCTGCTCCCTGACTTTCCCTCCTAGCTCAGGGGTGTGGGTACCCTGAAGACATCTGGTCTTCCTGCTAAAGACTGAGGCAAAGAAGGCATTAAGTAGCTCAGCCTCACCCTTGATGTCAATATTCCCCTGCCACATCAAATGAAGGATGGAGATTCTCCTTGACCCTCTTTTTGTTATTAATGTATTTGTTATTTTTTATTACAGTGGCTAGATTGAGTAGCTGGACTTTCTAATTTTCTCTCTGCATGACCAAACTATGTATCTGTACTCTTCCTGAGTACATCTTGCTGCTGAGTACAAAAAAACAGGTTTGCTTCTCTGTAAATAAACAAAATATTAAGTAATCTACAGTGTTTTTCTGTCCTTTGGGGTGGGGGGAAGTTATTAACAGCTTTTCTAAAGAGGGAACTAGGTAAAGTTTTGCTCAGACTAATATACTTTTAGCTCTCCTTCCTACTCCCTGCCCCAAGGGACTCAAGACACCTAAAAAAGAAAGCAGAGTTAGAGGTGATCCTGTTGCAAACTCCTGAGGACTGTCCTGCTGGCTCAGTATTTTTCCACCCCCCCCCCCCCCCCCCCCCTTTTTTTTGTGAAAATGTTGACAGCTTTGGAGCTGGCAAGCTGTTAGCATGGCTTTCGCAGCCATGCTGGGTGTGAATGTGTGACACACTGCGGCAGGAAGTGCTCAGCGTCAGATCTGGCGATAACCGGACCTTTCTTCCAGGAAGACGAGATCATGTGGTCTCCTATGTGAGTAACACAGGTTGCAAATGCCAGAGTTCGTAACACTCTCAGTGATTTGGGGACCTTTCACTGCTGGGTTCCCAACAGCTCTTTGGAAATGTCACACGAGAGCAGTCGCCTCTCGAGCCCACGAAAACACCGTGTGTAGTTCACAAACCCACAGAAACACGCCACGACCGTGTCCATCAGTACCAGAGGCAAACCAAAGCTGAATAACAGCACTGTGTGGAAAATATTGGTGTAGAAAATATCAAGCTAGCAGCCACAGGCACGAGTCCTCTCTTTATCTTAAGCCTAGAGACAGCAAAGATAGCTGTCACATCTCTCATCTCCTTTCCAGGATACGTTGTTCATAAATAGATATCACTCTCAGCCTCCTCCCACATCTCTTCCTTTTTTTTACTGTGGAGAAACAGAAAGTAAGGGGTACTTGCAGTAAAAAAATTCCTCTGAAGTCACATCTGATCAAGGGTTTGGGTCCTTGGTTGATTCAAAAGCCTGTGGTGATAGATGTGGTATGCTTGCTTAGATAGATCAGATTGAGATTCTGCATTTTTTTGTTCTGCTGAAAACACCAGAGAAGGACGATTCTTCTTTCCAGGAAAATTTAATTCAAAAAAGTAAGGTCTTTGGCACTGAGAAATACCCTCAGATAGGTTCTGACCCACTGTGGCAAGCCCTCATAGCATAAACTCAGAAAAGCTGTATATGAATACATGTGTGCCTAAAGATGCAGCTAGTCACTCATTATCTGTGGAAATTCTAGTTCAAAGTAACTTTTTAAAGTGAAACCAGGTCTCAAATCTCTTGAGAAGTTCTGAAAGCATTCCCAGTCAAACACTACAGCATTCTATCTACATTTAATGTTTATCTACTAAAATCCACTATGAGGCAACTACAGCAATGGCTTTTGGTCTTCATGCACTCCCAGACAAAACCTGGTCCAGTGGCAGAGCTGAAAATATCTATCCCTGCCCAGCTGCCAAAATGAGCCCAAGTGAGCCCTGGCTCAAATGAGCTCAACGTCAGGTCGATGTCACTGGCTGGAGCTCAGCCCTGGGTCAGGAGTCACCCATTTATTGACAGAATAACTCTGTTTACTCTGCTCTAGCTGCGGTGTCTCTGCTTTTTGTGAAAAACAAAGGGGCACATACAGACCTGCAGGACTGCAAGCAGAAGGTTATGTAGGAAAAGTAGCTGAGGAGGAGGACCTGGGGCTGGAAGAATAGCAGATGCTGCAGGGAGGCATAAGTGGTGGTGCAGCTGAGTGTGGGGAGCCCCGTGTCAGGAGAGTGGGCAGCGGGAATTGCAAGCAGACAAGAGCGAGTCTCTGAGGCTGGCACTGAGAGGCACTGTGCTTTGCTTTCATCCGCCTGAACACTGTGGCAACCAGACCCACTGTCTACTGCTGTCTTCCCTCTTTCCAGCCATCTACACCTGCAAGCCAGCATCTGCTCCATCCCTGTGCAGGGGAGCACACACCGATGAGACCAAAGAGGGTGCCTAAGAAATACAGCAGTTGCTCAGCAACTCCTTGTCCCCCGAGGAGGACAACGTAAGCGATCTGCACCCGTCTCCTGGGTTGCTCTTCTCTGCACAGCTGAAGGTGCTCCTACCTTGACTTTTTCTGGACTTCCCCTGCTCAGCCTGCAGATCTTCTCCCACTTTAAGCCTCCAAACCCTCAATTTCAGAAAAGGAAAAAGCCATCGTGCAGGGTACGCTGACCCACTGCGGCAGGACGGTGCAGGACAAAGGCCGAGCTGAAGGGACATGGCACGGGGTTATTGATCACTGAGGAGACCTTGAGCTGGGTAAATAGACGTCCTGCTTTCTCCCACTCTCCCTGCAGGTGTGAGCTGGCTTGCCTAGGGGTGTGGGCCAGGTCTCACAGGCAGCAGCAGGCTTTAGAGGTAGGTCTGCAGCTCTGGGGGAAACCCCAGTGCCTGCCACCAAATCTACTAACAAAGAGGCTCTTCTGCTGCTTCCTGCCCTCCCTCCCCTGCCCCTCCATCTGCGGTTGTGTGCTTATGCCTGCTGTTTCTGAAGGGATGCTGTGGTAGCGGAGAAGTGCCCTTGCCCTCCTGGACTACCCAACTTGGCTCCTTGGGGAGCAGATCCTTCCCAGAGGCTGTGCAGAAAGGTACCCCAGAAGGAGCGAGGGAGGGCAGTCTGTGCTGGACCTGTTAGTGCCACCCTCCTCTCTGGAAGGGTGTGTTACAGCAAGTGGATGTGTGACTGCTTGTCCGGGTGGGGGTGTTCACCAGGCTGGGCATAATGCTCTGGAGTGAGTTACCTGGTGCTTACACTCTGCAAATGTGTTTCCATGTTGCAAGGCAGCCTGGAGGGCTTGGGGCTCTGCAACTGGCGGGGAGGAGGCTGAAAAGCCCACTCACCCTTATCAGGTGATGCTCAGTGGCATCCACATGGGCTAAAATGCGCATGAGGCCAGCCACCTCTTCCCTCAGCTGTAGCAAGTCCCTCCCATGCACTCCTCTCCCCAGGTTCACGTGCACCACTGGGCACAAAGATGACTCACAGACACACAGACAGGACACAAGCATTCCACAAGACTTCTGTGTCCTCCCATGCAGATGCATTCACATCCCTTTCCCCTCCAAAACAGAAATGCAGAAAGCCTTTGAGGGCAGGCATGCACTGCGTGGTGGCAGGGGAAAGGAGGAGGAAAATGGGTGACAAAACCAGTATTAGTGTGGCTCTGTCAGGCAAAGGTATTTCTTATCCTCAGAGTGTGGGGCTGACAGAAGGGATGCAGTCAGGAAGAAGCAAAAGAAGCAGCCTGGGGGAGATGTGGGGTAAAGGAAAACAGAAGGTGTCCCCTGGCACAGGCAGAGGGTGGTGAAGGGCTGAATGTTACTCAGGTGCTCTCTTCTCATTAGCTCAGCTATTGAGCCAGTGCCAGCGTTGGCTTTGCCTGGGAACACACGGTCTGGTGGGAATGGCAAGGTTTGCTTACTTTTAGGGATCAAGATAAAAATGGCATGGCAGGCAAAGTGCAACTTCAGGCTCCCAGGCTGTGGCTGGATCATGCAACTTTTGCTCACATTTCAGGTCACAGGTTTTCTTCTGCATCGATTTCTAGATCAATAAAATACCAGTTTTAAAACAATTCCCAGCCTGGGGGACAACACTTTTGTATTCAGAGGAATTCATTATTGTACTCATTTGTGGTTTTGACAGAGGCAGAACCCAGAGAATGCCTTTGAAAACTGAGGGATTGCCAAGAGATGTAGACAGGACAGTGTCCTGGAAGCCTGTATCCCACTGATTTAGCAGTTTTACCCACATTTGCTTTGAGCAAAGTCTTTCATGGTTTGCACAGTCATCTCTTGGGGCTGTAGATCTTGGGAGAGGAGGACAGATTTGGCATAACACCTCCAGAGAGGGTGTAAAGGGAAACAGAAAAACCAGCCTGACCTCGGCATGCTGTGTCACCAGACGCGCCTGATGGAGGCCGAGGAACAGGAGGAAGACTCCAGCTCGCTCTCAAATGACAAATCAGAGACTAACTCACGTCGCTGCCTCCGCTATGTGCCCCTTGGGATAGCCTTTCTTGTGCTGGCTGGAGCTGCTGCAGCCACCTGGTATTTCCTAGGTAAAAATTCACATGTTTTTTTCCCCCTGCAGGAGGTGGATGGGGGATAGTCAAAGCAATGCCCAGCCCGAAGCACATTGGTGACTCTGGGGGATCTTTGGGTAGTCATAAACATGGGTAACCCCCTGTTTCCTATGTATCACTGAGGTAACTCAGTAGTGTCTTCTCTTGGCAGACTACAGACCATGGCACCTGGAGCCATCTGTCCTGCAGTTTTACTGTGGCAGCCTCCAGGTCCTCAACCGCCGGTACTCCCCGGACCTCGGGCAGGTGGAGTCCAGAGCCTTCTGGGTGGAGTCAGCTAAGCTCCAGAACATGGTGAGGGCAGTTTCATGAGCGGAGCCAGCCCTGAGGCTGCTCAGTCAGTAGAATGAGGAAGGGATAAGGCACCCCCATCCAAGGGCAGACTTGCCTGTATGGCAAGAGGGATGAAACATCAGATCAGGCACTCTAACATTGCACTGTAGTTCTCAGACGACATTCTCATTGCAGCTGAAGGAACTGATTCGTGCCACAGAGCTGGGTCGATACTACAACTCGAGCACGGTGTATGCCTTTGGGTGAGTAGCACCCACAGCATATTTGCCTGTTTGTGTGTGAAAGCTTCCAGTAAACTGTACTCTGGTTTCACTGAAATCTGCCCATGACAAACTTCTGCAGTCCCTTCCATGAGCTCCAGGCTAGGCTGGACAGTCCAGATTCAGAATGATTTCAGCATAACAGAGCTGGGGATATTTTGATGTTCCTGTTTATCCCAGGTCAAGATGAAAAGCCAAAACTGAGAAATTTTTCAGTGAGGCAGAAGTTCAAGAGAGCAAAAAAAAAAATCATTGGGAAGAGATTAAAAAAAAATTTGTCTTGGCATTGTCAGTAGAAACTAAACAGCTGGAAATTGATTTGTCTAATTCAAGAAAGCTATTTTATGGCCTGACTCTAGGCACCAGAAGGGAGAGGCCAGAATGCACCATGAAAAAGTTATTCCTGCAAAGAAGCATGGACCACCTGGGAACAGGATAACAGTGGAATGGGACAGATGTGGGACTACAGCTTTGCAGGTCATAACAGTAGATCAGGATAGCAGAAATAATTTCCAGACTGATGGTCATTTGCTTCTGATTTTTTTCCTATGAAAACCACACCCCTAAATCAGTCCTTCACCTGAGGAACATTCCAGCTTTGATGTGATTCCATTTTCAACTGGGGAAAGAAGTGTTTCGCTTGCACATCTTCCTCCAGCCTTTTATTGAACAAAGATGTGTTTCAACATCTCCTTGCCTTCCCCCAGCCAATTTTCTCTGCCAGCTGGTTGAACAGAACTTTCCCAGTCACAGTCTCTTGCAGCTTTAGCCTGCCCAGCATTAATGGGTTGTGGTAAGGTTCCTGGTCATAAATCATCCACTTGTCACCACTGGGAGATGAGACAAAGTCTTGGGCTTTTATTTTCAACCCCTGGTCAGTAGTACTCAAAGGTCATTTCTACCTGAAATTAGACTACTCATTAGACTAGTCTTGATTAATTGCCACATTAATTTGAGCTCATATGGTCATCACTAAAGCCAGATGGCATAGAAAGGCTTCTTCCGATAAAGCACCGAGCATTGACTCACCACACCATGGACATTGCAGCTCTCCTGCCCCACTCAAAATGGTTCCTCTGAGTCACAGCAGCAGAACTGGAAAGTCTACACAAATGTGTCTGATTGTGGAAAAACAGTGGGGAGGGTTAATCTCCTGGGTTTTTCTCTCCAGTAATTCTGGAGATGAAGAGCAAGAATATTTCACATGCTATTTCTCTGTTAGGGGGGGAGCCCTGACCTTCTTCTTCTGGTTCACCCTCCAAATCCCTGAGAGTCAGCAGAAGGAAGCAACTGCTGAGAGGGTAAACACAGTGCTCCACCAAGAGCTCTCCACCAGCTTCAACAGCTCAGGCAGCCTGTCCTACCAGACGGAGTACAGGATCAACCCAGACTCTCTGGTTCTCCTGGGTAAGTACCAGCTGCTCAGCTGTGGCCTGAGCACTCAGAAATGCTCCACAATGTATAATGTTAGGAGAAAAGGCCAGGACTCACTATTGAAGGAGACAGAAAAAATTTGAAGAGGATGAGGGAAATAGTAAGGATCAGGAGATACAATTACTCACATTTTTTCCTGATAGAGAAAAACTGAAGTTTGATGTTAAAAAAAAAAAATAGTTCCTTTGAAAGATTAAAATTATTGGAGATGCACCTGACCATGATCAGATAGGTAATTTTTTTTTCAGCCATCAGCTTTGGCTTCTGTAGAGCAAGATCTTAGACAGGTCATGACTTTGATCAGCTCAGCTTGAAAATAGAGAGCATTTAGGTTTCCTGCTTTCCTTTGGGAGATTATTCCAGACTATTTGATAGAGAGAACAAAAGCGACATATCTGAGTCACCACTAAGTCTTCCTCTGAGACAAAGCATCATTGTCACTTCAGTTCTTGATGTATGATTTTAAGGATTATTTATTGCTGCCCACAGTGAAGGTCACAGCCTGTTTAAAAAGCCACCCATGCAAAACTGGTCTAAAGTAAGTGTTAGGTAAAGGACTAGGGATGTAGCTATAGTCAATGCATACAAGTCCAATGGAATTTATATTTATAATGATCTTTATAATGAGGCTTAACTTGTCAGCCTGGTCTGATCCCTCTTACAGAGTCCCAAATCTCCCAGGTTTTAAAATACACTGTGTTTATTATCTCCTCTTGGGACTCCTATTTCCAAGTTTCTTCTTCCCATGAGATGTTACATCTCCAAGTTGGTTTCTTCTTTTTTCCTAGACATGCTATCTTGCATTATTCTAAGATAAAGCTTCTTTTATTATATCCTACAGATACCTCCTTTACCTTTTACCCCCACATCCCAATTGTTTTGTGGGTCATTTTTTGGTGTCCATAAAGAAAATTCAATTTCCTCTAAATGATTTTCCCTCCCTCATCCAGATAATCATTTTAAGACCCTAGTCAGAAGCTGCATTGGCATCTCATCAAGACATCTCCTCCCACAGTTACCATTAGTTCCTTATTTCTACTTATGATTTGTTTCCAGCATACCAGACCCTATGCTCAGCCAATTTAAACGAACTTTCTTAACAAAGATATCACAAGGAAATATGCTGAATCCTTCCAAGTCAGCTCATCTAGGATTTTCATTTTATTTGCTCACTGCATAATGCAACTCATAAACAAATAAAAATGATGGTGCCATAATTTTAGCTGTTCCCAGTTCCCTCTTACTTGCTTTGCATCTGTTTCACTGTTTTATTCATTTCAGCAGACCACACTTCTTTCTATTTTGGACTTAACACACCAGTTGTGGTTTATCCCGCTCCTTCTGCTTTCCCTAGTCCTTTCCACCTCCCTCTCCAGTCAGAAGTACAGTCTGATAACTGAGGCAAAAGCCAGAAACTTCTTATACTGCTGAGCCAGGGTGACCTCCAGCCAATGGCTTAACCTCTGGTTTCATTTGCCCTGTACAGTTAGAGTGAAAAAACAGCTAGCTCATAGCAGGTCATTAGCACTTCATTGCTTCCTGACAGACTCTTGCCGGGTTGCTCAGCTCTAAACATTCACTCTGCCTTGAGACACAGAGCTGCAAACCACTGAGTAGCACAGGAACCTCTCCAGTGCTTTACTTATTACTAACAGGCACACTCACCCCAGTAACACAGCTCCCCTCTTCCCCAAAAGTCTTTCAGGACTTCGTTTTTCAGGAACTCGGGCTTATTACCTTCAGATAAAAGAGTACTTACTACCAGCTCTGCACAAACTATTCCCTACAGCACATGAGCTTCGCTAGGATCCTGCCTTATGCCTGCAGGATCCTCTTTTCCACAGCATCTGTTTTTCCTATGACAAAACCACTCATCTCTCCCCATAGAATTGCTTAGAAACTACAGCAGGCCAAAGCCCTGACCTAGGCATACCCCCAACAACAGTCCTCACACCCAGCTGACCTCACAGTGCCTTTTATTTTGGCAATTATTCCCAGTAGCACCTGATCTCTGGCTGATTCCGGTTCAGCTGGGAGGCTGGAGAAAAGCCCAGGTCTCTTAAAGTGTTTTCCACCCCGTGAGTATTTTGCACAGATTTGTAGCCCTTGCTGGTCTCTTTCTCTGCAACTCCCTGCTCCAAAGGTGGACTCTATAAGGATGTCAAGTAGCCCATTGCAGAGTGGTCATCAAAAGAGGACTCCTTCTCCACCCTCAATAGCTCCCATGTGTTTGGGCACTCTTTAAACTGGGACAGCAGATGGTGAAGGCTCTGGGAAGTGGGATTGTGCCCTGTGATGTGGCTGGCAGAGGAGGGGGATGACTGCCTGAAGCAATGCCAGCTCTCCTGGGGAGAGGAAGAGGTCCCAGAACAGCACACGAAAATGGGCCAGGAAAAAAGGCAGAGAAGCCCATGGTGGGCTGGAAAGCATGAATTAGGGCTGCCAGATGTGGATCAGGGGCAGAGAAATTTCCCAGAGAAATGGGTTGGGGAAGGCAGGACTGAAACAGGTCCCTGAGAGCTGACAGAGGGGTAGCTGCAGGATGCCCCATGCTGAAGTTGTAAGTGAGCCAGTTACGTGAGGAAGGAAGGGAGTCCTCACCTGCCATGCTAGGTTGTCAGATTATCTTTTTTTATCCAGTTTATGCTTTTGTTTATCTTCCTTTATATATTTTTTTTCTAACAGAATCCAGTGTGAAAGACATAGTAGTGCTGAAATCCACTCTGGGTAGGCTACCTTTTCCTTTCCTTTTGAGTTCGTGACTTTATGGGAGGGATTTTCACAGGGGACAGAAAACTTATCTGCCTCCTGGAGTTGTAAATCCTGGGAAGGGGAGTAGGAGCAGGGGAGCACCAGTGCTGCTGCTTGTCCAGATCCAAACTACATGACTACTATGTACTGGATGGCTCTGGGCAGAGATACCAGCTGCCAGGGGCAATGCAGCCACCTCAGACTCTCTCCTAATGAGAACTGTGAAATAGCTTGGTGTACTGGTACCACACTGCTAATTCCAGGCCTCATGCAATACTGCTGAGTGGGGTGGGGATTTCCTGCGTGGCTCTGCACTGGATGTGCCTCATTTAGGAGTCTGTTGTCTTGGCAATGTTTGAAGATGCTTTTAGTAATTTCAGGCAGTGTTGTGAGTTCTCTGTCTAGCAGCTTGCATTAGATATGCTATTAGAAGCTCACTTTTAAGCTGACATTTACTCAAAAGTCCTGGTGTGAAAGTCTTCTGAAACCTGGAATTCAGATGAGGGAGATGTAAAGCCAGGAAGAATATAGGGCTGAGAGGAGAAAGAAGTAAAAACGTAACCTAAAGCCAGTGGAAGATAACTGTGCTGTGCTGATATTTAAAGCCTGAGGTAGTATTAGCTTAACCAAGGAAAAGGGGACAGTTCTTACAGAAAGAGAAACTGGGGCAATGGTACGAAAGGATCAGTGCCACCACAACATACGTAAAAGTAAACCGAGACCACTGGGATGAGTCAGCCTTACCCTAAAACAGGGCTTACGCTGATGTACCAAGTGACAGTCCCATATCTTAATTTCCCTTACAACCACCTCTGTTTCAGGTTGCTACAGGTACAGCTATGTCCAGGAGGATGACATCCTAAGGCTGGAGGGCCCTGACTACCTGGCCTCCAGTTGTCTTTGGCACCTCCATGGCCTCAAGGGCTACATGATCAAGCTACGCCTGGAGTGGACTCTGCCTGACTGCAGGGACCGCCTGGCAATGTACGATGCAGCCGGGCCCCTGGAGAAACACCTCATCACCTCGTAGGTAGCTCCCGAGCAGGGAGAACACGCTGGGGAAGGCAGGCAGGATGGCACGACACACCACAGCAGGGGAAGGTGTCAAGAGTACATCAGAGGAGGTTCTCTTTGATGTACAACCTGCCTGTTGCTGATGAGCTGAAGTCACTGATGTGGGATATGTCTCGCACAGCCATGCAGCAGGAGCTGTCACTGTTGGCCCTTTGTTTGGTTCAGTCAGTGCCTCACAACTGCTGTGTGTGGATAACACAGATCTCCATTGTCTCTCTTTCTCGTACTTCTCTTTTATTTGTTTATTGCTTGCTTCACTCCCATCCTTTTATCTCTTTCCCCTGAGGATCTATGGCTGCAGCCGGCAGGAGCCCATCGTGGAAGTCCTTTCATCTGGCCCTGTCATGTCCATTGTGTGGAAAAAAGCCATGTACAGCTACTATGACCCCTTCATCCTCTCAGCACAGGCGGTGGCCCTCGAAGGTGAGGAAGGCTGGAGGAGGGTGGTTGTAGTTACAAGGAGAATACGGGTTATCTCCTGCAGTATCAGAGCTCCTGGAGGTCCTGCATCCCTACTAGGGGCAGAATTCCCTCTGGATTGCAAGGGTGGTCAGTAAAAGGCAGGTTACATGTTGCTGCCTCGCAAGCCACTAGCATGTGGCTTGAGACTTTACAGCTCAGGGGCTGGCACGCAGCACCTGAGTGACTGTGATGCTTTAGGAGAAGGCCAAGCTCTCACGCATGGACAGACCAGATGTGGCCTGGACATCGCATCCACATGCGCTTGTAGATGAATGTCAATCTAACATAAGACACTAAGACAGCAAAATACATTACCATTACACTTCTCTGGACAAGAGGGGGAGGCTACAAAGGTTGCTGGGTAGAAATGGCTGCTTGAAGGGAGACAGCACAGCACCCCAGTCACCTTTGGCATCAGGCCTTAGAGTCCCTTCTCTCCTCCAGTGGGCTGGATACATGGCCTCCCCGGGCTGAGGCTGAGCTGACAGAGAGCAGGGCTTTGAATGTCTGTATTTACAGCTTGTGAAGTGAACATAACTCTGCGGGAGAGCCTGGAGTTGCAGGGGAAGATCGGCACCCCACACTACCCCAGCTACTACTCGCCCAACACGCAGTGCACCTGGCACATGATGGTAAGAGCCAGCTCCCACAAGAGCATCCATCCCATCCCCAAAACCCAGGCAGCACTCTGCACATTGTGGGGGGTACAGCCAGGGCTCTCAGTCAGATCATCATGAGAAGCAAGCAGAGGGTGGCAGCCTGCCCAACCTCCACATAAGGTGTGTTTCTGAAGGGGAAGGAGTCTAATATTACATACCAGCACAGAGATGCCATAGCTGAGGAGGAATCTGAAACCTCATCTCCAGAGGAGTTCTTCAAAACAGAACCACATTGATAGGAATTGAGAGGAATTGCCAGGCTTTGACACCAGCAGCAGAGGCACCCTGGGCTGTGGCACAGCTCCAGCTTAGAGGGTGCTTCTTTCTGACCTGCAATGTTGCCAGATAAGTCTGGCCTTCTCATTTGCTCTGCTCTTTTCTGACTTACGGAGTGTGCTGTAACGCTCCTGGGAGCCATCTGCCCTCTGCTCTGCACCCCCTTGTCTGCAGGTCCCATCCCTCGACTATGGGGTCACCCTCTGGTTCGACGCCTACGCACTCAGCAGACAGAAGCATGACCTGCCCTGTACCCAAGGCCAGTGGATAATTCAGAACAGAAGGTGTGTGGTGGGGTCCTGGTTTCTGTCTCTCACTTCCCACCTGGGATAAAACTGGGATTAAACCTCTGCAGGTTCCCTGCTCACTTCAGTCACCGTATTTGAAGAAGAAGAGCCACACACTGAGCTGCGCTCAGTGGCCACTCTTGGTGCTGGTGCCTCCTGCTTTTCTGCTCGTCTTGTTCACTCTCTCTCCAGTGAACACATTTCTTACAGATTTGCTTCGAGCTACCAACCTGCTTTCCCTGTCTTGCTGTTTGCATCAGGCTTCTTAGTTTTCTCCTCTGTGTGTAACCTTGGTGTCCTCCCACGTCTCCTGTGTTTGCAAATCTGCCTGTCACCACCTCTGCAATATTATCTGTGTGTGCCATTGCCTTGCATCCACCTCCGTACAAATCTTCCCTTTAGCTCCATATCCTCCTGCTTTGACTGCAGCCACTTCCCCTGCAGGACTTCCCACAATTAGCATCCATATGTGGCTGGGCCTGCTGCTCACCACTACCTGGGTGCAAAGGATGGAGAAGTTGTTGTGCTCCCCTCTCCTCAAAGCAAGCTCTGAGATAGATGGACCTACAGCTTTTGGGTTTCCTCCCACTAACTGTAAAATTACCTGTTTCCCTCCAAAACCTCCCCTGACCCATCTCATTAGTGCCTTCTCCATGGTTCCTGTGGAGGTAACTTGTTTTCCTATGAAGGGTCTGATCAAGAGGTTATGTTACCCTGGCTTAGGATTTCCACTTTTTCTCTCCCTGCCTTCCTCTCTTAAACTGTCAGTGCCACAGTTTCTACAACATGGTTTCTTCAGGAAGATGACAAAGGAGAATCTTCTTAAATTCTAAGAACTAAACTGCTTTGCATGGCCAGATCTCAGTGCTTGCCAGAAAGTGGGAAATATGCAAAGATAGGAGGGTCGCTCTGGACTCTGTATCTCACTTACACTGAAGGCATTTTGTATTCCTGGTTTCCCCACAGCACCCAGTCTGTGTGACCCCCTTCCCACCCCAGCCCCTCTGAGCCCCCTTGCCCTGCTCTGTCTCCTGCCTCCCTCTCCAAGCCACCCCGCCTGTGTTTCCCCTCAGGTTGTGTGGCCTGCGGACCCTGCAAGCCTACGCTGAGAGGATCCCAGTCACATCTTCTGCTGACATCACCATCACCTTCACCTCGCAGATCTCCTTAACCGGCCCTGGCGTACAGGCAGCTTACAGCCTGTACAAGCAATCTGACCGTAAGCTCAGGTTCTTCCCTGCTCCTTAGGGGGGTGGTGGGGACCAGCAACCCCTCTGCACTTGGCTTGTGCCAGGAGAAACACAAGGCACAGCCCAGGAACCCTAGGTGCCATCCACCATTCAGGAAGATGCTCACAAACCAGTGACACCAGTGATGACCCCAAAAGAAGAGGCAATTATGTGCAAAGCTGCTTCTGCACATGTGGCCCTGCCTCTTGTGGCCAGAGCATCCATGCAACAAAACCCAAGGTCACAAAGCTGCTTAAAATCTTACCCTCATGTCAATATCACGGGCTGGCCTTGGGAATTCAAGGAGAAAGCACCTCTGCTTGAAGCAATATTTGTTGCTAAATTTTGATTACAAGATCTCTTAGAGAGAGCTGTTTCCTGCTCACCTTGGAATCCGTGCAAACAAGACATAAATAAAACCGCACACAAATACACACATATGCAAATGCCACCCACAGTCTGTCTTTCCAAGGCTTCACCATCTTCCTCCTAAAGGGTGCCAGTAATGCACACCAGTCCCTGAATACATGCACCTGTCAACGTGTCTAACAGCAACCCCTTCAAGGTCCCACGTAAGTTTTGATCACAGCTCCAAAGAGTCTGTTTCAGCTTTCCCGTGGCATTCAGGAGACATGAAACTGCAGTGACCCCGAGGTATGGCGTGCCAGACAGGGGGTTATCCTGGATATTGCCCATTGGTACAATGTGAAACACGGAAAGCCCTCTTTCCCCTGGTGCATAGCCTGGCTCCATATGCCCCTGTCAAGAGCAGATGATGTGGCAGATTTTGGGGAGTGCAGTGAGTGCTGCCAGCACACTGCAGCAACGCTTGTGTGGTCAGGAGGGTGTGCAACTCTGCACTTTGTTTTCAAGCCATGGTGCTCTGTTGCCGGGAAGTTTCCAGTCACTGGCGACTGATTACTCTCTTTTGGTAATTTCACAGCCTGTCCTGGGGAGTTCCTGTGTTTGGTGAACGGTTTGTGCGTCCCAGCCTGTGATGGGATCAAAGATTGCCCCAATGGACTGGATGAGAGAAATTGTGGTGAGTGATTTGTTCTCCCCACTGGTCCCTGGTCTCAGCAAGACACAGCCCCTCACTCCTCCAAGGGTAGGGAGGGATGGGGAGGATTTGGTTGGCCAAGGCACAGCCTTGTACCTCAACTTCAGGAGCTTAAACCTCTGTGCCCTTAGAAGTCTCATCCCACTGCTGTATGGCTTTAGCCTGCTCTGGAAGGAGCAGTAATGCTTCTGGCTCCTGTCACAGCACAGCCTTCCCAAGAGAGTCCCCTAGTAGCCAAGAGCACCAAGAGTTCCAGGCAGCCTGAAAAAAGTCCTCTGCCCAAGCAGTCCCCCACCTTGTCCTGCTTTCCTCCCACTCAGTCTACAACCAACATCAGCCCTGGCCTACAGCCCCCTCTGCTGTCACACCACTCAGCAACCCCCTCCCCATTCACACTTCCCCAAGCCCACCGTCTGCCCTTCTGTCTCCTCTTTCCCCCCAGGCCATTTGTGACACTTAATCTGTACAAATCTTCACTCACATATTTTGCCCCAGTTTGGGAACATCAAAGTCCTTGATCAGCCTCAGTCAGTTCTTCATGCCAAAAGCAGTTAATGCTGATGCAGACTCCATCCTTAGCATCTCAGAACTCCTGCAGAGCCCCATTCTCATAGGAACAGTGATGCAGGCTTAGACATAACACCTAATTCGTCTGTTCTCTCATCTCTGGTGTGATGGGGGGCTCATCATATTGCTGCCACCACTTACTTTTCATTAGTTGTTTCCTACAGATGTTTTTTTACAGATAAAGAGCCCTGAACCACTGGAGACAGTGGCCAATTTTGAAAGATTCAGAGGAAGGTGTAGGAAAAGTCTAAAGTCAAAGGAAGGAGAAATATTTCTCAAGGAAGCTTTAATTCAATGCTAGAAATGTGAGAGCTCTCACAGGATTACCAAAGTTGGGTTTTGTATTGTCTGCAGTCTTGCTGATATTGTACTCTGTCCCATCATCCAGCTATCTGACATCACAGTTTGCATGCTTCCCTCCTGTAGACATGGATACCTTTGCATCCTTATGAATATCTAATCCTTTCTTGAATCCCAGTAGCTCCTTAGCCCCAGGGATATCGTGTCATTCAGTTCCACAGGCTGACACAGACCAAGACTGACAGAAACCCCACACTTTCTCAGTGTTTTCAAACATCACTTTATATTTGAAAAAGAAAATAGAGACATTATTATTTCTTCCTTTCTCGTACTCTTGCCACTGGTGCATCTCTGATTATTCACTCTATGTCTATATGGAACAGTCCCTGTCTTTAACATGAAAGTTGAGGATGTCTCAGACCTTCATGTGCCTTTAGTCATCTAGAAGCTTCATGCTATTAATGAAGAAATCATAGTCATTGCAGTAAGAAAATGGTACACACAAACAGAACAGTTCCTGCTATGGAAATCTGTAAACAGAAATCAAACTCTGCGATGGGCAGGCAGCTTAGGCCCATCTCCATCCTCCAATGTCCAGCAGAACTTATGGACACTGCGGAATCCATTGCTGGATTGTGACCCACGAGCTGAGGGTAACAGCAAGGCAGGAGGAATAGTGACATCACCAGACAGGATGCAGTCCTACAAAACCCTAACAAGGCAAGCAAACCAGGACTGGTGGTGGTAACTGAGGAGTCCATGGACCTCAAGGCAAGTACATAGTGCTGAGGCAGGTCTGAGACCAAGACAAGAAAAGTTAAGTCAGCAACAACAAAGTGTAAGACAGGGTCCAGGCACACCTACAATGCAGATCAGGAAAAGCTACGCAGCTGCACTATACCAGAGCTGGTCTTAAGCACAGCTTATGAGGTGTGGGAAGAGGCTGTAGAGACTACAGGACTTAGGACCCTGACCTCACACCTTGTCTTGCATGCCTGATTCCCATGTGCTTCCCTCCTGTGCAGTGTGCCCTGCAAAGTTCCAGTGCCGTGAGGACAGCACTTGCATCGAGTTCAGCAGGGTCTGCAACCAGCAGCTGGACTGTGTCAACGGGAGTGATGAGGAGTACTGCAGTGGAGGTAGGGAGGGGACAGTGCTGGGATGACAAATGCCCACCCCTGTGCTCGAGCCAAGGCTGTCTGTAGTGTACTTCCCCCATGTGACATAAGGGCACCATCTGGGAGGTAACTCGCCCAGCCTCCTCACAACGTTTGTGAGCTGTTTGTTTGTTCAGGAAACTCCCTGTCATCATTTATGGAGTTCCCCCAAGCTCTCTGCTGCCCTTTCTCCTCAGTTAAAGGACTTCAGGCTGCATCTACAACCAGCTGTCCTCTCTCAGCCTTGGTTTCCCTTCCTTTTTGCAGGAGTCCCTTGCAGTCCTTTCACCTACCGCTGTGAAGATGGGACCTGTGTGAAGAAACCCAACCCCCTGTGTGACACCACTGCGGACTGCAAGGACCTGTCTGATGAGAATCACTGTGGTGAGGAAATGATCAGCCACACCTCAGCCAGGCAGGTGCAGGAAGACACGTAGCTGCAAGTTGCCCCCTCTTTTCCCACCACCCAGAAGAAGCGCCCACCCTCCCTTGTTCCACCACCTTCTCCCCACCCCAGTCCCACAGTACCAGTGCCCCTGCTCCATCCTGCGGTGCCAGGGACAGCAGCAATGAGTCAACTCTGTGCTGAGCTGTGAGCAGGCACTTGCTCTGTGGACAGCTTCTCCCTGCCTCTCCCTTCAGGCTGAGGCATCAGGCCGGACAGACTTGTCTCACAGGCCTGGTTCTACCCACAGGCTGCCTGTTCGACCACTGTGTTGGCTTATATGCCATCGTACAAGGCTCCAGACAGGAAAATCACCCATGTCTGCATGGCTACTGGCAGGGAGGGAGTTTATGTTTTGATTTTCCCACTTGTTTTCTGCAGCCTTGGTAGGCAGTGAATCACTGGGAGGGTTTCCTGACAGCACAGCAGGCAGCACAGTCAGCATGCTGCCCCAAAGGCATCCCCAGGCTGCAGCTGGAGGTAGGGAACGCTGGGAGAGAGTGCTCACTAGACCCATCCTGGACAGTACATAAAGCATCTGCTGGCTGGGTAAGACAAGCAATTAGAGGTCAAACTCTTCAGTCAACTAAGCAGGAAAGGAAGAGCAGGCACAGTGTATCGTGTTCCCTTCCTTCCCTGAAGTACCTGCTGTGTCTCCTCCTCAGACTGTGGGATGCAAGCCCCTCTCAGCAGGATTGTGGGTGGTATGAATTCTGTGGAAGGGGAGTGGCCATGGCAGGCCAGCCTGCAAGTTCGGGGCCGCCACATTTGTGGGGGAACACTGATTGCTGACCGCTGGGTGGTCTCAGCTGCGCACTGCTTCCAGGATGAGAGGTAAATGGAGAGGGGAGGTGCTGGATAGAAAGATTTGCATTGCTTTCTATGTCATGCATAATTGGAAGCTCTTCTGACTGGAGAAAATGTCATGGGGCAGCTGCACCCCTCATCTGGCACCTCAGCCATGCTTCTCCATGGCTTGGAGCTGAAGAAAGGGGTATGGATACATGCAGTATTATCTGGGGGTGCGTGCAGGGAAAAGGGGGCAATGCTGGCATTTGCAGAGCAGCTTTGAGGGGGCAATGACAGTGGAAGATGCTTCACAGCTCCGTCTTTGTTTTGGCTTTGCGTTGTTCCCACATAAAGATGGAGATGTCAGCATGTGCTAGGATGGGGATAGCAGTACCTGCAAAGCCTGCCCTTTGGGTCCCATGCTCCTCTGCTGCATCCTACAGGCTGGCCTCCCCCTCCATCTGGACCGTTTACTTGGGCAAATACTTGCAAAATGCCACCGGCCATACAGAGGTGTCCTTCAAGGTTATCCATCTCTTCCTCCACCCTTATTACGAGGAGGACAGCCATGATTATGATGTGGCCCTGCTCCAGCTGGACCATCCTGTGATCATCTCATCCTTAATCCAGCCCATCTGCTTGCCTGCTCCTTCTCACATCTTTGAGCCTGGCCTTCATTGCTGGATCACTGGCTGGGGAGCCCTCAAGGAAGGTGGTAGGTTCAAGGTCTCTTAGTGGCCTACTGCAGCAGTGCTGAGGCAGAAACATAGGTTCAGATGTGTTGTAGGCACAAGAGGTTTCTGTTCATCCCAAAACATTGTGCTTTCTTCGCTCCTTTTGATTTTGGATAATAGGTTATGCAAAGTTACCTGTTGAGTGCCCTGAAACCCCATTTGGAGAGGCAGGCATGACAGTCTGGTAATCTATATGGGGACAGTGTGTGTTTCTTCCTCCAAGGACTAGAACAGCCCTTCAGGTCAACTTAGCGCCTTCACCCACCCACAGACTTGTTCCAGCTGCTTCCTAACTGGAAACACTCAGGAGTCTTTACAGAACTGGACAGTCCTGGTTTGTATTCTTAGACAGACGAGCTTAACAACCATTTCAGTGAGAAACAAACCCAAGACTGACAACCCAGAGGTTTCCCCAAAGCAGAATACCCCTTGTCCCAAAAGATGAAGTGCCCAAAACATATCCTTGTAGGGAAAGGAATGAAGGGGAATTTTACTTCTTCCATGCAGAAAAAGTGATCTGCTGAAAGTCAGAGACTGTGATGCCAGTGGAGAGCAGAACCGAAATTCCGATGGCAGGTTTCAGCATGCAGTGAGGTAGGCATGGGCTGGGGGAAGTTCCACCGTAGCTCACCTGTGCTACTTTTGGTGCTCTACCTTTCAGGGCACATCAGCAATGTTCTGCAGAAGGTGGACGTGCAGCTCATCCAGCAAAACATCTGCAGTGAGGCCTATCACTACATGATTACTCCCAGGATGCTGTGTGCTGGCTACTACCAGGGCAAGAAGGATGCCTGCCAGGTGACAGAGGAGTCATGGGATCAGGGGTGACTACCAGTGGTGGGATGTGTCCCAAGTCTCATAAATGCAATCCACAGTCTGAAATGAGGGGGAAAAGACTGTATAAGGTCCCTTTTCCAACACTTCCAACTAAGCTCTCATGACCACTTCTTCCCAGCATCCTTGCCTTAGACAGGATCCAAATACAGTTAAAATACTCTTTTCTCACTTCAGCCTGTTCTCCACTCTACCTCCCACTTTCAAGTCAGGTGACTACATCAGTCTCTTACACCCTCAGCCTCTTTAGCGCCTGCCATACACAGTAACCCGCCTGTTCCTTCATTACTATCAATCTCAAGGAATTCCTCTCTGCCATCCCTCAAGGAATCCAGTTAAATTCCATCAGCTTCCTTGCTTGCCACATGTTTGGAAATGCCATACACAGCAAGAGGAATCAGTAGAGCAATCAGCTTTTTGGGACCTGGCTGAGAGGGAGGAATTTGCACGATGAAGGAATAAATGAGTCAGATGTTTGCACTGTTTCTGGCGTCTACCTAAGGTACAAGGAATGTTGCAGATGTCCCAGGCACGAGTTGAGGGGATACAGGAATCTGTATACAGAGGGGCTCAAAGATGGCATAATCAGGCAGCAGCAGAACCTGGTGGATCACCATCACTTCATTTTACTTTTCTTTTTTCTAGGGTGATTCTGGAGGTCCACTGGCCTGCAAACAACCCAGTGGCAGATGGTTTCTGGCTGGTTTGGTCAGCTGGGGAATGGGATGTGCACGTGCAAATCATTATGGAGTATACACCAGGATCACTCAAGTGCTGGGCTGGATGAACCAAACCATGAGCTGAGAAAAGTGCATCTCTGTCTTCTCCCTATCACACCTACACTCACATGGCACTCATTCCTGATCTTGCTCACTTGCCTCTCAGAAAAAGAGTGTGGGATGTTGCCAGACCCAGGATGCTCTTCTGAACAGGGTTAAAAAAAGGCTGCTGCAGGGATTGTAGAGAAAAGCAGGCAGACCCTCTTCCCCATCAGTGCTTCCCAGGGAGCATCCCAAGGGGGTTTTAGGCCATCCATCCAAAAGAGGGGGGAAGGGAGGGAGGTGGGGGAGTTGTGGGCAATGACATGGCACACAGCAATAGTCCCAAGCCAATGGTTTCTGAGAAGAGGAATAAAGGGAGTTGAACTTTCCATGAACCATGTGATTCAGCCACAGTCCTATGCTGGAACATTTGCTGAAAGAAAATGTGACTGATGTAGTTAGAGATTCCAGTAACTGTGAAATCAATCTGCCTCCCTCTTCCTTCCTGCTGCTTATCCTTCATCCCCCTTCCCCTCCCATCACTCCTCCTCTTCCATCTCCCTAATTGCTTCTTTTCTTAGCTGGCGTGTGCTGTTCAGTGTGCTGTTCAGCTCAGCCGGGCAACTCTTCACGTCTCACTGACTCCCAGGCATGAGTCCAGCATTGCACCCCCAAGCACGTGTCCTGCCTCCATGCTGGAGCAGCACCCAACCTCCACTGCTGCACTTCCCCCAGTAAAAATGCTGGAGCAGACTCCAATCCCCTTCCCTTGGCCCTTCCAAATACCTTTAACATCAGGGCGTCTCAACTGCTTCCATCTCCTATCTCAGGTAATCCAGGAGGTGAAGGAGAAGGCTTCAGGGCACAGGGCTTAAACTGCAACTGCTGCGGGTTTAGTTTTTTAACTAAAGATATGTATGTGTGTGTGTGTGTGTGTGTGTGTGTGTGTGTGTGTACACAATTGGCCACTCTCTGGAATTAGAAATAAAATTAATTTGAGAATTATTTTGGCTCTAGTTTGCCTCACTCTGCTAAAAATTATCTTGAGGTTTGTATGTTTTTGACCACACTCCAGTCCTGGCACTGGCAACTGGTAAAAGTTTCCACACCCCTGCCCACCCGCTACCCCAGATGTCCCTGGGGTCGATACATTCACTAGACAGGTGGTCCTCACTGATTGTCATGATTTAAGGGTGCAGATATCAATAAGCAAACCTGCTCTGTAGCCCAGCTGCCTGCAGTGGGGATGCAGCACAGACACGCACTGACAGTGGGAAGAACCTCCAGCCCCCAGAAGACAGGCACAGCACAAGCAGCTTCTGGTGGCTCCAGGTGATGAATCCAAACTCCTTTTCTCCAACTCCCACCCCCTTACACACCAGCAGTGAATTCCTGCCACTTGAAATGAGAGGCGGCAAGGAGGAACAGACTGTGAATTTTATTCAGGAGTCTTCAGACATAGCAGTGAAGCAAACACCCCGCTCCCCAAAACTGGGATCTCCTGGTGCTGGCTGACACAACATCAGGTACCAGCATGTTCCTGGTACCCAGGAAGCACACCGTTCTCCTCACACTGCTGGCACAGGGCTGCTTTGGGGGACAGGGAGGGAGGCACCAAGGAACATGATACCCAGCACAGGGACACCTCCAAGCAATACAGGTGACCCAGAAAAGGACGGTGGCTCTGCATTTGTCCGCGGGCCACATGCCCAGACCAGTTGCCTGCAACAGCGAAAGGGCAAGGGCTGGTTCTTCCACAGCTGCCACCATTTCAGTCCCCATTTGCATCCAGGGTGCTCACGAAGGGACCGCAGGCTGCAGTGGCTGATCGCTCATGTCCCCACCAGGGGCCACTGTGACACTAAGGAAAGCCAGACTGCCAGGCATAGGAGGGGGCCCTGGGCTCCAGCTCCTACAGCAGCCCAGGGGCTCCATGGAGCATCTGCCCTCCTCCAGGGCTGGAAGCTCAGGCCTCTGACTTGAGTTTGTAAAAAAAAAATGGTTGCATGTGAAGAGTGAAGGGGGCTGGGGGTGTCACTGTGGGACAAGGGGCTGCCATACATTGCAGTACAAAAATAAAGATATAAACAAGAAATGAAAAGGCTGGACTGGAGTGTTCAGATCATGTCCTCAGATCTCTGGCTTGTAACAGCTAGAGGAGAGAGAAAGAGAAACAAAGTCAACGGTAGGAAAAAAAGGCAACTGAGCATGGGGGGGAGAGTGAGAATCAGAAAAAGGGAAATGACAGGAAACACGAACAGAAGAAAAAGAAAAGAGATGAGGAATGACAGTGGGAAAACGGACCAAAAGGAAGAAAAAGTCCATGTGATTAACATACACCGAGTCTTAAGATAATAACACTCAGGTCCCACAGCCATAGACAAGGAGGCTTTCAAACAGAGGGAGAGAGAAACGTCAGCCAGCTAACAAGTGCCCTCCATCAGGACAGGTGGAGATTGGCACTGAGCATCTCCAGTTTAACAAGAGCCTCACAGTTTTGCAGTATGGAGAGGAATCCTTCTAATGCTTTCCGTACCCAGCCCCATGCATGTCGGCCAGCCAGCCTTCCTAACCAGGAGGCAGAGCAGAGAGGCTCATTTTGCACACAGCTGTGAGAACATCTGCAATGGGGACCAGCTGCTTCTGCTCTGCCTTTGCCACCTTTCCCACTGCGCTCTCACCCTGGCACAGCCAGTGGGGGAAAAGCCCAGCGAGGGAAAAACAACAGGCTGCCTTCTGCAAACTGCTCCCGGGCTGGCAGGCAAAGGAGCTGCAGACGGAGCCTGGAGAAGCGATCTGGCATGTGTGTCACGCAGACACGTGGCAAAATTCCACCCCTTCCCTGAACCACCCCTGCCTGCTTTGCATTCATTTCCACCCCTCTCCCAGCTGCGCTCTCCTTTCTGCTGCCAGAGCCTCTGGTCCAGAGCCATAGGATCTGCTTGGCAGGTAAAGGCACGCATAGGTAAAGCCATCTTAGGGATGAGTCAACCTCACACCTCCCTCCTTCCCCTCCCCAAGCTCTACAAACCAGGGCCATACCCACAGAGGGAAGTGAGTCACTCATGCAGAGCTCAGGCTGGCAGGAGCTGGGAGTGCAGACAGGTAACATACCTGCAGAGGAGGAAAAGTGAGGAGCAGAGAGAGACAGGGCCCTGGGCAGAGACCACTCTGAGCCCTGGGGAACAAAGAGAGCAGAGGGAAGGATGCTGGAGGCTGGCAAGTGAGGCAATGTGGGAGGTAGATGACAGTGCTGGGATGGACACGGAAGGGAGCAGGAGGGAGGGTCCGCAGGAAGAGAGTTTAGCACAATCCCGAATAGATGGACAGTCTGCAAATAAAAATAAAACCGTAGATAAACCAAACAGTTTAAAATACAAAGCAGCAGCCATGGTAACAGCTCTCCCCTATCAGCTTTATCTCCAGAGAGACTCCAACTCCTGGAGAGGACAGCCCCCACACCCCACACCTGCTCTAGTCCTTCCCTGCTGCTAGCTGTGAGCTCTCACCAGAAAGGTGGCGGGTCTATGCCTGGGGGGTTATTTTTATCATTTTCCTCAGGGATTTGCTGCACCTTTCTCCTCTGCTTCTGCTTCTGCCTCTGCCTCTGCCTCCTCCTCCACCTCCTGCTCTTCCTCCTCCAGGTCCTCCTCTGTGCTCTGTGGCCCAGCATGCGGGACAAAAGGAAGAAAGAGTGGAGATACTTGCAAGATGAGCCACGGCAGTTCTTTCTGACACACAACGGAACAAAGCAATCGTCATAACACTGGAATAAAAAGAGACCTTTCCCCATGGCCAACACAATTCTAGGTCAGGGAACAGAGAGACTTGTTTTCCTCTGGAGTATCACGTCAGGGTATCTAACCCACTTACAAGTGCTGAGACCCCACCGCCCAACAACTGCCATCAGTTGCTAGTGTTCCTTCCTGCATCCTGGGTGTCTACAGGGTGTCATGCACTGCCACATGTTTCTGTCCTTCCCTCAAAAGGGGAGCAGGAGATATCCACCCCTCAGGCTGAGACTCGGAAAAAGGAAAGACAATGCTGCAAAACCTTCAGGGAAATAATGCCCTATAGGCAGTGACACACACAGAATGGGCATGAGGAGGCATGAGGGGGATGTTAGAGTAGCATGTGAAGTGCCAGGGTGACTTGCTAAAGCCATTTGCCGCACACAGCCACACACCACCCTTCCAACACACACACTCCTCCTTTTGGGCACTGGGTGTAATGCCACGGTGCTGAACACCAGGACAGGCTCCTGTATTTCACCACTGAGGTGCCCCACTGTCGCAGGGGAGAGAGAAAAGAGAGAAGGAGCAAAGAGCAAAGGATCTCATAGGCAATGGGAGCAGGGCCATAGCAAAGCTGATCTCACCTTGGCTTTGTGGCTGGGCTCAGAGCTCAGGCCATTGGGGGAGTTGTACAACTCCTTGGAGACCACGCACAGGAATTCTGTCTGATCCTCATTCCCATAATTATAGGATGAGCCAATGTTCACAAGCTAGAAAAGATGAGAGCAAGAATCACAAGCACACATTCCTGAAAACATCCACTCCACCTGAGGAGCAAGGCAGAAAGTCCACCATGCAGCATCAAGTCCAATCCATAATCCCAGTGGAAAGGCCTCATAACTAAGCTGAGGAGACAACACAGAGAACCAGGAGAGAAGTCAGCCAGCATGCAAAACAGACTGGCCTCACACAGTATCCTCTAAACCTCTAGAAAGGGGCAAGAAAGAGCCAGTGTGATGGCTCAGTCAATGACTTACCCAGTATTCTCAGAGAGGGAAGGAGCCTTGCCTGGCAACTGTATGGTATCCACGATCTTTTCCCCAAAAAACCACTCCTTCCCCCCCTGCTCTGCCTTATCCATACCTGCTCAAAGCGCCATCCATCTGACATAGTGGAAACCATCTGAGTGAGCTCCTCTTCCTGGCACTGCAGCACACGGTAGACATGCTTAGGAGGCACCTGAGAGCAAAATTGCAGCGAACACTGACAACAGTCACATGCTAAAAGCTGTTCCCCTCCTGCAAAATGAAGTGGTAATACCCCTCCTTGACAGACCTGTCCTTCCCCACGTTCCCAGGTGAAAGGGGAGTGGAAACCACGAACAACTTCATACTGTGCTGTCATTGGAAGCAAGAACAGTATCTCTTCTGGAGAGGAGGGACTGAGCTAAATGCTTCCTGCATTGTCCCCAGAAGATACTGGCTTCTTTTGATGGGGAGTTTGTACTTGTCATTACAAAACCATTTTTGCAAATGCAACAAAGGCTAATGGGGTTTTTCAGCACAAAATAACTGTGTTGCTGGAGGCTTACAGCCTGAGGCAGACAAGATGAAAAGTGAGATAGCAGACAATCGCCCCCCTAAGACAGATTTTCAAAGGTTGCTGGCCAAGACAGGGTGTGATTGTGCCACAGGATTGATTCCCTATCTGCACTTAACTCTTTCACAGCCATCTATTCACCTGTTTTCTCCAGGTTTCTCTACAGGTATTACCATGCTCTTCATTGTGATTACACTCCCAGGACTCCCCACACCATGACACCTCCATGACACCTTTGCTCTCCTCACAAACATTCCTCTATATCCCACAGCAACCAGCTGCCTTCTTCCAAAAGCTAGAGAAGCTGATTTAGTTTCAGGGGCTACATCCAGCATTACTTCTGGGGATGCAAAACAAACCTGCAACTTGTTTATTGTAACTAAATTGGTGGTAGCTTGTCCCCTGCAAAATTTTGCTGCATAGGGATTAGCACATAATCTCTAATTAGTTGCTTCCTTCCATTCCTTGCTGCTTCTCTCAAGTCTTCTCTCCCTCTAGACTCATCTTTCTCCCTTTTTACATCCCCTCCTTTCCTCACCCCACTCTATCTTGCCATACCTGTGTTACTGTGTAGTCCTTCTCCTCCATTCGATCCTTGATTATTCGGATCAAAGGACCGATGTTGTAGAACTCAGCTTCTTCAAGGATCCCTGAGAAAGACAGACAGAAGGACCACAAAGCTAACAGCCCATCTTTATTTTTCAACTTGCAAATGATCAATTCTGAGCTTCACAAGGTCCATAGAGAGAAATTACACTATTGCTTCACTTCTTAACAGGCTTGAAACTCTTACTGCAGAGAACTGAAACCTGGCTCTCTGCATCCTGTTTCTAATACTCACCCCAATTTCCTTATGCTGCCTGCTACTACAAAACAGGCACTGCCAGTGAAGGCTTGTGCTGAGGACTGCTAATACCTTTCCCAGATAACTGGCCAAGGAGAACAACTGTAGGCTTCAGTCTCTCTCAATGATAACTTGTTATCACCTTGCTCAGACTCTTATTAAGGCAGAGAACCACAACTTCTGGTTCTGACAAGTCATCAAAAGACCCTAGAAAAGCCTAATTTACCTCCTGGGCCACTTGGAATTGCAGCCCCATATGACTTTAGATGATCTTTGGCTCTCTTCCCTGTTCTTCAACTCAAAACAGGTAAACAGCAAAGTTTTGATTTTTTTCTCTATGGTGTCTGCATCCATCACCTCTCCTGAGACTCACCTGTTTGCTAACAGTCCTCCAGGAAAAGGGAGCTGGTTCCCAGAGGGTCAGTAAGGGAAAGGTGGCTGGGAGCCAACACTCACATGTCCCCAGGGCAGTACACAGAAAATGTAGGTGGGGAGATTGATCCTTCACTACCTGACACACTCAGACCTCTTCTGTATCTCTCATTCAGCCATGAATTGCCAAATGGATTAGTTTTATGCCAGCCTGAATGTTTGCAGCAGGAAAACAAAAGTCAGTGCAAATGAACTGGACTCCTGTTTATGTTTTAGATTTGATATTAAAACCTGCAGATGAACTCTGTCTGACCTCAAGATTACAAGAACTGTCAAGGACGAAACACCTCAAAATTGTGCTTATTACAATCCTGTACCATTACTTGGATATATTTCTGGAATTATAACTGATAAGACTGTTCTGAAGAAAACTTTCCTTGCTTTAGGTAAAGATATGTAAGAGAGGCAAGAAGACTAATGAACATGCAGAAACTGTGCTTGGAAAGGGCTGGACAGCACAGCCTGTCTTTGGAATTGGCTCCTTATTAGGCCCTAGCATCCAAAAAATAACAAGGCACTGTGAACTGCTGGCTGGTAACACTGTGATGTGACCGAGTCGTCCTACTGGACCCACTGTCAACCTCAAATGAGGGATTGGTTTGCCTGGCTTGCTCCACTGGAATTTCTGCAGTCCACAACCCGTCAGAGCACAAGCAGCATACAGTGCATATTGCTGATTAATGATGGTCTTTATTACAGAGCTCGGTTTTGTTTGGTCTTCAGGGCTTTCATTCCTAATTAGAAACACTCAGTCATTAATAGAAAACTCAGTCACAGAGCCTGGTTAAAAGTAGATTGGGAACAAGTAACAAATGGCTTATGGAGGCTGAGATCTTGCCTACTTCTCTTTTGGTGACATCTCTGCTGGACAAACAGTCATGATGCCACAACACCTGCTAGGATGTCTTCCTCATCCACTCCAATCCCCTTTAGTAAAGGAGACATTATCATGCTTTGCAGGGATAGCTCGCTGAAATCCCCCCACATCAACACCCAAAAGGAGAACGAGACAACAAGGTTGACAACAAGTCCTATTTTTCCTGACTATGGCAGTGATGGTAAGTGGGAGGTTTCTGAGCTCCACGACTCACCCTCTTCAGCCATATCTTTATCCAGGACCAGCTTCCCATGACGGAGGAAATTCAGAATGGGTCCAAAGTAAGTGGGGTCCCGATCTATTAGGTATGCACCAGTTTCATCCTAGCAACAGAGATAGATCACAAGGAGAAAAAACCCAAGGGAAACTTGTAACCAACCTTTGAATACCCTAAAATACAAGAAAATACAAACCTAAGCAAAAATGTCCGCAATTTCTAAGATTCTTTGGAAATCATGAGTCCCTGAGAGTCCCTAGCCAAGTCAGCCCAGCTTGGATTTTAACTCCTGTATTGGTCTGCTCAGCATGCCCACCTCAGCACGAATCAATCCAGCTGAAAAGGCCCAAAAAATAGGCCTCAGTCTCTTTGTGCAACTGTGCATCCAGGCCTGGGGTGAGAGAGCAGAGATCCCCTTACAGGGAACAAGGCTGAGTCAGGCAGACACAGCTGGGAAATAGACCCAGGATGTGGGGTGACAAAGAGGAAGGAGAACAGGAGCGAAGGGGAGATGGCCTCTCTTTTCCCCAGCTCGGGAAAGCAGGTGCCAGGCTACAACACAGCAAAGTGAGATCTGGCATGGGGAAATCCTTCCCGGGAGAGGAGGGGGAAAGAGCAGGCATTTCTCACTCAGTTGCTCCTGCAGCTGCCGGGGTCTGGCTCCGTCCCTGCATCCCTCCAGCCCTCCCCGTGCTCGGTGGGGCACGGTGCGGGAGGCAACCCAGCTGCCTTACCCGGTCCGACTGCAGCTCCTCGCCCTGGCACAAGCGACACAGGAAAGATTTCTGCTCCCGACACAGGGTCTGCCTGGTGGTGAGGAAGACGGTGCCCCCCACATTGAGCCTCACCCACTTGGCCTGGGTGCCAGCGGGTGGCGGGATGTCCCAGGTGCAGCGTAGCCCCACGGCGCCCTGCATCTCCTCCCTGCCCTCCATCCTCATCCTCACCCCCACCTCCCCCACGGCGTGCAGGGACTGCCGCAGGTGCTGCCTGTCGGAGAATGCCGGGATCTGTAGTTTATCTGCCTCTCTCTCCGCTGCAGCCGTGTTTCCCGGGGGCCAGGTTCTTCCCTGTGACTATCAAGGGAGTCCTGAGAGGAGGAAGGTTGCTCGGCGCTGGAGGATATCACTGCGACTATTGGGGCGGGCGAAACCACAGCTCCACAGCGCTGACACTCCCTGGCTTTTCCCCTGTTCCCGTTTTCACAAACCATGGGCCGGTCAGCACGCCGGAGGTGCAGGGTGTTATGCAAAAATCGTCGGCAATTTATTTCCATAGACATCCTCTGTGGCTCATTAAAAGGTTCTGGGAATTGTAGTTTCGCAGGGATATGCACAAAAGGGTGATGGGAACTGTAGTTTTCCCAGCTCGCTGTTCCTGCAATGAGGATGCTGTAACGGAGGGTACTGCACCACACGACCCCAGCCCTGCGGCTGGTACTGAGCCTGCTTCCAGTCCTGGGTCTTGTCTGCAAGCTTCCTCGGAGACAGGAAGCACAACCTGCTCCCTGGCAGTGGGCAGATAAGCCCCTCAGCGCTGTAATTCACAGCATTCCCTTCACGACACCATTACCCCAGGCTCACCGCTCAGTGCCGCGTCACTCGCCATACTTCCTTGCAGCAAAATATGCACAGTTGCCTTCTCGCTAACATATGTAGGGACACTTCTGGGAACTGTATTCTGGATCTGCATGAAGTGCTGGCAGGAGGCAGGAACAATTTTTCTTCCAGCTCAGAGGAGTTGCTGACTCAACAAACTCCCCCCTGTGCTGCTCTACCAGCACAAACCCGCCGCGCCCTTCCCCTGGGCTCCTGCCTTTCCTGGTCGCGTCTGGGCAACAGAGAGCTCAGACTGTAACTCAGCTCTGTGGGGAGTTTTACCTCTGCCCCAGGCACGTATCGCCCGCCGAGGCCGATGTGCCAATCCCGCGTTACGGAATCTAGCCCTGCCTCTGTCCCTCGCTCCTGCCAGGCCGAGCCTGGTGCTCAGCAGTTCATGCCCCAGGGGACTCTGTTCAAACACGCTCCTTGGCACGGACACTACCTGAACAAGCTCTCTCTCCAGCAGCTCTGCTTTTCCCACTCCCACCTAAGCACAGCTGTGCTTGCCAGCAGCTCAAGCACATTAAAAATGGAAAGGAAAGTCTGGCGTTTCACCCCACTGTGGCTCAAAACCTTCCTCCACCTAAGCAACTTCCTGTCTCTTCCTTGACAGGGTAATGCAGCACTGCAGAGACATACAACACTTTATTTTTCTTGCGTTTTTGAGGTGGGGCGTTATTGAGTGAAGAGGCTGGGTAAAGAGAAACATTATGTTTTACATTCCTTTTCTTCTCATCCTTCCTTCTTGTTTTACTTGCAAATCATTCCCTACAGGAGAAGGCAGCATCACCCTTCCCCCAAATCACCCAGGATTTCCTTAACAAAGATGGCGTGTGTACTTTGCTCCTTCTGTCGACGAGTGCCAAGGGGAGGAGAGGAAGAGAGGGCAACACGGAAAAGGTTTCAAGATTGCTGACCTTCAGCTAATTTAAGCACAGGAACAATCCAGCTGCCCCAAGGTATAAATTCAAATAATTTTGAACCAATGCTAGAGTGACCATTAACAGAGAGAGCATGAAAAAAATTTTTTTCTACCTATACGGAGCAGGCTCTGGCCAAAATTACTGCCCAGCCCTTGGACCAGTCTCCACTGAGCAGTAAAGTGCATCAAAGATGCTCACACTAACACTGACCCAAGCTGAAGCATCACACAGTGCAATACAGCTCTGGGCTGTCAGACTGCTGTCCTCCGAATTCTGGCTCTGAGTCAAACCACAGCAAATTGGAGACCTCTGCCCTGCACTCTGGTGTGTGAGGACTGCAGTCTGTCCTGGCTGCAGCTCCAGCACAGAACTGGGGTGAGGACTGTGGCTCTCCGATATGAGTGCAGCAGTTGGGTGGCAGCCTAAAACCCCTTATCTCCCCCTCCAAGAAATCTGCCCTGCCTTCATTTTTTTCCCCTCTTTTACCAAGGATTCACCCTCTCCTTTTCCTCCTCTCACAGCCCCTCAGCCTCTTGCTGCTTTTTAGGGTCCATCTCTTGTTCTCAACACCTTCTTTTCCAAGCTCCTGCCTGACAATGCCGCTCACAAGTCCAGGGTGATCTATATTGAAGGCATACTTTCTTCCATCAATACCAGTCTCCACCTGTGGCTGGAACCTCAAGTCTTGCTCACCCCAGGGCCATGGGGTGAAAAGTTAATTGCTAAATCTAAAGAGACATAGGAAATAGGTCAAGGAGCACCACTTCCAACACCAGAGCCTTCTCTTCTGCAACATACAGCAAAAAATGTATTGGAAGCCCACCAGATCAGGGATTTCCCCACAGTATGTGAAAATACTCTTTAGGAAGAAGCCAGTGTGGGGTGAGTTACCAACTAAAATGTTCTGATGAGTTGTTGGTGTGGGCTAAATACAGACCTGATTGCACACCATCACCAGATGTAGTTCTGAGATGCAATTAATGTGCCCTTGTTAAGCTCCCCTAAAATCAAGCAATAGAATACAGGAGAGGTAAATTTAAACAATCGGTGGTGTTTGGTCAAAGGTTGGACTTGATTGTAACAGTTCTTTCCCAATCTTAATGTTTTACAATTCTACGACTTGTTCCTCCTGCCTTTATGATGACTGTCTGTAAAACACATGTACAGAAACAGAGACAAGAGCAAGCAAGAGCTTACCTGGGGCTGTGTGATGGTGTAAGACCATACAGCCCTGCTGAGTACCAGTGAAATCATGGGGACCATTGCACGGACAGACTGGGAGCAGGAAAAACTTGACAGCCCTTGGATACCGGGCTGAACAAGAGCTGAAGAGAACAGAGCAGGGGGTAAATGGGAATGTCTTGGTTCAGCAGTCAGGCCTGCAATGCAATCCTGCAGAAGGTTGCACACACTGCAGTGCTCTGATGAGCCAGCTTGGTACATGGTATATGATGCATCTCTGGCGTTGTGGAGCTGCTCTTACGGAACTGTTATGTTGTGCAGGGATCACCATGTGTTGGCCCAGACAGTGTCACCACTCTGACAGGCTGGGAACACATATTAGGGATTACATGGTGTGAGACACCAGAGGAGAAACCAGGAAGAACTAATTGGCATGTCCATGTAGGATCAGTGCCACTCTCTTTTCTGCAGGAAGCGGAGAGGGGAAGACAAGTGATGCTCTGACATTTTGCCATTAAGCCGACAGTGAATCGGGGAAATAAAATTCCCTACACTGGACTTGGGGGTGAACACAGTTCAGTAATAGAGTCCAGCTTGACTGCCAGCTGAGCCAGGCATATGGCTCATGGAGAAGGAAGAGAAAGGCCCCATGGCATGCAGGCAAGTGAATCTTTCTCCAGCTCCTTGTGCTGCATGAGGTCTGTGAGCAATGTACCTGCATTCAAAGCAGCGTGCAAAGTCTGTGTGTGTACGTGCATCACTCAGCACCTTTGCTGGAAGACAGCTGGGAGAAGGAGACAGAATGGTTATGTAGCACCTGGTTGTAAGCTGGGACCAGGAGAGATGGGAGGAACATGAAATGTCCCTGCAGGCAACAGCAATTACCATGGCTCATGCAGTGCTCGGGCCAGTGGTGCTGGTAGAAGAACAGCTGCTTTAGAATTTGGAAAAGTTTGCAGGGGAACAAAAAGTTTGCTGGGAAATGAAGCATGAAATAGTGCAACCTGACTGCTAGGGAGCAGTATGGAAGGAAGAGGAAGGCAAGTGGCAAAGAAGACAAGTGAAGAACAGGGGACCATGGGATTACTTTTGACTGGAGCAGACTGTTTTCACAAAATCCCAATCTCCTTCAGGACAAAAGTATTGCAGATAGTAAAATATACCAATAAACCAATAAAGAGTTTACGTGCTGGCCTGGGATTCTCAAATTTGCATACAGAGCTGTAAAAACTCTAGTCTCAAGTTAGCCACAGGTCAATGTGACCTTCCTCCTACATCAGGGCTGTTGTTTAGGCAACTTTTTGCCTACCATGAGCCCTATTCCGCCAAAGATATGCTATTCCCATTTCCCTGTGGCAAATTTTCCACAGGAAAATAATGAACATTAGTGATTTGCATTACATCTACTTCTCCCCAGCTTTCAGTTCCCATAGGAAACCCACCCACTGAGTCAGGGACATAAAGATCTGCAGAACATTTATAGTCCTGGTGTAAGTCCCCTCAGCTGTTCCATATGTCCAGTAGCATCTGTTATAGCTCAAAATAGGTTTTTGCAGTCTCCAGGCTTTGAAAACATTGTCTTCACAACGTTCTCAGTGCTTTGCCTGCATCATGAGAACAGATCTCAACTACAAGGAGGGGGAACATCAGAAGACACTCTTTGATAGATTTTTGATACATGACATAAGAGAGCATATCCCAGAAAAACAAAGTATCTTGCTGTGGGAAAGAAGATCTCAGTTTCTCCTCTGTGGAGAAATCAAGGCAAAGCTAAGCATCTGGGAAAAGATTTGCCAAAAGCTGTGAAGAATTACTGAGATTTTGTAGCAGAAAATCTAGCCTGAGAAGGGCACTTGAGTACTGCCAAGCTTGGCATAAATACCAGAGAGGGGGAAGGGCCCAGCTAGGTGTCATCGAGCCATGGGAGTGAAATGTAGAGCGAGGGGAGAGGGAAGATTTGCACTTAATTTGCAATCTCCAGGTGGATGCCACGGCTGTGCCACACACCTCCCTGCGACACACAGGACAGAGAAAAGCATCTCAGCCTCGAGAGGAAGCAGAGAGATTCCCACTGACCCCAAGGACTGCTGGGTCAGTGGCAAAAAAGAAACACAGTGCTTAAGATGCATCACCAAATATCCTGGAAGGACATGCAAGAGACAGAAAGTAAGTCTGAAGCAATATGTCAATTTTCCTAATAACTAAAATTTCCTGGAGAAACAGAGCAGGCAGAGCACTCGTCTGGCCACAAAACTGCAAAATCAGCCCCTCTGTGTACTAAAGGGTCACTTGTTTCAGACCCCTGTGCACCCTGTATACTCAGCACTTGCTGCAATGCCAGCCCCAAGTCCTCAAAGAGCTGGGTTGTCAGTCTGGATGCAAGCAGGGAAATTGCAGGCTGTCAGTCACTGGGTTGTCAGGCCGTATGTGTGAGTGGGGAGGACAGAGGAAGAAATAAACTGCACAGTGAAACTCCAGCTCCCCAGGAGGTGAGCAGAAATAGAGCTTGCATGCATACAAGCCAAGGCCAAGAAGAAGTAGCCAAAAGAGGCAAGAGGAAATGCAAAGAATAAAACACTCAGCAACAGGGAAGAATCCAGTCCTTGCAGTCAAACCTGTGACAGTAAGCATCCATTGCATTCCCTAGAAAGGGCAACCTCATCATCCACAGATATCTACAGGTACCTGTTGCTGCAAGCCCAAGAGAAGAAACCATCTCATTAACTTCTAACCTAACAGTAGGCCAGAAAAGACGCAAGCTTCTTTTGTGGGAGGGTTTCTGTGGTTTTTTTGTTTAGTTTTGGGCATTTTTTGTAATGAAGAAAATCCCAGAGAGAACAAATTCTTGAACATTATCAGGGATACCTGGTGTGCTTTCAACTTTTAGATATAAGAGAAAAAGGTCTTGGGAAAAATAGGTGCCAGTGTGGGTTATTCCTCTGTAGGTCTCAGTTCTACTAAGTTTTTAGGAGGTTACATGGTAAGAATGAAAATAACCATGCAGTCCATTTTCTGCTATGTGAGCTGACATCCAGTGCTTCAAGAACAGAGCTGTGACTGACAACTGTCAGTCTTTGGACCTTAAGGCCAAAAAGCAAATGGACAAGGACCAAAAGGAGGAAGGTGGTGCAGAGATCCAAGAGAGAGGCATGCCATTATCTTTCCTGGACCAAAGAGCTTGTTGAGAGGTGTGGTTCTACTCACAGAGAGAAGGAAATAGCTCGTTTGAATCTCACTGTGGACAAAGTGATTCCATAAAAACAGAATTCCTGAAAAGGATTCAGCCAAGCAACACTCACATAAGTTTCATTCAGCAGAAAGACCTTGAAACATGTTTATTTACATTATTTAAATCCCAGAATCTCTTCTTTTTCTCAAGGGGGATTTTGGACCATGGGGCTACAAGGCTGGCTAAGTACATACTGCAGTTAAAGAGTCCAAGTACAAGAAGAAATACAGATCAAGTCTCTGGCCTAAGTGCCAACCTTAAAACCATATTTGCTCCTTTAACAGCCATGTCCTTCCACAAAGTTTTGCACTCAAAATGGCCATAAAGTGCATGGGTGGGACAGAGGCAGAGAGCAGGATTATGAGGCACAGTTATATAAGTATGACCATCCCATGAATGAACATGATTGAATGTTTTGAGTCAGGAGCTTGGCTTAATTAATTCCCCATGCTGGCAGCAGCACTCTCTGCCATCCATCTGATATGGTGAAATGGTCACAGAACCACAGAATGGTTGAGGTTGGAAGTGACCCTGGGATGACGTGTTCCACCCTATCTGCTCAGGCAGGGTTACCTAGAGCTGGCTGCCCAGAACTGCTGTCATCTTTATCCTCCTAAGCAGCAGCAGCAGCAGCAGCAGGGTAAGGAGAAAGTGCTGAAGCACCATGTGCACATAATTGTTATCCAATGCCTTCATCTCAAGACACTTAACCAGGAATGCTAAACCCATCTTTTCCAAATCCTGTTTCAAGGCAAACTACCTGCACAGCTGGGAGACAATGCAGCTTATTACACTGTTTTCCCCTTTCCCTCAGAAATAATATTTTCAGGCTGTGCCCGCATGTACCACTCCACCCAGGCCCCGTCGTACACTGCGACATCTGGCTTGCCACAGAGGTAGGCCCCCAGAGCCACGTGGCAGGCAGTGACCCCAGAGCCACACGTGGCTACCACTGGCTTTAAGAGGTCCACCTTCTTCTCCTGGAACAGAGTACGGATCTGCTCAGGGGTCTTCTCTAAGCCAGACTCTGTGAGGAAATCAGTGAAGGGGATGCTCGTCGACCCAGGGACATGACCAGGCTCAATTCCTGGAAAAAACAATATGGATAGGAATTAACCTCTATTGTCTGGGACAAGTCTATTGCAAAGCCTATTCTGTTTCACTGGGAGGAATATTTATTGGCTTAGTGTATTTTGCTAAAACGAATACATTTATTTCTGTTACACTTTACTAGATTACTGATTGCTCAGGAAGGAGGGCTCTATGTGTAACCTTCATGCTACCACACAGGCACAACCCTGTCAAGTTCCATTCTTTCCCCTTGTTCCCTCCACATCTTTCTCCCCGTCAGAGCAACCCACGCTGATGAAGCACCTCCACAGGCCATTCTGAGGGGAAGAGCAGCACCAGTACTTGAAGAGACCAGTGATAATGTTTGAGGTGTATTGAAAGCTATATTTCTCACCCCAGCCCCTCATGAGGCAAAAAAGATGCATGGCTTCCCCACTGCTGAATTTTCAAAGGGTAGCACTTGCTAGTCAAAAGGAGAGGAGGACAGGTGGACACATGGCCTCAAGTCCCATCCCATAAAAGACAGCCATTATTTCCCATCATTACAGGAGTCAAAGTGATGGGCACCTTAAATTAAGCCCCTCTTTATAATGCCAATGTCTCAGAAGGCACATTACCATCTCGGGGTTCTGGCTCTACTCCCCGGAACCGTCCTGCAGCGCGGGCATCCACCAGTTGGAAGCGATGGGAATCCAAGTTATCTAAGACATCCTCATAAGTTTTCACCAGGGACTTGTCCAAGGAGGCATGGAACTCAGATGGAGCTACCTGGGTTTTCCCAGAGCTCAGTGCATTCCCCTCTCGCTGCCAGTTCTTCAGGCCACCATCCAGAAGGGAGACAGCTTCATGTCCAAAGACCCGGAACATCCACCATACCCGGGGTGCTGAGAAGAGACCTTGGTCGCTGCCATCATACACCACAACGTGGGAATCATTCCCCACACCCAGCTTCCCCACATACTCAGCAAAGTCACTAGCCTTGGGCAGCATGTGATCGTAAGGCGAGGTTCGGTCACTGCACTGGTCAATGTCAAAGAAAACTGCACCAGGGATGTGGCGCTCCTCAAACTCCCGCTTCGGATCACGCTTCATCTTCGGCAAATACCAGGATGCATCCACGATTCTCAAGGCCAGGCCAGCTTGCTGGGACTTGATGGCTTCTGAAAGCCATTTTGCAGACACCAGAGCTCGGTAGAGGAGTTGTTGCGACATCGCTCCCGAGTCCTGGCTGAGATTAGCCAATTTCTGGATTCTGCCTGAGTCCACCTGACTGCAGAAGGTAGAAAATCACACATTAGAGACCGGCCTTTCAAAAAAGCGACTGGACAAAGATGCATTTTGGGACCCAGGTCTGCACTGAGGTGCTGGCTAAGCCTACAACGAGGGGCTTGAAATGCTCCAGCCCTGAAAGCAGTTTCCCAGAGCTCATCTCAAACACTGCCCCGAGCGGGACAGCCGCGACAGTCCTGCCCTGCGCCCAGCCCCACGCAGCCCCTCTGGCCCCATCCAGGGTCCCCAGCCAGCACTGACAGCGGCCAGAGGGGAGCAGGGCAGCCCCAGGAACTAAGTGCCCCGGGGTGAGGCACGGCCCCATAGCTCTGCCCGTCCCGGAGCACACCTGCAGCCGGGGCCTTACAGGGGCCGCGCCGCCGCCCGCTGCGAGCCCCCCCGGCCCGGCGAGGCCGCGGTTCGCGCCGCTTCGCCCCGTACCTCCGCGCTGGGCCTCGATGCCCGCCAGCCACCGCCGCCGGAGGGCGGGAGCGCTCCCAGCGGGCCGGTCCCGGCCGTACGGCCGCCTCCGTGCCGCCCCTCGGGCCGCGCCTCCCGCCGCCATTTCGCGTGTGTCGGGCTGTGTCGGGCTCTGTGTGTGAGGGGAGCGCATCCCAGCGGCGGCGCCCCCGCCGGTCCCCCGAGATGGCGCGGCAGGGTCTCAGCCGGGCGCTGGTCACGGCCGCCTGGCTGGCGGAGGCGGTGCGGGCCGGGCGGGTGGGCGCCGGCCTGCGGGTGCTGGACGCCTCCTGGTACCCCCCCAAGGAGCGAAACGCCCGGCAGGAGTTCAAGGAGAGGCACATCCCCGGCGCGTCGTTCTTCGACATCGAGGAGTGCCGGGACAAGTCCTCCCCGTACGACTTCATGCTGCCCAGCGAGTCCCACTTCGCTGACTACGTGGGGGGGCTGGGGGTCAGCAATGACACCCACGTGGTGGTGTACGACGGGGACGAGGTGGGCACCTTCTACGCCCCCCGCGCCTGGTGGATGTTCCGGGCCTTTGGGCACAAGGAGGTCTCTGTGCTGAACGGTGGCTTCAAGAACTGGTTGAAGGAGGGGCACCCCGTCACGGCGGAGGTCACCCAGCCCACCCCGGCTGTCTTTAAGGCCAGGCTGAACAAGGCCCTGGTGAAGACTTTTGAGGAGATGGTACAGAACGTGTCGTCCCTAAAGTTCCAGGTGGTGGATTCCCGCCCCGAGGGTCGGTTTCGGGGGACAGAGCTGGACCAAGGTAATGGAGGTGGGACTGGCACCTGCCCCAGAATGGGATGAATGTCAATACTACACTGGGAGTAACAGCTCCTAGCAGCCGTCAGACAGGTTTTCCTAATGCACAGGCGTGCCTCGGCCTGACTCATTGATTACCTTAAGGGATCCGCAGTTGCACGTTCAGATCCCAGTGCCATCGCTGAATGCTTTTGTTGCAGTTAGCTCTAAAGCTGCAGGAGGAAATAGCAGAAAAGGGCTGCAGTCATTTGATTCCTGGATCTCCCATCCCGCACCCTGCAGAAGTTTATCAAAATGCAAACATGAGAGATGAGAGCTCCCAGGGGTTTGTTCAGGGTCCTATCAAAAACCAGCAGACGCACACAAACTATCAGTATTCATGTAGGCACCTCTCACCATAATGAGGGCACCAGCAAAAGCCGAGGTTTTAGGTAATATAGTAACCCAAGGGACATTCTCCTTATCGCTCTGATTCCCAGCAAATAGAGAATTTGCTTGAGCTGATCTTTGTTCTTTTACTTATGTAAGAAAAGCCTGAAGCCTTTGGCAAATGTATCGGGTGTTAGCTCTCTCTTTTGGATGCCCCAAGTTACAGGAACAAAAACTGATTTTGTTACCTCCGTTAACCACTGGACACACAAGCAGCAGGGGTGGGAGAAGTCCTGTGCAGTGGGGACAGCAGGTACAGCAGTGTGCCTGGAATGAAATGGAAGTTGGTTAAAGGAGGCCCTTGCTGTGTAATTTAAGCCTTGGTATATCCCAGAATAACCTCCCCTCTGAAAGGGTGTAAAGGAAACTTTCCTGACTGACCATTTAGGAAGCACTCTGGCGATCACAATTCCACCACCAGAAACTTTTAACTGCTGGGACCAGAGCCCTTCTCAGCAGGCAGCTCCACTGAACTGGTGGGTGTCCCTCTTGGCTCCCTACGCACCCTGCACACACACACAGACCAGGTTTTCTTACCGTCTTGAGCCTGGACTTCCCTTAGCAGAGCCTCAAAAGTCTGGTTCCTTCAAGCAATTTATTAACAGCACAGTAACACAGTAACAGCTTGAGCTGGTGTCTCCGAGGAGGGACCTGAACAAAGGAAACACTGAACTTTTATACCCTCCCAGTCTGTGTGTGACGAAGTCCTGGCTCTTCCAGCTGAGTCCTGGCTCCTGCTGTGTCTCAGTGTCCGGTCACCTGGCTGTGCCACAGGTCCTGTGCCCTCTGTTGTGCAAAAGGTCGGCGCCAGTTCCTGGCCTCTTGCCTGGGGCTCTCACCACCCAGAGCTCAACCTGCGGCTGACACTGCAGCTGCACACCGAGCTGCCTGCACTGAGTGTGTTCCTTGACGAGGGAATCGGAGAAATGGTTGGAAAAGAAAGAGTTCCTAGAAGAAAGCACAGGACAGCTCAGCAGCAGCTGTTAGGTCTGAGCAGAGCCCACACTGCTGGAACGTGCAGCGGGCTGTGGCTCCCAGGCAGTGCTGCCCCAATGCCCCGCAGGTTGTTGCCATTCTGTCCTGGCTGTTCACATATGTGTCTGCTGCTGTACAGCTAGTTAGTGTGACACCATGTCCTGAAGTACATTCCTGCATCCAAACTTCAGAAGCATTTGGCTGTAAATGACTCTGTACACGTGGGTGGCCCAGGTGTCTACAGTGAGCCCCCGCAACACATTTGAGCTGTGTAAAGACAATGTGGAAGGTGAGAAAGGTAATGGGAGTGATGGAGAAGACTGTGGAAGGGAAAGGGAAAGCTAGACTTATTGCTCATTCTGTTTCTTCTACCACGGCCCATCGAAGGTTGAATTTTAACCTCAAGATGTAACTAAAATGCTCCATGCTGGGAGCTGGTGGATTTTGCATTCTTTCCCAAGGTGAGGGTTGTCATCAGGTGACAAATACTGCAGCCCCAACAGCATCTTCGAAACAGATTTTTCCTTTGAAATGAGTCAGCATGGAACAGCTTATTTGTGGTGGTCCAGTTTTGCTTCCCACAGCAGATCCAGCAGGATAAGCACTCCAGCTGCAGCTGCTCATTCCACAGGAGCTTGACAGCTTTCTGAACCAAGCTACCTAGTAGCAGCACATCAGCCAGCAGTGGGTAAAAGACAGTGCTTACACCTAAAAGAACAATTTGAAATCAATGCTGATTAATGGCAGGGGTCATCCAATCAGGGAGGATGCAATTTAGAGAAGACTAATGGTCTTCAGGTTAAGGAACTTGCTGCCTTCTCAGGTGATTTCAGTTTAATTATTGCTTCAGTTCTTGACTTCCTAATTAAGTCAATTAATCTCTCCTGTTCTGTGAACTCCATCTCTAGAAGAGGCTAATTGCAGCTGACTCTTTCGCCTCTTTAGTTTTTCAGTTCTTTGTGGTAAGAATTAATTGTCCCTGGTTTATTTTTATCCTTGCTGGGATTTAGACCTCTGCACTGGTTAAGATAAGCCATAATACAGGACTATTTTTTATTTGCTGGAAGAGGTTCACCAAAGTTGCCAGAGTGGAAAAAACCAGGCATTTCTATGAGCCAGGTCTTGTAGGTTTTAAATGCAGGTATTGCTTTGGGTGAAAATCTTGGATGTTCATGCAGAGTGTGCAGCATAAGCCTGACAGATGTGCAGCCCTGACCTATGCACCGAGTACTTTGAGGGGCCCCTGCACAGTGCTGTGTTTCTGCAGGAACTAGCAGTCCAGGGCTGATAATAAAAATAATTACATGATGGTTGCCAGTACTGACCCTCTGAGTGCTGGGCACTGAAAACTGATGAACAAGAATTGTAGCTAACCAAGTGCATACAGAAAAGTTGTGAATTTCTGAATTCAGAGGAGAAAGTTGCCAGGCAAGAACTCCATCATCTAAAAAAGAGAGCAAACCCAAAATCATTTCTTGAACTTACAGGTATTTTTCTTCTCATTCTCAGCCCTGAAGTAGTCCTTGTCTTCCTCTGGCACACAGAACTCCATATTTTGCCCATTTTCCCAGCTCTCCATCCTGCCTGCCCCAAACATAAACCTTTTGCTCATCTTGAATATTCAGTGGGAATAAGAATGAAATGTTTTTCCTCTCTCTCTCCTTCGAGAGGATTCTGCAACTGGGTCTGGACTGGCTTTGCTTTGACCATGTAGTAATACTCGGGGCACAGCAATGGAGAGTGAGAAACTTCATCGAAGTCTGTTTCAACCCACAGGAACCTACGAGGACTTTCAGGGACCTGGCTAGGACCAAGCCTAAAGTGTTCCTTACAATGTGTTCACTGTAGGTTGGACAAGATCAGTAATTGTCCCTTCTAAGACATACCATTTGAATGGAAGAGAGAGATAAACAAGGAGGCAACAGAGGAGGCATTTGGAAAAGAGCTATCTGCAGCCAGCGCACTCCAAAGCCATAGGGAGTTAAATATGGGCAGAGCAAATCTTTTATCTTTTTGACAATAAGGAATTTCATCTGGAGCTTTCGTCGCAAAGGGAAGGCTGCAGAGGAGGGGCTGTGGTCTTAGACAAATAGCCAACAATAAAAACAATATGTAAGCAGAGAATCTAACAGATGTGGAAAAGGGGATTAAGTAGTGAAGAAGATAACATATTACAGGTTATAAATTGTGAGGAAGAATTGCCAGACACCAAGCTGAGTGAGACTTGGCAAAAGGAGTTAAAACAAATAACAAAAACTTCTGGAACAGAGTGAACAAAAGAGAACAAAGAGAGAAAGAATAAATAAGGTTGCTGTGCGGTTAGCAGGGGTTCCAGGTGGAAGATTATTTGTGTGTGGTCTCAGAATTATACTGATCCTTGAATCTGTGCTGCCATGTTTTCTTCTCTCCTAAGAATGAGTCTGCAGAGCAGGGAGAGAGCTAACCAAAAGATATCCCCATTCTCAAATCAGTGAGGCAAATGATCTCTACCCCAAATATGTGTCAAAAATCAGTCATGTGACATTTTAACTTCATGAGGCAAGAATTTGATAAATTTAATCAAAGCAGGGTTCTGTGGGACAGAAACACTTGCAACGTTCATATTTAAAATAGGCACTACAACCTCGGCAATTGCTGGTCTTCTAACATGGATAGACTGGGAGGCTTTCAAAAAACCCTTCAAGAAAAATTATTTTAAATGAAGACAAAATTGAGTAAAATATGTTGGTAGACTTGCACTGCAGCCAAGGGCTTTATTTCCTTGCCAACAGAATTGGTTGGCCAGATAAGAAAAATGGGAACATACGTGTCTGGAAGTTATGTCTGATCTTTTCTTCTAGCCATTGGAAGCACCTACAAGGTAAAGTTGTGCTATTTGGACTTCATCAGTGCTTTGGACATAACATTAGAGGGGCATTTATTATCTCAATATGAGGAGAGGGCAAATAGCACAAATACTGTGAGATTACAAAAAAAAATTGACTTAAAAGCAGATAAGTGAGATAAGAATAGCAAGTACTGAAAGATCTATGGGGCTGGAAGTTGCCAGCATGGTCCCATCATTATGCTTCTGTGCTTTGTGTCGTGTTTTTCTGAATCATTGAGGCATTGAAAATAGGGAGTTGTTACTGAAATGTGCTGCTGACACAGCCATGGGAAGGTCTAAGTGATCGCATGGGGAGAATTATGTGAGGTGCCACCTGCAGATATAGGAGTGACAGGAAGTATAACACTACAGAGAGCAAAATGAGTGCTTAGTAGCCCAAAACACTGAACTGCTTGAGTTTCTCTTACAAGCGGATGACCCACATTTGGAAGCAGTAGAGGAAGGTAAGACTTGGATCAATTAGTTGAGTGCAGGAACATCACATGTGATTTAGACTTGGAAACAGCCTTGGCAACTCCTGTCTACCAACTGTGGTGTTAGGAAATACCACTTCCTTATCCAGAAGCCTGCTGGACACCTAGAGCTGTGTCTAGGGTGGCCAAGACAGAGAAAAGTGTATCTAATGGGCTCTTACTGGATTTAGGCTAAGGACGCGAGGTTGTTGGGAGTGCTTGCCATCAGTCTGTTGGAGCAATAGCAGAAGGGCAGAAAAACTGTTTCAGCCAAAGGGCAGTGTTAGCTCAAGGTCAAACGGTGTACGGACTGACTGTGATGATCTCAACACTGGAAATGAGTATTCCTCCTCACATGAGCCAGGAGGTGCCTCAGTGGGAAGTTTCATGATGAGAATCCAAACTGTTTCTGAGGTGGATGCTTTTTTGAAAGGCAGCTTATAAAATGATTACTGTAGTAGCTGGGGCCCAGGCTCTGTAGTCCTAGGGTTCCTTCCTGGAGTTTTAGTGGTGACTGCATGAATCTGGTGTGGAGTATCCTCTGTTTCACATGGGGCAGGAGCAGATGTATCCTCTCCCCTGTTCAGATCCCAGCTGCATCCAGCCTTGCCTTCCAGTCCTTTGTTTCTCTGCTCTTGACCCAGCAGAGAGAGATGGTAAAGCTTCCTTAGCCACTCGAGAGCACTTCTTAGGCAGTCCAAGGAATTGTGGTTGTGCAGTTTCAGCTCCTTCTCTCAGCTGAACACCCACATATGTGAATAAATGCAGTTTCTACAGAATTCCCCATCTTTTGCACCCACAGAGTGCAAACACTGGTCTCTGACTCCAACAGACTTTTGAATCTCTGGAGCAAGAAAGTCTCCCTACAGATCAAAGTCAAAACTGCTCTAGAATGAGAGTGGTTTTTTCAGATCTGCTCAGCTCCTACCTGAAGAGTTGTTTAAGGCTGGTGAATTGTCAGTCTCCAATAAGAGAGGGGTACAAACCTATTTTAAGATGCATGAACAGTCTAGAGAAGCAATATTGATTGCCCAGCAAGCTTCTTTGAGCAAGAGTTCCCTTCTAGTTCATCCTCCAGGACTTCCTGGTCTCAGTACACTTCCCAGTGCCCTAGGATGGCTCACCGACTTGTCTGTGTTGGGGTGATCACCAGTACTGCAGCAGAGCCTTGCAGAAATCCTTTGCTGAATGGCAGGGTCAGGATCATTTACTCTGTGGGAAAGTGGTAGCCTAACGCAGGCGTGTAAGAGGCTCCAGTAAGCAGCTTTGCAGTCTGAGAACTATACACAAGGTTTTCTCAGTTTTTGCTTCATTTTTTGTTTCCTCTCTGTCATACAGACACTCTATTGATGAGTGAGTTTTGCAGTTCTCTGTACTGAAGTGATGAACTGTTGTTTTCTGGAACTGCAAAAATGTGGTGAAAGCATCAGTCCAAAACACTGCCTCTTTCTTTTTTTCTTTTCAAGTGTTAGTCCCTGCAGAAGTCAGCAGTTTTTCTCCCAGCTTCTCTCAGTAATGCTAAACATTTCTGAAGGATGCATGAGGTGACTCCTAGACAACTGTGCACTCGGGAAGGATGAATCAAGAGACAAAGAGGGTCCATCTGGAACAGGAAGAGAACTTGTGAAGCTGACTCAGGGCAGCTTTGATTGTCTTTAGGCTCTGTCTCTATCCAGCAGAGCAAAAATTCCCTTCAGTTCCATGCCAAAGCTGTTTTCTCCTTACATCTCACCATGTCATGTTACCACGCTGCATAGTGATGAAACTGCAGTGTCATTATGATGTGTGATGTCAGTCCCTGACTAGGTATAGTTCAGTCATTTGACTGTAACAAAGTCAAATGATTAAACTGCCTCAATCTCTCCTATATCCTGAGACCAGTTACCCTAATAATTTGAGCAAGTGGAAAGCTGCCAGTGAAACAGGTTACTATTCATGTGATTTTTTCAAACGTGTCTCATTAGAAGTTCAAACCTAGCAAGGAACCATTCCCTGAAATGCATTTTCAGTGTAATAGATAATGTTTTTGGCTCCAATGAGGCTTGATCCAAAGCCTCTCAAAATCATTGGAAAAGCTTCCATTATTAAGCCTTAAGAGTCTGAATTTGAAGGGCGTGATGCCAACCTTGTCCATCGTATTTTTGTATCTGCTACTCTCTAAAGACCTTGTTTTGACATGCAGCTTTGAACTTGCCTGAAATGGTCAGATACACCAGCAGAAAAAGAGAACCTGTGCTGATTTCATGCATGGAGTAGATAAGAAGTGATACAAAATCTAAATTCTGACTTCTCTGACCCCACTGTCCCAGGATAGCTGCCTCAGCAGTGATGTGGCTGACTTTAAGGTTGCTTTATGATTTCTCTTATTTACTTTTCTGAAATATGATTTTGGGGTGATGCAGGAATAAACTGTGAACGGATAACCACTTTCACAAATTCCACATGCAGGCCACACTTCCTGCTTCTGAACACTGTGTCACTACACACTGCTGGCATGCCTGGGGAAGGTTGGAAATGCATTGCTTTATTCCTCTTATCACATGTGCCCTTAATGCCTTTGTTAGAGCCTTTTCTGTGGAAGTTCTTTGATTCCTGTCATGTCTAGAGCTTCTTCAGATTTCTGCATCTCATTGCTTTCAGTGAGGAAATAGTTTGCTAAATATTCTGGAAGTTTTGACTTCATCGAAGCTGAATAATAATTTGTCCTCTTCTTTTTAGTCCAATACCACTTTGCATCTTCGTCATCAAGTGGAACAAATGAGTCTTTTGGAGGGAGTGAGACTATCTGCAGTGATGTCTCTTAATGTCTCTTGTGGGTGTCTTTCATCACCTACGTTAATGTGTCCTTGCTCATGTTTCCTTTTCTGGTTCACTCTTGCAGGGTTGGAATCTGGCCACATCCCTGGTGCTGTGAACATACCCTTCCACTCATTCCTATCAGAAACCGGGCATGAGAAGAGTATTGAGGAGATCCAGGAAATATTCCGTGAGAAGAAAGTGGATCTCTCGAAGCCACTGACGGCCACGTGCCGCAAGGGTGTCACGGCGTGTCAGATCGCCTTGGCAGCCTTCCTGTGTGGCAAGCGCGACGTGGCCGTGTACGATGGCTCCTGGTCCGAGTGGTTCCACCGAGCCCCACCACACTACAAGGTCTCCGAGTCGAAGCGCAGCAAGGCCTAGAGGGAGAGCTGTGTCTGGGGCAGTGCGGTCTAGTAGCTGTCTCCAGCCCAGGGTAAAGCAAAAGGGTGGAGGTGGAAGTAAAGGAAAAATCGGTTGATTTGGATTTTGCCAACTTTTATAAGAATTATCATTAGATTTCTATTGAACTTTTGATTTTTGACAATTAATAAAATCTTAGATGCTGCATCTGTGAGTATTTCTAATTCTCCTCTGTTACCTGCGACCTACTTGTGTTGGGTGGGAAAAGGAGCTCTGCAACATGAAAGAGAGTTACACTCTATGCCTGAAGACCTGCAGAAATTCCAGTGGCCTGGTGAGAGATCAGGAGCAGAATGAATGAAAAGTCCAGTGCTACAATACAGCGCTGGGTACTGGCCATGGGAGGGCCAAGCTGTAGTTCTGTCATTGACTCTGTGTAAGACTTCTCACCAGCCCACCATCTTCCCATTTGTAATGTGGAAAATGGGGATACCTTCTGTATGGCAACTGGACCCAACCCACAGGGTGGCATATTGCCTCCTTGGGGCTCAGGTAAGGGACATCAAAAAGAAATGTATGGTATCAACTGGTATGGCACACTTATTGCCCTCTACTGGTGTTCCAGGTAGGCAGCAACAAGGACCCAACAAGAAGGCTGAGGTCAGAGAGCTCATGTGAAGCATTTGGAGATGCTAAAAGATGCAGTTCTGCTGAAATACAGTCTTGTTGATTATCATGACTGTGTTAGGAAAGTCACCAAGAAATCCTGTATGTGTGGTGAGAACTTTTGGGCACAGGTATTTCATGAGACACGAGCCTTCTATTCTGCTCCTTGTGTATTTTTTCAATACAAGCGAGGATAACCCTTCACCACACCCAGTGAGTTCCATTTCCCATGGAGCTGGAGCCCACAGCTCATAGAGGGGGGGAGCATTGTTCCCTAGCAACCATCTCTACTCTTCAGCCTTCATCCCACCTCCATACCTGGACTTCAGCAGGACCTGCCTGCTTGTACGAACCACCAGTCACCACACCAGGGATCATGGACCAGGTGAGAGAGGTAGTTATGGAAGAGGCTTTGCCTCTTGGTAAATCATGGATCTTTGGATTTTTTTTTTAATAAAAAATAAAGAGGAAGAGAGAAGGAAGAGAGAAATGTTATTTTCACATCCATGGGGCTCCTCAGGTTTGGAAAGTCGCTGAAACCTCCTCATAGTTTGGAGATTTAGTCAAATGCGGAAGGCCTGTGAGACCACTCGTGGCCACGTCGGGTGGCTGGTGAGAATGGCCAGTTCCCACACCTGTCTAAGGATGTTTTCTGCCTGGGAAAAACAGCTCTCTGTTTCCTCAAAGGCTGCATGTCAGGAAAGTCAGAATGTTAGGCTATGCTAAACATTTCATCCAGAAAGAAAGATCAGGTTTAATCCTTTTCAGCTCTTTGATCAAGATATATCTTTTCTGATTGGTTGCCTATTGTCCCTCACAGAATTGGCTTAGCAAAGCAATAAGTAGACATACTTCTGTGGTTTCTGTTATCCAGGAGGATGGTAAAATGGCCTTAAAGTCCTTCTTGGCCTCAAGATGTAGGATACTCTGAGCAGTGCTTTGACTTTGGACCTTCAGGGGTAGAAGGAAAATGAACAATAACAATCACATGCAGTTGCAATGTTTATATAATAACAGTGACAGCAACATCATATATAGCTACAAACTAGAAAGTAGGAACAGTTGCTTTGGTGTCATTTTGTCCAAGAGGAACTGGGGAAATGGAAGTTATTGATGAATGGGGTTTGGGAAATGAGCACATTGCCTCATTACACAGAAATTCTGTTTTGTTGGAAAAAATGGGAGAGGAGGAATTTCTACATCAGCAGACTGGAAAGTTCTTCCCACTGAATATAGGAATAATAACAAAACAGACATGTTTTTGTTTTAAGTAGGAGGTGGGAGTTAGCACAGGAGTTTATTTAGCAGCAGATTCCTCCACTTTGATCATGTGTAAGTGTATGACTCTTCTTTAAAAAGAAAGAAGAGCAATAGAGAAAAGAAGCAGATCATTCTCTCTGAGTCAGGACTGTCTTCCTCTCCTCATCTCTTGTGGCCCTGTTCTTTTTGTGGGAGAGGATCTGCAGAGCATGCAGCACTGACTCCTGGAGTCTGACTGATACAGAAACTTCATCTTCAGGATCCCAATACTTGGGACATGGTGCTGCAAAGACCTGTCAGTGTAAGACCCAAGCTGCTGCTAGTTCAAGTCAGCCCTCGTGGAGCACTAGGCTCCTACCCCATGGGCTGGTGCCTTCATTCCCATAACTGCCTCAAGAGCAGAAAGTAAGACCTGTGTCATGTCCTGAGCTAATCTGATGAATCCACATGTACATTCCTACCTAATCCGGATCCCATTTGTCCTGCTGCTAGTGCCAGCAGGCTCACAATTACCATATTCACCACCATGGGCTGTGGCTTCAGTTTTAACTTGTCACAGCCTTCACATGGGCTAAACCTGTCAAGTCCCCCTGGGATGAGGAACACACACAATAAGCAGGACATGACAGAGGGTTACACAGACATTCCCTCTGCAGGAAAGACACTTCTCATCCTAGTTGTCCCGTACAAGTACAATGCCTACAGAAGCCACTGAGGGAGACTCAAGGACAGACTCAGGTCCCAGGGATTAGTCATAGCTCAAAGAGCTGTGCAGGGGTGGAAATGCCAGGAGTTTGCTGCACTTCGGGAATGTGGACTGACAGAGTTTCCCTGTTGTTTGTGTTTTCAGAAATGTCAAGCTCAGGGCAATGCAGCATTAGAAACAGAACAGAAAGGACCCAGCAACGCTACTGAAATGACAGAAAACTCCTTGGCCTGGGCATCTCTTTCAGATTACCAACAGCTGAGTTACAACTTGAATGTAAATCTCTGCCAAGGTGAGGAGACACACCGCCCATCCCTGACCTTCAAAGCTGGTTCCATCTATGCTTTGCCAGGGCTCAGGGCAGCCACATTGCTGTGGGTAGAGATCTGACTACAGGTAGTACTCACTTTCCCCTCTTATTCCTTCTATCCAAAGTCACTGCTTTTCCAGGCTGTGGTACCTGAGGAACTGGAATCTAGACACTGCCATTTATGTCATCTGTCCCTTTCTTTTCTTTATTTTTTTTTCCCAAGGTGTGAAAAGTGAACATGATTCATAGCCTCTGTCCTCTTGTCCAGAGCTGTCCAGATGGACACCATTTGCATGTTCCCTGTCATGTTCAGTTGCTAGTTACCTCCAGTTCCGGTGCCAACATAATTTCTCTTCCAGGCCTTTAGACATGCGGGGCTCTGAAATAAGTTTCCCAAACCTCTGTTTCCAAGGTTCCCCAAGATCCCTCCATCTAAGAAAATATTGGAAACTGAGCATTCATCCAAGAAACTCTGAAATGATTGTCTCTGGTTCTAGTTTCTCATGTACCAGCATAAGGCAGATTCCTTTTCCTTATACAGTATGTTCCATGACAAGACCTTGCTGGGTATGGAGGACTGCATTGTCCTGGGTTTGTGTGGTCACACAGAAGGGAAGGACATCTTTCCTCAGGGAGCTCAAAATCATTATTGTCAAGACAAAGGTGTGATTAAAAGGAAGGTGAAGAGGAAAGAATTAGAGATTAAAGTAAAGCCCCCTTGTGGCTAGAAGTCAAGAGGGGATAAAAAGAGAAGTCAGTTGGGAACTCTTTGTTAAGTATTGTGGCAGAAAAGGAGATCAGGAAGGCCTGGAGTGGTAAGATGGTGGGGGTTTTGTGGAGTTATGCTGTTACTAGCTGCACATGGACGAGGAGATTCAATAGGAGGTAAGTGGACACTTGACTGATGAAAGGGCACTGGGATACAAATAAAGATGATACCTTACAGCACTCTCTGTGTGCATCTCATACTTGAAGATGAAAAGCAGACAAATTGGCAAACACAAGCAACCTCCTGGGTGATGATGAAGCTATTTTTCAGCACCCAGCCTCAAACCTGATCAAAGGTACTGCAGTCAACACACACCTTTTCTTGAGCCCTTGCGACTGCTGGTGTTGCTCCCCTGTTCATTTCCAGGACTGCAGTAGGGTGATTTCTACATACAGTTCCTTATTTGCTGTTCCTTGCAGGTGGCCCACTGAAGAGCCGAAGCTTGATGAAAGATTCCTACACCCCTGATGTATTTCAGAAGGCAACCATAGATCCCAGGCATTGGCATGGAAGGACAATTAATGAGCTAGGTATGACTTCTGCCAGGAAAAGTATATTGCAGAATTCCTGAGATGGGTGCTGCTTCTGCCAAGGACAAAGGATGAATTTGGGCAAAAGCACAAGGGGACTAGAAACGGGCATTTTAACAAGAGAGAAGCTCTACAGCTAGAATAGTCCTTGGGGTATAATAGCACTAGGAGGGAGCTGTAGCTGATCTATGATTTGCCTTCTTTACAGGGAGATGGTTTGAGAAGTATTTCCTAGCTGTTAACGTGCAGAAAGCAATGAAGGAGAAATATGGGGGTAAAAAAAAAAAGCCCTAGAAGATGAAGGTTGGAGATTTGAGTGCATTCAGCAACGAGTCTTTTTCCTCTGCCGACTAATAAGCCTGCCTGTGAAACCTGAACCCATCATCTGCTAGCTGGCAACAGCAGATTTGTTCCTGGTGCTTTCTCTCCTCTCTATTAAAGCATCTCTGGGAAGAGCACTGCAAGTCTGAATATGAGTACCAAAAAAAAATCACTTTGTTGGTCACTAGTACAGTGGGAAGGAATAGGGTGTGAGGTACACACCCTTGCAGAAGGATTGGTGGTGAGAGGAGCCCACACAGAAATTCATCTGCTCAGCATTTAAGTTGGAGCAGGACCTGTGCATGGTGTAAGAGGGCAGTGGTGGAAGAGGGGGGTGTGTGTGTGTGAAGAAACTCATGTTTGCCAGAAGATTCATGACACTGACAGCTGCCCCAGTGCTCCAGAGAGTGCAGAGGATGCAGTGGAAACCAACCAGGGTTGTCCCAGCAGCAGAAAGGTGCGAAAGCAAATGGAAATTCACCTGAGGAGGCATCTGGCTGTTCATGAAAGCTCATACTATTTGCAGGCCAAGCCAGGGAAAAACAAACAAACAAACAAACAAACAAACAGCCTATTCCACCTAAAGGCAACAGGAAAGCTGCAAGAAGCCTCAGGACTCCTCCAACGCACAAATCACCCCACAATGTTCATGTACCCTTACTGAAGCTCTCACAACAAGCCCTACTTGCCCCTGACAGCCCTTTCCCTGACTCAGAGGTAAGTGACTCTCAGAGAGAAGCACGGGAATCCAGCATCCAGTCTGTACAACGTAAAGTTCGAGAGTGTATCTGGACAGTAAGTAAGGACCACCCAAGCCTTGAAAGATGCAGGATATGCAGAGTCTTTAGTGCTTCCTGATGTGTTTTTCTCACCAATTTAATGGTCTTTATTGCAGGACTCTGCCTTCCAGCTCCAAAGTGTAGCAATTTGGTGCAGCAATCGCAAAGTACGTTTCTGGGAATAGTGATGCCCTGATCTTCCCTGTCTGGTCCTAAGCTCTCACCATTTTAGAAGATTGATGCTTTGCTCCATGATATGAACTGTTTTGGGACAGAATTAGGATTGTTACTTCACCATTGGCTGGTTATTAGATAACACTATGCTGACTCTGTTCAAGTAGCGAAGGAGGTTAAAATTTAGCTAATATGATAATCAAGTGATAATCATTTTCCACCACCAATAATTAACCATTTGGACTTAGGATATTTCCAGGCAGATGTCCAAGTCTTTCAAATTAAGGAGACCAGCCAAACTGCAGCTTGTAGAAACCTCCCTGTGGATTTGCTTGGTACATCAGTACTGAGTGGCTGCTGTCTGAGCACACACCACTCTCGCCTCTCCTGAACAGCACAGCTCTGTAGGAACAGACGGTTCTCTGTGTTACATCCAGCACTGATGGCCAATATAACTCCAGGTACATAATGAGGACTCTCTTCTGAGAACACAGCAGGTCCTAATCCAGAAAACATGGAGCTGAACAGACGTCTTCTGGTGTTGTTTGGCATACTGGAAGCACACAGTTCAGGGCACAGTCAGCTAATAGACAACACATAGTGTGGGACGGATCCACACATAGATTTACAGATCTGTTTCTACTAGACATTAAAAATGCCTATTAGCCATTAGAAATAGACACTAGGACAAGCAGGCAGACTGCAGGATTATGGTTCAGCTGGAAACAAATGCCCTTTTGCTATTCATGAAGGGCTCGTAAAGAGAGTAGATTAGAAAAGAAATGGACTAGAAGGTCTTGTTGGTGCACCACTGTGCACAAAATGGGGTGCTTGCCTCTTGCAGTGAAGTCACTGTGTACACCTTTTACAAATAAAAATATTTTATAAGCACTTAAATAGTATAAAATACTTGGTGTTGTATAGTGCACTCAAATGGGTGACAGCTGTTTGATGACAAATGAACATACATGTGTCGATCCTCCTCTCTTCTTTGCTTTGCCAAGTGGTACAGCTCAGCCAGGGATAAACACTTTCAGACAGGTGACACATGAAAGCTGCAGAGATAACTGAGATTATAGCTTTCAGTGAGGCAGCACAGCCGCTGGGAACAATCAATACCTGAAGTCTTTGAGTGCTGAACAGACTAATTTAGCCACAACCTTGGCAAGGAGCATTTTCCTGTGTGGCACTCTGTGTTGTAGAGTGCTTTGGATATCCAAACATGCGTATGGAAAGCCAGCTTTGCAATCTCCAGGTATCATGTCATATGCAGTTAGACAAGAACAGAGCTAAAATAAGTACTCATGCTCGCTGCAGCTGAAATCTCCCTTCTATCCATTCTTTGGCCCTCAACAGTTCATTCCTTCTTGCCTGTTTTGTGCTAGTGTTAGCACTTCCCTGTCCAAGCTCTGAACTGAGTCAAATTGATAAACCAGCAGAAAATCAGTACAGAAGGGGAAAAAAAAAAAACACACACAACAAAAAACAACAAAGCAAAAGTTAACAGGTTAACCAATTAAAATTTCTAAGCAAAGATCCTTGTTGCAGACAAGGCAACGAGTGATGGGATGTGCAGATATTGGGAAAGAGGAGTAGAAAGAGAGTGGAGGTGGAAATGGCCTTTCACTGCCTTATTTTACACAGCAAGAAATTCTTTTGCCTCCACTGTATTCTCTCACAGGACTCGGTGCTTTGCAACACAGGTAGCCCGTATTTAAGTGATTTTACAAGGTCTGATCATTGGGTGGCAGCTCTGAGCCATTGTTGTTATCTGACAGGTCAGAAACTGGGAAAAAGAAGTGGGTTCTTCTCTGGTTTAGCTAAACCATTCACTGAAACTGCTGTTTAAGAACTGTTTGGGTCACCTCTAAACAGTCAATCCACTTGAAGTATAATCAGACCACAAGGATTTGAAGTAGAAGAAACCACTTGCATCCCAGCTTCTGCAGCACTCTCCTCACAACTTTCTCTAGCAGTAATGGCTACTTCCCAGTTCAGGTTTATGCATCTCTGCAGTTGAGGCACAGGTCATTTTGCAGGATATCACCTTTAATAAAGATTTACTACTCTCCAAACAATACTTCATTTTTCTTTTCATTTAACCCTCTGACCTCTTCCTATCTCATGCTATCCTGAATGATTCCAACCTTTCGTATTTCCACTGTGAATGACTTTGAATGGCTCATATAAAGAGATGGTAACAACTGTAAGAACAGAAGACAGACACTGCAAAAACTCTTATTAGAGTCTTCAGCTGACTATTCGATTCAATCCTTTGTGCTGTAAAGCTTGCACGGAAGTAAAATTTAAGTTCAGAGCTACATCTATCCTGAGGTAAGCCCTGTATTCCTAGAAGAATGGAGTACTTACTGCTGATCCTGCCTATAATGGGATAAAAGAAAAATCTAGCACTGCGTGAAGTGATGAGAGATCACAACAAAAAGGGAGCAGGTGAATTGACTTCAGTGGATTTCACTCTCAGGCACTGGGTTTAAAATACAATTGTGTCTTACATTTGAAGGTAGTAAAATCTCTTATTCATCAAGACAGAATGGTGATTTGAGGGTTAGGAATTACCTGTGGTGTTCCACTTGATAGTGGTCAAGGAGCCAAGGAGCAAGAAAAGTATAAAACAAAACCAAAACTGAAATGGTGTGTTCCTCAGGGTTCTCTTTGTGTTTTCCTTGCTGCAGACTCCTCTCTGACAGAGCCAAGGCTTCATGGACTGAAGCTGGAAGAGCAGTGACCCAGTGTCAGGGGTGGGATCACTGCACTTGGAAACAGTACAAGAGGTTTAAGAACAACAACTCCTTACAGATGGAGAACAGGCTCTCTCAGCTTTGGACAAAACAGGGATGAGGGCTGCATTGAAGAATATACAAGAAGGTTCTATTGCTGATTTTAGTGAACAGGCCTACCAATTTTTATGCTGACTTGCCATTTTCCCCCTCTTAATAATATTCCTTTTCTTTTAAACCCTTGGATTCATTGCTTCTGAGCAGAAAAACTGATTATCCAAGCTCATTATGTCCCCAAGTGAAACCATTTTCTTTTCCTATAACCCGAGAGCCTTGAACTGAAATTGATTAGCTATTTTTAGAAAGAAGCTCTAGCTAAATCTGACTTCTTCCCCTGCCAATCACACCTATCAGGGGAATGAGAAACAAGCCTATCTAAATGCAGGTGCCTAGGAATTATGGCCTGTCCCTTTTACCAAATACATTAATATAACTAAGAAAAGGATGGGATTATTTGAGATCTTTCACCATGTTGGACTAGAAGTTGGAGAGGAGAGGTAGCATTTGTGGAAAGAAAATGGGATAATAATGGTGTTATTTTTCGAATTTTTGATTTGGTTATCTAAGAGCCCTGCAACTCCAGCAGGCTTTTCTGAATCTCAAGGCTGGCTATACTTTCTTTTTCCAACAGCTTTCTTTAGGGTTCTGAACACCCATGCATTGTCTTCCTTGCCACTGCTGGATGAAAAAAAGCACAGGACTTGGCTGCTATTAACAGCTCTCTAGCTGGCAGCTTTCTAAGGGGCCAACTGTACACAGACAGGAGATGACCTGACGGAGTACACTGTCTTCCAGGAAGCCAGAAGGAACCTCTGGCCACATCTCTTGTACCTTCCTCAGAAGTTGCCAGCCTCAGACTTTTCTATGTCACAGGAAGAGTGACATGGAAACTGCCAACCACAAGTGTTCCAGTTCCAAGATATGAAAGCAAAATTCAGCTTTTGAGAAAAATCCGTGTTTTTCCTGTAAATAAAACAGGAGCAGAGACCATTCTCTGGCTGTCTGGTAAATTGGCACAGACTGGCTGCATCCACAGACTTGCTCTCCTTGGTCTCCCACAGAGCCTCTGTCGTCTAAAATGCAGCTAAAGTTCTATGTCTCTTTCATTCACTTCAAAGTGCACAACACACTGTGTTACAGCTGTACTCCGAGTGAAAAAGGATGTGCTTTGCACAGCCTGGGTGCAAAGTCTGCTGGAATGCTGCTGAAGGACACTGGATGCAGCCTAACCTGATACAGCTGGGTCCATGTTGCCCAGTGGGAATGATTTCTATCCTGTGCTATCTCCCAAAAGGTGCCAGGTTGTTATCTTGGAGAGCACTGGTTGGCACACGCAAAACCATGGCAGCGGGAGTGCTGACAACAAAGCAGTGCAAGCAGTTGCAAGGCAGTGTGTGATACTACATCTTGGCCCTGATTTATTTGGCACTAATTACTGTGACTGCTAGCATCAGCATTTATGAAGCTCACGAGTTTTCAGGGATATTTTGCAGTTAGTTTTGGAAAATAAAGGGCCCTTGTCTCTTACAAGCACTGAGTGTGAAACTAGACAAAGGGAGAAGACAATAATTTCTGAGAAGCAACAAACAAACCCATCTTTCCTTCACATGACTTACGAAAGTACAAATTAAAAAGACCTGACCCTGGCTCCTAAGAGCCAGATAATTATCACAAGACCCAGGAGTCAGTTTAATTTGTATCAGCTTCCCCAACTGCTTTGCAACATAGGATATTTTCCCAAAGAGGATGTTCTGGTCACCTTCCCACTCTGTCTTTGAAGACATGACATAAATTTGAGGCATTATGGACTATTTGGAGCTATTTCTGATCAGCCACACACTGGCTGGGACCAATGCAGCTCTTTTTTGTTTACATTCCACTTTCAAAGTCAGGCTTTGCTTCAAGGAGCAGAAAGTATGTCATTTCTAAAGGATGAGGAGGTAAGGGAATATGTGTGTTTTCATGAGAGGGAAGTTGTGTTCAGGCAAGGTGGGAGGAATTCAGCCAGCAAGGTTTCCACTGCCTTTTATTGAAACCTATTTCCGAAGGAAATGCAGAAGAAGAAAGGAAGCAGTTTTCTATCCTCAGACTTCCATCCAGGGAGGTCAAGGTCTGCAGCTGCGGTAACTCCCTACAATTTCCATAGATGTTTGGAAGGTGTACACAGACCTAGGAGCTAAATGGGTGAAAATGCTTTATCCCCCCCATCACAATGGGTGATACCCATGTTGAACCTGCTCTTACCCTATGGCTAGTAAGGAATTTTAGCATTAGATATTAAATACTATAGTGTGAGAATGTTTTAAATACTTAAGACTAGAGACAAGACTTAGTGGTTCACCTTTATCATTCTGAAACAAGGAGATGTTTATCTCTGCCTGCACTGTCGGGTCAAATTTGAAGTTGTAGTTCTCTTGATCATATCCATGGATGTGACACACACAGGGTATCATGAAGTTCTGGCAGTCAGGGTGTTTTAGACCTTTGTGGGACCTTCAGATCCATTTCTTTGTTCAGAACCATTTCTTTGCTCCTGCTTAAGCAGAAGGGAAAAAGGCATGACTATCTGAATAGGATGCTGCTACACAGCCCAAGTGTGTGGTTTCTGAAACCTTCCCACATATATTCTGTTTCTAAATCAATATTACATTGTGCTGGCATACTCCTGTAATTCATTAAGTGACACGAATAAATTCTCTAATATCAAACACTTCTGCTTTATTCTCTTGCTTTCCTCAGAGGAAGATGCACTCACAATAACTATTTTGGGTTGGTGGGTGTCTCGTGCCTGAGCACAACCTCTTTCATGCCTTCCCCCAAAAGGGGTTTGGCTGCCCATGCTCAAGACTGTCTAAGCTGGAACCAGCCTGGCTGAGGGTCTCCCTTCCTTCACTCAGAAGCTGCTTTTGGTGGTGCCTGGTAATGCACACTGCTGATTGTGATCCACAGGATTGACTTCCTAGCTTGACCTTAAGTCTGGCTGCTGGATAGGGACTTCATATGGGATCTGGATTGATGGCTGATTCCAGTCACTCTCACTGTTCTGCATTTCTTGTTACTGTGGGATTACACTGTTTTCATGGAGGTCAATGCCTTGCTATCGCCCTCAGCTCCCAGCTGACCTTCCTTCAGCAAGCAAAGCTTGTGACTTCCTTAGCAGCAGGCTTGGCATTTTACATGTGTACACATGTCTGTTATGCTGTGCTCACGCTAGAGAATCCAAAGAAGGGACACCAGAGAAATGCAACCACCAGTTGGGACAGAGGTTTTGTGAGGACTGTGGGGCTGCAGAGCTCCTACAAACAGAAAATTATTTCCATGCAGACTGTGAAGTCCTTTAAGCTGCAGGAACACTTCTGTGGTTTGAGACTTCAACCCACAGCAAATTGCTAACATTTAAAATGTGGTTCAATACCCGAGGGATTGTAAGAGCCACTTTCTCCATTGGCTTCACAGCTGTCAGGTCAATTCATGCATGAATCCTACAGCTCTTTCTCAGAATTAAAACCAAGGTAATTTCTTCCTATTCTTATTTCATGTGTTTTCTTCCCTGCCTCCCATCTCTCTGCTGTTTATCCCTCCATCTCCAGCATCCACTATTATACTTTTTCTCTTTCCCCTATCTCTTCTTTATTCTCTGTTCCTTCCTCTCTCTCATACTCTCCTGTCTGACTGTTCTGTTTTCTTCTTGAAAGGAAGCAGAAGTAGCAACAAGATAATGCAAGACATATCTAGTATATCTGAGAGGAAACACACACATACAACTTCTGTGTTTCTCACAGTTTTTGTTTTGCAGAAATAATTTCAACATAGCTGTGTTCTTGCTGGCATAAGGAAGAAGCAGCCTTCTTTGCCAATCTGATTAGGTATTATCACCACTGCCTCTAGTGTAACACATTATTCTCCACTCAAGTGCAATTATTAGCATGTCCTGCTATATTGTGTGTGTGCTCTCACAGCAAAAGCAGGGGACAGTGATTGAAAAGCTAATGAAACCAGATGGATCAACATGCTCTGTTTCCCGTTCTTCCTCATCCTGTACAGAACCAGCTTCCTCCCTAGCCTGGACATAACACTGGTGTCTGCAAGCTGGATACTATGCTAGCTGCAAGACCAGTCCATGTCTTTTTGCCCAGCTCCATCTCTTAGGTTCATCAACCAAGTCTCCTCAGGCCCTTCACAGGACACCAGCCAGGAACTTTGTTTTCAGCAGTTGTTAAAGCTCGGAGTCACATTCACGATTTGGTGAGCCTCAGAACACTCCACCCATGTGCAAGTGGTAAGAGATACTAAGTCATTGGAGCACTGCGGGGTCTTCACTGGGAGGCTCTCTGAAAAGAAGACTGGGCTGAAGAACCCCATGGGAAATGGTAAAATGAACACAAGTTACTGGACTGGAGAAAACAGAGACAGAGAAGTGAGGTGCTCTGTGATGAGAACTCCTAGAATATCCACGGTATTCATCTGCATTTATTTCACTAATCAAAATTGGTCCTTCATGGGAAAGTGGCAAGAAGTCTCCAACATCAGTTGCTGCTCTTTGAGTAGGCTGGACTTTGTTTTTTATCAGAGTTTTATCATGAATCTTAGAACTAAAAAAGTCTCAACTCTTTGAGTCTGCTTGTTTGTAAATCAAAATGGTCATGCAAGAAAAGTAAGACTGGTCTACAACCTGTGCAGAAAAGTTGGAATTGTTTTCTAATAGACAAAATTAAATATTCTAATTCAAAATATAGGTCTAAAGGGTTAAGCTTGATGTTTTGAAGCCTCATTAGGCTTCATGCCTTTGAATCAAAAGGGCCTCATAACACTGGCTAAAACCACAAACACATCTTTCCCTTTCTCACCCCCCAAAAGGGATCACAGCCATTCTGACACAGTGAACAATCATCTAAGACTCGTGATGGTACCTTTGTTTCTCTTCCTGAACTGCAGAGGCCTGATGTTCTATGAAACTCTAACACAGATGGAGGGCTGGTCAAGCAAGTGTGAGTATAACATAGGAAGCCTAAAAGAGCAGCTCTCCCCAGTGAGAAGCCTGCTGTTGGAGGAAATGAAAGTACCAACACCAACTGGGTAATAAATGGGGATTTATTTAGCTGAGCACTCCCATCAGTATCAGTGTCCTAGGATAAGCATAATTCTGAGTCCTGGTAATTCTCCACATAGTTTTGCAATAAGCAAGGGTCCAAGCTGAACGAGAGCACCCTCAGAACCTAAGCAGTGTAGTGTTGACTTTTGTACCCCTTAACAAGAGAAAGAATGTGGCAGACATTTAGAAAAACAACTTTTAAAAACATAATTACAGATTTTTTAAAAGCCAAACAAATGCTCTCAGCAATCCACTGCTCTTCTAGCAGTCAAGAGAGGTCTCAGTAAAATGTCAGTAAGGGTAAGATATGAGTGAGTGATTTATTGTATAAGGCAAAAAACCCAGATGCCTCATTAAGCAGAACATTCAACTTTGCCTTTGTGGGTTGTTTTCGTTTGGTGAATACATTACCATGCCCACCAAATAAGCCCACTTGCCTTAGCAGGAGTTCTCCCTCTGGGAAGTCATATGCAAAAGTGAGAGACACCCACTCTGTTTAGCTACAAAGTCATGGAAAGGAGAAAGCTTCCTGGCAAGGAAAACATATTTTAAAAGCCTAGCAGCTGAAAAACTCGTGTCCCTCTATCAGTAAACAAACATACCTCATAGGTGGATTTGCAGAGAACCCGCTTTTCCTTTTTCTTTTGTGAAAAAGCTCTGTGCAAGAGGGAGCTGTGTCTGTGTTGAGGAAAGGTCACTGTTAACCAGGGAAAATGAATGTGCCCTTCCCTGAGAATTCAAACTCCAAGAACAAGAGGTGAAGCTGTCTGTGCTGTCATGAGAACTAGGGGCCCAGGATCAGCTTGTAGAGTGCTCTGTTTTTTAGAAACAGCAGCCAAAAGATGGCAAGGAATGATTTTGCCTTTCCTAGCAGCCCAAGGGCAGCCTAATCTTGCAAGAAACACCTGTGCCTGAGCCAAGTCACTTTCAGGTCCAAAAAGTGAAACATGCTGCCAAGCCAAGGTTGTTTCAGCCATCATAGAGTTACTGCTTGAGAGACCACAGAGTCCAAGGCGTCCAGTACTGTGAATCACATGTTAGGCAAGGGATTATAATCTCCCCAGCATGTGTTTATTTCTGGAAAGATCAGCGTGCAATGATGTGCTGGTTTTGGCTTTCATAGAGTTAATTTTCTTCACAGTAGCTGTTATGGGGCTGTGTTTTGGATTTGTGCTGGGAACAGTGTTGATAATTCAGGGATGTTTTAGTTACTGCTGAGCAGTGCTTACAGAGAGTCAAGGCCTTTTCTGCTTCACCCCACCAGTGAGGAAGCTGAGCATGCACAAGAAGTTGGGAGGGAATACAACCAGGACAGCTGACCCCGACTGACCCAAAGGATATTCCATACCACATGGCATCATGGTCAGCATATAGAGCTGAGGGAAGAAGAGGGAAGGGGAATGTTTGGAGTCATAGCATTTGTCTTCCCAAGTCACTGTAACATGAAATAGAAGGAGCCCTGCTTTCCTGGGGATGGCCTTCCCATGGGAAGTAGTGAATGAATTTCCTGTTTCATTTTGCTTCTATGAGCAGGTTTTGCTTTCCCTACTAAACTGTCTACTTCAACACACGAGTTTTCTCACTTTTACCCTCCCTTTCCCATTCTTTTTCCCATCCCACCAGGGGGGGCTGAGTGGTAGTTGCCAGTTGGAATGAAACCACAAACATTTTCGTCACCTTTTGTTTCAATACCTTTCACTGAGCACCCCAAAGGCTCCAACACTTATGAGTAATGGCTGAGTTCCTCACTCACACAGGTGCTGTGCCTCTGCTCTGCCAGCTGTGTTACAAACTAAATCTTGACTTTAGCACAGGTCCAGCAACTAGGTTCCTGATCAGCTGTCATAAAATTAAGAACAGGGAAGTAAGTATTTTCAGTTACATTTTGCTTAACCAGTTTCCCAGAACTGTGATATTTTTCTGCAAGTGAGATGTAATGATCTCTTAACAGAGGCTGACAAGTTTGCTGCTTGTTCCCTTTTCTGTTTAAATCACCATTCTCCTGGTGTGCAATGCTTTCTGAAAGGAAAATTCGTTTCCATAAATTTAAACAGTCATTAAACAAAATATTGGTTTACAAAGTGAATGTTGTCTTAAAGGCACTTTGTTGTTGCTAAGCCTGAGGTGTATAAAGCTGTCTCCATTCAAATAGTAGCATAACTGAGTAGGTAATGGCACTATTGAGTACTTAATAGTAGCACTACTAAATATGGATTCTGTTTAAACCAAACCCACACAGCTAAGGGATTAAAATTCAAGCCACACTCTGATTACTTATTTTAATTGAAGTGATAATATCACTCTGCATCAATAGAAGTGAGGCAAATACACTCAAATGGAGACAGTGTAATTTAACATACATTTATCTTTTTAATCTTTGGGTAATAAAGGAAGGGGCTGGTGGCATCTAAAGAAGTGAGAGGCAGTGAAGTCTCTTACTGTTTTCTCTAGCCTGGACTGCAGCCTCTGTGAACAGAGTACTGCAGGTTTGGGCAGTGCCTTCAGCAGTTGAAAGTACCAGAGCTCAAGCAACTTTGGACTACATCCACCACAGCGTACACAGTTTCTTAGGAATCAGTGACAGCTGGAAGTGCGTCAGAAATGAAAAAAGAAGCAGAAATGTAAGAAGCAAAAACGAAAGCAGAGTAAGCAAAGGAGTGGAAGAAGAAGGGAAAGCTACTTGACAATGATTTTCAGGGTATACTGTAAAAATGAATGTTGTACACAGTGTATGGACACAGAGCTTGAGAATGGAGACTTTTCATCTTCACATTTCCCAAAGGGCACACATACACTCTTCTCTCTTCATGCTTCTTTCCCAGATTTTTTTTTAAAAAGAGAGAGAGATGTGTAAACTTATCCTTTCAGTTTCTTCTTAACAGGCAGAAGAACTTTCCCACTCAGATGGAGAGACCTCAGTGGAGAAAGATGATGACTGGTAGTGAATACCCATGCTCTATGTCTCTTGAAACTTCAGTCATTCATAAATAATTGCTTTTTCTTTCCCTCATGCTTGTTAAACACAGTCGCTCTGTGTGTGATTCCAAGCAATACTTTGTTACTCCTCTCACTTAATTTACTCCAATTCAGTTCTGGCATCCCTAGACACCAAGGAGCTACCTATCAGATGGAGTGTTTCTGCAGCAGGGCAATGCTTGGTGAACATGAGATTAAAGTTCCCTAGAGTGGAACTGAGGCATCTCTGTTCAGCAAAGCTGCTGCAGCAATTTGTGCTTGCCTGGAATGTGGCGGGATCGGTGACAGCAAGTTCACCACGCTGGTCTCACGGCAGAGTCTGGCAGCACCAGTCACCTCGTTAGTTTGCACTGAAATGACTGTCAGGACATACCCGTGCTAAAAAGGCCTGAGGAGCTCTGGTTTGGGAAGGTTGAAAGGCAACTTCCTCTGTAGAGTCAGGCTGTGAAGTGGTGCCTTTCTTTTTAAAGGTCACACAAAGGGAGTTATCTGGTGTGTTAATTCCCTATCTAAAGTGAAATCCAGTTAGAGCCTTTAGCAGCAGCCTAGGGTAGGGGTTCGAGAAAGCTCGTCTGATACAAAGTCGGAGAGATCGTCTAAATCCCAGAAACTTGATAGCAAGTCGGAGAGATCAGTCTAAATCCCAGAATTTCTCCTTCTCTATTTGCTGAGCCATAGTGAAAGCAACTTTCATGGGTATACATAAAAAGCAGTGGCCAGATTGCCATAAATTCAGTGGTAATCTCTTCAGGGCTGCTGGGATGGGCTCTTTGACCAGAAATACTTTAATTAATCCTTTCACAAACACAGAATCATGAACTGATAAGACACCAAAAGGCCATCTGTAAATCAGTTAAAAACTTCAATCCCAAAGCAGGACATAACTGGACTGAATTGGTAGACGAGTCGAGCCTTTCAGCTCCAAGACAGAACATGAGGATGAAGCCAAATCATTCTTTAGACACTGTGTGGGTATTGCCATATCTGTGTAGGCCATCCCCAGCCTCTCTTGGACGCAGTGGAAGTTTTGTCAGGCATGTGATGTCACAGACTGATATCACGGCAGCCAGGTACCACCTGCTGGATCTGGTCTCCACCTCCAGGAGGAGGTCACCTCCCAAAAGGAGATCGGGACTTACGTGAACACTACCAACACTGCACCATGAGTTACCCAACAGGTACCATGTGCAGCAAGGGCTGAAAGGTGTCTTAAGTAGGACGGGCTCCCTTCAGGAGCAGAAAGAAGGAAAACATCTCCTTCATTTCTCATGAGCAAGTAAATACAAAAATGGAAAAACATTTTTCTAGAAAAGACACATGCAGTTGAAAAGACGAGAGGGCACAAGGTATCTGGGCATTCTCTCAGTAGCTGCCAAGAAAAACCCAGTGGTTGTGGCCCAAAAACAAAGAAACAGAGGGTGAGAGGTTCTGAAAGCAAGGTTTAAACCAGGAGGCTGAAAAAAGCAGTCCTGTATTGTAGCATTCTTCAATGGTCCTGCTTTTATACACTCTGTCAGATAACAGAGTCTCACTGCATGATTGATTAAACTGTGAGGGGAAAAGGGGTTTATATTTATTAGTATCTGGTAACATTTTGAAGCAGATTAAGTTTATATAAGATGGATTCCACCTAATCAAAACAGAATCAGTGCTGCTGACATTTAAGATTAAAGACACTATGAGGCAATTTTAAAATGAAAACCAAGGAAATGATGCCAGATGTAGAAAATAAATTGTTTGGACTGATCTATTTGTGTGGTCTGAAATCACAGAAAGCCTATGGCTTAGGAAAAGGGATAGAATAGAAGGTAAGAAAAACACAGGGAAAAACAATAACCTGGGTAAGCAGAGTGTATAAAACTATGCAATCAAATCAAGACAAATGCTTTGTTTTATTTTACTTTATTTGCTAGTATGAATCTAGCTACAGGGTCTACATTTTTAGCCACTGTAAATGATTGCTTCTTGGAGTTATTTGTGAAAGCACTCACAAGAAAACAAGCAGATTTGGTCCTGAATAATATACAAGACCTCGTACAAGTTGAAACAATGAAGGGCACAAGTTTGCTACAATAATGTTTTAAGAAAAAACTGGCAAAAATAAGGCCGAGAAGCTGTTAAAGGATCAAATGTTTTCAGTAGATAAAGGAGCTGTTTAAAGAATCATATACGAATTTAAAGTGAACTTGGGCCTTTTGTAAGTCTACCCATGCTATAAAGGTAGAGTTATTGTAGACTTAATGTTCTGAAAAAGTAAATGAGGCAAGACATGTAGGGAAAAATGATAACTTAGAATGATCTTTTCCAGCTAAATTTTACTGTTCAATAAAACATATTTACTTTCTTTACAAACCTTGCATAACATATACTATTACTCAATTGCTTTCATATCATATAAATCTGCAAAGGAACTTAAATGTTCAATTGCTGAACAAGTAATTGAGGTAGATAATCAAAGGCTTTAGCAGGCCTCAGCATCAAAGAAAAAGAAATACCAAATGAAAGCTTTTGAGGAGTACTCAGAGAACAATCCAGGGAAGTAGTGACCAGGCAGGCTGGCTTTTGTACAGGATGATACAAACTATAATGAGAAATAGAAATACTAGAGAAAAATATTCTGGAGAAGTGTGAACATATCTCTACAAAAGAGAGTAGTTCGTGGCCGAGAAAACTGGTAGAGTTCTTGGAAGAACTCCAGAGCAAACATGTACAGGGTTATCCAATTAATGCCTCATATCTAGATGTCTAAAGAGCTTGAAGTCCCTCACAAATGCATTTCCAAGAAACGAAGAGATAAAAGGAAGGTTGTCATGTAGATTAAAGTAATTTGAATACAGAAAACAAATGAGAAAAATGAATGGTTAGTTTTCATATTGGAGGAAGGATTTAAGCGATTTTTCCCAGGAAAATTATAATCTTTGATGTAGTTATTAATTATCTGGCAGACTGAGTGGTGAGAAATCTCTCACCTGAGAGATCTGAGTGACTGAGAAAGGTAACATTTTATCTGGGTTACTCCAACCTGATGATGATGGAGAAAACACTAAGCTATTAGGTATAAATGGGACATGAGATTAGAATCATAGAAACAGAGATTCACATACTGGCTTGGGTTGGAAGGATCCAAACCACCTGCCATGGGCAAGGACATCTTCCACTAGGCCAGGTTGCTGAAAGCCCCATCCAACCTGGCCTTGAACCTTCTAATGAATAAGCATCCACAGCTTCCCTGAGATACCAATTTCTGTGTCTTGCCAGCCTCATGTAAAAATTTCTTCCTCATATCCAATCCAAATCTATCCTTTTCCAGTTTAAAACTGCTGCACACTGTCCTGACACCATAGACCTTGGTAAAAAAGTCTCTCTCTATCTTCTTTATAAACCACCTTGTTGTGGATACAAAAATGCTGCTAGCAAGGATTTTCTTGCTATTTTCTAAGCCCGTGAGAGACTTTTCTCTCTCACAGAAGAGGTAGCAGAGTTATGTAAACAACCAAACACCAGCCTTGAGAAGTCTTGTTTATGGTACAGTATAAAAATATTTTGACAATGGATGTTTTAGGATTTTAGCCAATCACCCCCAAGGGGTGGCTGATCCTTTGTCCAATTAGACTACAAAGAAAAAAGGCTATTAAAGAGTTTGTAAATAATTAAATAAATCAATCTTGCTGCACAATTCCTGCCTGCTGGATCTTCTCTCCTCCTCCCTATGGCTGCAGGACATGGTGATATACCCTAGGGCTTATTTTTATTTTTAATACCTTTTATATATTGAAAGGCTGCAATAATGTGGCCCTAGACCCTTCTCTTCTCCAGGCTGAACACCTCCAGCTCTCTCAGCCTGTTTTCACAGCAGAGGCTCCATACCTCCCACCATCTTCATGGTCTTCCTCTGGACCCTCTCTGACACGTCCATGTCTTCCTTGCACTGGGGACTCCAGAGCTGGCTGCAGCACTCCAGGTGGGATCTCACCAGAGCAGAGCAGAGGGGCAGAATCTCCTCCCTCACCCTGCTGGCTTGGAAAAAGAGACAGCTGAGGAATCATTTGACAGAAGGTTGTAGCATCTCAAACAAGGGGTGATGAATAAGGAATGATGGTTTATCAGTTCTCCTAGAACAAAATCTAAGGAGCAACTTACCAAGCAGTTGGCACAAAATTGGTTCAGGAAAATATGGGCAGTATTTTTTTGTTTGTATGTTTTTATTTATGAAAAAATTTATTAATGTTTTACTATCAGATATTAAGAAGCTAAAAATTTAGTGGTTTTAGAAAGGCATTAGTTGAATCTCTTTCTCAGGAAAGCTCTGGGCTGGGATTTACCTATTGACTGGATATTGTTCCATGTTTACTATACCTGAGCTTTAAGCATCTACTGCAAATATTGGCAGAGGCAGAATCCTGGGCTAGATGGAATGATTGTTTAGATCCAGTGTGTTAGTCTCCTGATCCTGTACTACGGTCTGTGCTGCAAGTAGAAGGGAGGAAAAGGGTGTCTTCAGATGCTGAAGCAGCACCATGAATCCATCCTGAATCTTCGGGGAATGAAATAAACTCAAAAATGTGTGTCAACGTCTTACGTAACTTTGAGTGCCACAGAAGGACAAACAGCTTAGAAGATTAAAAAGTACTCATCCCAAACCTTTGCAATGTATGTGCACACTGCGAGCAAGGAGCTGGAAATTTTTTGAAAAGAGAATAGGAAAAGCTGTCCAGTTGTTTCAGATAGCTTTACAACTACTTCTCTAGACAAACAAATCATCCTTCAAGAATGAGGACCAAATGCTTCCTTACCAACAAGCTGGAAAGAATAGAGCCAACCTAGAAAGGTTTTGACCTAAAGCTGGTTCGTGTTGTACAAGATTGCAGAGGAGTTTGGGTTCACCTGCTGAACCTCATGGTGAAACATCTGTTGTGTATTATGAGGAGTTGTTAGGGTCAGAGTTGGAGCATATGGAATCCTGGCATACACTTGAAAGGATTTATAAAGGGCCAAAAGAGGCATGAAGTCATGGTGTTACTTATTCCCCATGTAGAGAATGTGACATGTGGAGTTCCTTCTCACGGAAATTTCATCTCCATAATGAGAGCAGAGGGAGCATGTAGGGAGTGAGGAGGAGAAGAGACAGAGTGGAGTTGTATGGGAGTAAGATGGTGTGTACAACGTGCTTGTGAACATGAAACTATGCAGAGACTGCAGGATGGGTTGGTTTTGTTTTGCATTACCCAGCAGAGGCACAGGATTCTCTGAAATCCTCCAGCTGTTGTTCCTTGAGGTCTTGAAGGGCTTTCCACTGCAGGTTTCTTTTTCTAGCAAACCATTCAGCCCCATTTTCCTTCCTTACATAAGAGTCAACCCCGAAGCCAACAGAAATACAGCAGCAGACCGGTTCAGCGTTGACCTTAATTAGAGCTACTGAGGTCACAATATACCTCCTACCCTACTCTCATGCAAATTCAGGTAATATGTTTCTGGTTGATGAAGATTATGATAAGGGAATAATAAAGTGATTACTTCAGAGCAAGGAAAAATGCCTGCTGTTAAAACATGGGCAGAATCTTTTATGTTTGAGTATGCAGTAAGGAAAGGGTTGCAATCATCTCATAACTCGTTTTTTGACTGTATAGGAAACATTGGTGACTCATCGTGCAGATATAAGGCTGAGGGGCTGGAACTACTTAGTGAGAAGCCCTACAGAGAGGAGCATGTCATAATTGGCTCCTGAATCATCAGAATGAAGATTCCTCTCCTGCATATCCGTACCTAGCACTGGGGAAGGGAGCAGCAACTTGCCTTTGTGCAGTAACTTTGTGGCTCAAGCTAATGATCAGGAAGTTGAAGACCTGGGACTCATGACTGCTTCTAAGTCTTGAATCACCAGGCTACAGGATTGTAAAATGCTTTTTACAGACCTCATGCAGAAGAGAATGGAAGATTCATATGATCAGCAACAGATGAAGTTTATGGAAGTTTTGATTCTGCGAGCCAGTAAGAAGTGGATTCCTCTGGCAGAGAAGAGCCGTAGATGATGAGCTCTGCTTCCAATGTGCATTACATATTTTATTTAATGATACTTAGGTGGATACTGAAGAAGGAGTCCCTAGAGCAGAAACTCATTCTGCCCTAAATGAATTGTTATAGTTGGAAAGCAAACCACTGCTTAGTTCCCCTTTCCTGACAATGGCATGTTACTCTGCAAATTCCAGGCTCCTAAAGTGATCTTCAGATGATAATATCATCTCTGTGGGATCATAACAAATGTGCTTTTATCTGTAAATCCTTTCACCAAAATCAGCCTCTGCAAATGCCCAGTGAAGTGCAGAGGAACAGAAGGAACAGAGTGCTCTTAGAGCACTTATCACATCTCAGAATACTGATCACAATGCAAATGGGCTTTATCCAAAAGCCACTGAGTTGAATAAAACTTCTCCCACTCATTATTCTTCTTGATTATTAAACCCCAGCAATTCAAGGTCCAGTAAAGTGATGCATATCTAAGATATGAACTCAGATACAATATTTGCATATGAATTTGAACATCTCCTTTTGGGACATGCTTCAATAGAGCACAATTATACAGCCTGGAAGAAATTGTTGTGCCACTCATAAAAGGCCAAAGAAGAGACTAACAAAAAAATACATTGATTACAAAAGGCCTAAATTGAAAATCCCTCAAAGTGTTCATCAGTATTCTCTCCTGGAGGCTGCAACTGCCTGCCTTCTGCTGTCAAGAGCACCAAGCTCAATTCGCACACCTTTCAGATTTAAAATGGTATTTACAAGGGTTAAATTCTCAAAAACCCAAATAATTTCACTATAATTTCTGAATCAGCACAGTCCCATTAACCCAGCAGGAGGAATCGGGTGGCACAGACACAGAACTCATTTTCTCTGTCAAATAATACAGCTGAGTCAGGAGAAAATGTCCTACCTCACATATGGCACAGCTGAACCTATAGAATTTTTTGAGACCTGAGCAAATGAGGTGATAGTAATTTTATTGTAAACACAATATTTTTAACATATGAAAGGAAATATTTATAGGAAGAAATAGTATGTTTATTAATACAGATTTTATATTTGAAGAAAAAAAAGTTTTTTGGAAATCAAGTCCACCTTCAGGTCTGAAGCCAAAGCCTTTTCACTGATTACAGAGTAGCAGTTCTGAACAAATGCTCTTATCTTGCACCACCTTCTTTACAGCAAAACTGGGGGGAAAAGTCTCCTCTTTCTCAACACTCATTATTTAGGGAAAAACAAACCAAACTAAGAATCAATTACATGTTAGGATGAAGTATATAGTGTATAAATGGTCAATGAACTTAAAAGAAAATCATATAGTACTTTAACACTTAGAAATAGAAAAAAACAAGCAGATACAGGCTTGTGCACTTTCCCAGCATCTCTTACCTGCCATTTTGTGTTATCTGCCCCACTCCCTCTCACTGAACCTTAGGAGCCCTTGAGTTTTCTTTCAGTAACGTTTCTTCTTCCAAATGGTTCTCTACAACTTGCTTTATGTATCCCAGTAATGTTTCCTTCTTACCCTTTGAATCCACTGTGATATACTGCACATTAACATTAAGAAAGTTTTCCTGGATTTCAACAATTATTTTTCTCATTTTTTATTTATGCTTCTGTAACTGTCTGGGGTTTTTTCACCTTAGACAATACCTATTTCATGCCATAGTGGAAAGGCAGCGATATAAAAGTTCCTTGATGACTTTTAGAGCTTTTTTACAAATACACAAAAGTTCAACAAAATTGCTTTTAAGAATATAACTTTTCTTTCCAAGATTTCCAAGCTTGTCATCTTCTGATAGCCTTTCAAATGTTAAGTCTGCATTTCCTGCCATGAGTTTTGCCAAACAATCTGATATAATGGCAAGATGATTGTGATGGGTCACAGGATCATGAGGAGGATAAACTGTTCATCATGGATAAGCCAAAAAGTTTGAAAAACACTAAAGAGCAATATTTGTGTTGTCTTTCATGCCAAATCTGTGAAGGCCACCGAGAATGAGATTGAGCTACTTCAAGTTTTTCAACACATTGGACTGGAAGCTTGAAAATGGAACTGGTGTTTATTTGTTCCTAGGTTTGAAGGTTCCTTTTCACCAGATAATTGCAACCTCTTTCAGTTACCTGTCTCTTTGATATTCATTAATATTTACCCATTTAACAGACTTCTTTGATCCTCAAAGACTGCTGCCAGGAAAAGTAATCATCTGATTTCAGGTTTTTGAAAAGCTGAATGGCCTGTATTTTTTTCCTCTTCCATACATCCTTTTCCTTGCCAGTGATGGATTCATCATCACTTACAGGCTTCCCAAGTGTTGTCTCACCATCAGAAAGTTTCTTGACTTGGTGGTCTTCCTGACTATTGTCCATCTTCATGCTGGATTTTAGGCTCTGGAAGCAATAGTCACCAACCTGGCAGAGGAAAACTGGCTCAGTGCTGTCAGGGTTTAACACCACCAAGTTACCCTCTGACAAAGGCTGCTTTCTAGGAATACCATTTTCCTTCTGTAAGACAGGCAGAGGAATCTCTGTGTGGTTTGATTGTTCATGGAGACCTTCAGGCACAGTAAGATAGTCACCAAACACATCCAGGTGCAATTCAGGAGACGAGGTTGGTGCTTGGACTGAAACTGGGATTGTGACACCATTTTTCTCAGGAGAAAACTCATGGCAAGAGTGGTCGCTGGCAGGCTGGGGCTCCTGTGAGCCACAAGGTGATTCCCCAGCTGCGACAAGTGGAGGATGGGTGGAGGTGATGGCTGAGGGCAGTAATGGGCTGTCCGTGGCCATGTACTCCAAGGGGCACTGTTGAGGAGACGTGGTACAGCTGAGAGCCTTTGGAGAGTTCTGCTCTTCTGTTCCCTGGTTGGTGCCTTCCCCACAGGCTGGTGAGACCCACGAGAGTTCTTCCTTGTCATCAAGGTGCTGCATCGTTTCCTTCTGATCTGGGAGCAAGTCCTTTGGAGGAGCTGCTCCTGGCTGTTCTTGCCTCTGTGGGGCCTGGGGAGAGTCTTCCCCTGGGAGTGTCACATACTGAAGGGAAACTGATTTCTTACTGAGCCCCACGGGGTCCATTTTCAGGGTCTCATGTATATCAGGGTGAGAGGACACCACTGGGCTGTACAAGTATGGACCATTGAAATCAAAGCAAGGGATTGCTGTGTGGGAAGCAATACTTGCATCAGCACTGTTTCTCCTAGAAATGGGAAAGGAATGACCAGCATTCTGACTTGAGCAGACAACTGGGGCATGCTCTGACTCATTTAAAGCTTGGTATGAGTTCTGTAGGTCCAGTGTAACAGGGGAAACATCTGTCTTTTGAGTCTGCTCTTCAAGGCACTCTGCCAAAGTCTTCGCCTGCCTGAATGTGGGAAAGTTAAAAGTTGCTCATGAGAGAGATTATTGTGGTAAACAAGAAATATAAACCAATTTTAGTTGAAAACACACATAGCTACACACAGGCTTAGAAAAAATTTTCTTGCAGATGCAGTTACCCATTTAGCAAAAAATTGAATCTCCTCCTCAAAAGAAACTTGTATGGGGTTTTTAGTGACAGAACATTTGATTATGTCCTGCCGTGACACAGTGAGGTCTTAGAGACCATCCACAGTGTCACTATTATGTGCTGTTCACTTACCTGTCCACGACTTGAAGGAAGCTAGGCTGCTCCATCTTCTCTGAAAAGTTGTATTTGTTGAAGTCCAGCTGGTTGCTTGTTGGCCAACTTCCCAAGTGTCCTTTCTGAAAATGAAAAAGCAGACATGACCAAAGAGCGGTATCTCACTGGCAGTAGAATCAAGAACTGTATGTTCCTCGTGGACAAAGAAAACAAATAGGAGAGCCTATAGCACCCAGTGACAGGGATACAACTTCACTAATACAACTCAAAGGTGTGTTCAGCTCTTCAGAAGATGGTTTGTTCAAACCCGTATTGCCTTACCACTGACCTAAACAAGTACTCAGTGAGCCAACTAGGAAAGATGCCCTCCTAAACTTGTTATTTGTGAATAGAGGACTTGAGGGATTTGATAGTAGGTGGTTTTCTTGGCCACAGTGATCATGAAATGATTGAGTTTAAAATTTTCAGAGTAATGGGAAGAAAGAAAAAGGAACAGTAGGACTGCTACTCTGTATTTCAAGAGAGCAAACTTCAAGCTGTTCAGGGAGCTACTTGGCAGTATCCCCTAGGAACCTGCTTTTGAGAGTTAGTGAGTCCACAAGTGCTGGGCAGGTTTTAAGAACCCCCTTTAAAAGCACAGGAGCAGGAAATTTTAGAGTACTGAAAATTTTTCTACTTTGATTTTAAATCACAGTTGTGCTGACAAGCACAGCACAAAGAGGTCTGCTAAATATAAGAGCACTGTTACATTGAGTAGGACCAGAATTTCTCCTAAAAACAAGCAATAGATAAATGAAGATATCTGTTCATTGTGGACTAGAAAACAAGAAGAGCTCTTATGATTATTGGAAGTCCTGAAAAAGAGAGAAATAATGAACCCTTCAAGATACAGTTCCCTCTTACCCCCAGGTAGCTCTGGATCAGGAGACTCTTGCTGGGGTTTGGAATCTTTTCCTCCCACATTTTCTTCTTCCTGCAGCAAGAACACAGTTTTCAAGAGTTGCTTCTCAACGTGACTGCTACCAGAAAAGGCTGCACCCCATACGGCGTGCTGCTCAGCACAGCAAGGCACAACCGAGGTACTGGCACAGCACCACCCAACCCTCTCCCTTGCACAGCCATGCACAAGGCTGCCCACCAAGGCCCATCTCCACACAAACCTCTCTCCTGGGGGACAAGAAGTGCCTCAGACTTTATGCCACCCACACGGGCTGCTAAGCCTCCTTGTTGCAACACAAGCCTACCTGAGGAAATACTTAAAGCTGCAATAAGCAGCTATCAGCAAAGAGATGATGACAGCTGGGAGGATCACTGGGAGAACCACAGGTGACAGAACTGAAACAGAGAAAAGAGAAAAAGCTGGATACCTGTAGAGTGGCTGTTTCCTGCAACAGGTTTTTCACTCTGGTCACTATTCATCAGAAGAGATCAGGGAATGTGATATGTGGAGGGGCAGGATCTTAAGGCCTTCGAACTGTTGGGATATCCTCCAAAGTGGGACAGGTCAAACATGACCTGAACAGTGTACTGACCAAAGGAGTTCATTGTTTCCTTTACTGATTCACTTCTTAAGCTTTTACTGACATCAGAATTAAACAATTTAAGCTAATAAAAAGATGGCTATGAACCTTACTCCACCATGAACAATAAGCGTGCCTTCAGATATCTTAAGTCTGCCTGACTCTGTACATTTCTGAGGAAATGGGGTCTCAGAGATTTTCTAAGAGCTGCTAACCTGATAACAGCCACAACAGCACACTAATTTCTTCCTGAATACACACATAAAAATTTGCCCATGGTATAACCACTACAACCTTTCTCAGGACAAACCACGTAAGATCATATTAATTTGGGCAAAAGTTTGTATGATGGCAGATATTCTGCCTCTAAGTCCAGAAACAGCAAAAACATGTAAAGATTTTATCTCCAGCAGACTCCACTGTGTGTTTTACACAATCTTATAGTCACTCTGCAAATATAAAAAGCTGATGGCTTATGTTCTATCTTCTTAAAGTATCAGGCTCTTTAATCACTGACAGCAGAATGGACTACTGGAATCAGAAAACAAAGATAATCATTTGGGCAGAATGTCTTTGATTCTTTCTCCATGTGGAAAACTCTATGGTTAGCTGTACTCACCTTATGAAGGCAAGTAGGAAAGAAGCTTAAGAGGTCACTCGCCTCCTTCCGTAGCATTGTTGCTGTACTGCAAGGATGCAGGCAGTGCAGCCCCTTTGGTAAGTGACTCCAACTAGACCATGGCTGCATCTCACTCCAACCCCATCAGAGAGAATGTTTTATACTAAAGAGCCATTCCAGCCATTAACAGTCCACCAAAACCTGACAGAAGCAGCTGCATGAAAATTACCATTCTCAGTCTTCCAGGTGAACTCCTCACTCCATTCGCTCCAAGGTCCCTCATATTCCGGAGGTGTATTCACCCTTGCACGCATTTTCCCCCTATACTCTGTAGATGCTGCCAGCATCTGCAGGGTGAAGATGAAGGGAGGTTCGTCATTGTTGATATTTAACTCCTGGAGAGTCTGGGAAGAGGGGATGAACACCAGTGACAGAGGTGAGAAGAACTGCCTTTCCATTTGACCAGCAGAGAAATATTCAGGACTCTTGCACTTTGTAAGTTACCTTTTCATATCGGTTGTTTTCCCAGTACTTGACTTGGTATCTCTGTCTTATGAAGCTGTAATTCAATTTGTGTTTTATCCACCTTAGTTCATACTCTTGGTTCTCTGTTGCTGTTACTGACACATTTGCAGGCGGCAGCACCTGAACTGGAACACACTGAATGAATGTCTCAGAGCACTTACCAACCTACTGGTCCAGTTCTCTATTTCCACATTGTGAATCATTTCCAGGGACTGAAAACAAAGTTGGTTTGTGCAATGTAAAATGGCTCAGCTTTTTGACATTTCTTAACTCTCCACATCTTCCTTTTGTAGTCAAATACAATAAACCAGTAGACCACTAAATAACAGAAAATCCATACCCGTGAATACTGACAGCACTCCTTGTGTACAGAAAAACAGCAAAGCAGTAGTTGAAATATCTGTGCTGGTCCACCACATTTCCAGAAATTTTCAGCTCTCTTGGAGCTACCTCCTGGTATTTTCACCCACTGCAGGAGCTGTCCTAGTTTTAGAGTTTGAAAAGTCACCCAAATACCTTCAGAGACATGCAGGCAGAGATGACCCATATGGTGCACCTCACTGGGCAAAGGATTCCTACCTCATCTAGTGTTCCAGGGGCCACTGTACAAATCCACAAGAGCTCACTGGCTTCTTGAGAAATCGCATAGTGACACACTCCTACTCCCCACAAACACCTCTCACCACAGTTCCCTGTCACCTGGGACACTCATGAATGTGAATCACAGAGAAGTCAGCAGGGTGGCAAATGCTCACTGAGAAGCTCCGGGTCACAACCTGAATTTCTGCACAACAGTTTCCATCACTGTCACCTTCCTCAGAGTAACAAGGTACTCCGCACCTACATCCCAGAGCTCTGGCCTGATACAGTTCCTTTCTTCATCAGTGATTGTTTCTTCCATTTCCCACTTACTTTTCCTCATCACCACTGTCCTCTGCCCCTCTTGCTCAAACAGGCATCTCTCCGAGAAGCAAGAAGGAGAAGCAAGAAACAACACAGAAACTCACTGTTTTTGTAGGCTTCAATCAGCTTCTCCTCCGTCTTGGCCCGAACAGACACATGGTACTGGCTCTGGCTGTTGGAATTACTAACAGGGATCTCACAGCTCTGGACCACATATGGGGTGTGGGGCAAAGTCTTCTCATGCACAGGAGAGCACTCCTCTTCTCTGAGGGGATAAAAGAGGATGAATGAAATCAGGGGAATGGGACAGGCAGAAGCCCCATGAGAGAGGCACAGACATGCTGCCGTGGGCAGAGCACGTACTCTGATGCTGGGGTGGCCCTGAAGAACAAGCTGAAGAGGACAGAGGTGGTGATCACTTTCTTCACTTCCCAGCTGCATGTCAGACGATCTCCACCATTGAAGAGGCAGCGAAGGTTCCTGGGCTGAAGGCCACCTTCAGACAACACAAGTGCGAGGTAAGTGACAGGAAAGTTCTGTCTTCTCAGCTTCCAACCCTGCATGGCCCCACTCCATCCCACACTACCTTCAGGGGTCTCCCATGACACCTCTGTGCTCCACTTGCTGTACTGCCCAGAGAAGCCACTGGCTTGCCCTGGTCTGGCTCGCACACGGGCAACGTAGCTGCTCCCTGGGACAAGGTCCTCACGGCTGAGACTGCAATGTGTGGTGTTGGAGAGCAAGAGCAAGGCAGCTTCCTGTTGTTGGGAGAGAGTGGGGAGAGGAAGGGACGGAGGAAATTGGGGAGTCAGGGAGTGGAGAGGTGGAGGGAAGACAGGGAAAGAGTGAGAGGAGTTGACTGCCAGGCTGCATCTCCAACAGTCCCACGTGTGTGATGGTCCGTGCACAGGCTGCCATGTGGTGTTTCCTCATTCCCACACAAGAGGGGCTGAAGCAGCACAGTGCAGGAAGGGTGGGGCATGGCCATTGTCAGGCACAATCTCTCCCCGCAACAAGTAGCAAACTCCTGAAGCTTGCAAAGTCCAGACTGTCTTCAGCTCCAGCTACACAAGTTCATAGCACTGCTCAGTGCAGAATTATGTGGGAATCGGGCCAAGACACTTCCCTTAAAATCTAAAGATCAGGCTGACAGGTACAGAGCAGAAACATATGCAGATCTAGGGAAACGATAGGGCAGAGGATATGGACTCCTAAAAACTTAGAAAAAAAACAATATCCATAAAAAAGAAAAACCCAAAACATATCTGTCTCAAAGGGGGAGCAACTTCAAATGTATTTTGCTGTTTTCCCCACATGAACCCACAGCATCCTGTTGGAACGTGATTTAATTCAGTTTAAGAGGGATTCAGGGCAAAATCAACTCCAACTTGAATCCAAGTACAGTGGTTGGGGGTTTGTTTGAGTGGAGAAGAAATCTTTGCATTCAGTTCAGCATTCAGTTCAGGACAAATGGTATTTCACTGGGCAAGTCACTTGCAAACAGAAAGAGAGCCCCTTCTACCTGACCCAAAACAACACTTGTTGTATCGCCTCACAGTCCCCGAGAATGGAAAGACCACAGACTTTCAACTGCCCAAAATGGTGCAGCCCAAACCAGGACAGCTCAGCTCTGCTCTTACCTCCCAGGACTCCCACTCCCGCTTGTAAGTGACTTCAAACTCCAGTGCATTGCCCAACCCTTGGCTTCCATTGGCTGTTCTCCAGGTCAGCAAGAAGTCTCCTGATGTCATCAAGGTGACTGAGAGGTTTTGAGGTGGGAGGGGCTGAACTGGAAGGTGAAGGTACAACATGTGAGAGGAGATAATGCAGAAAGGACACAAAGAGGGGAAGAAAACATCTAGGTAAGCTTCCCCATTTCCAGAGTATCTTATCCCTGACACATCAAGTACCTCCTGCTTGACCAGCTCCTGAGATGATACCAGGTCCAGCTGCTCCCAGAAACTTGCCTTCTCCTCTCCCTGCCCAACCCTCTCAATGTGGAACTCTTTGGTAGTTTTCACAATGGAAGTGCAATTCAATTCCAGCTGAACAGCAAATACACTCCCAAAAATCCTCAGAATTCATTGAAAAATGAGAATTTGGTATTTAAGCCTTACCATTTTGGAAAAGATCAACATCCAGTTTTGCTTGAAGCACCTTGTTAGGTCTGAAGCCATACCAATGATCTACCCCTATTCCAAAATGTTCTGTAGTGTTGCGGCAGACCCAGTGCACATACATGTCTGGAGCTTCATGTAAGTCATTCTCTGTCTGGCGTTTGCAAAACATGTCCTTGTCCTCCCTGTGTGCAAATAAAGTGGTCTGATCTGAGGACCTGTAGGTAGTGCAAAATCAAACACTTGAAAGCAATTTCATCCCATCCTGCTGTTATAATTGACTAAGGCACTTATATCCCCTTCTCCCTGTACCTATTAGTCCTGGTTTGTGTCAGTTAGTATGAGAAATATTTTTAACACTGGAATTTTGCCTCCCCATTTCGAAGCTGTGCAGCAGAATGTTATGGTACCAGTTCATTTTTGTTACTTTTTAGGCTAGCTCTATATAATCTCATATTTTTAGATGAGAAATAATATAATGAAAATTAACGTCATGTAAATACACCTTTTATTCAGAGTGAAAGGCAGTAAAGATCCTAAGCTGCTTGAAGACTTTCATTTTGCAGTACCAGAAAAACACTTAGAAAAAGATTCTCAACCAAAATGTACTTCTGTGTCCTTAGTAGTTCTGTTCTGCCAAGGGACCTTGAGTATTCACTAAAGATTTCATCCACAATGTTAATCATCCTTTCAGATGGCCTTTCTCCAGGCCAAGTAGCATCATGAAAATTAGAAACTATTTTTTAAACTAGGCAGGAGAGGATAATCTTTGTGTGGTTGCAGTAGCCTTAGCTGCTGGAGAGATGCATTGCTTCTTTATGTACCCTCTGGAATTTTGTTTGTGCTTATGGCCTCATGCCCAGTATATTATCTTGTTCCAACTCAGATGAGAAATATTAAGTTGTGAATATTTAAGACCAAATACTCTCTTCCAGGATAGGATGGAGTCTTCTAGCCAACTATATGTCAGCAAGCATTATTCAGCACTACTGCTATTTTTGTAAGTTGGGTATCAGCAAGGAAGCCAGGGATATTGCTGAAGTATGGATTGGACACTGCGGTGTGTGTGTACCCTCAAGCAAAAGAGTCAGCCCAAGGGGTGTGAAGCCGTGAGGTTACTTCTATCTACTCACCAGCATTACCTTACAGTTTGGGATTTAGTCAACTATTCTTCACCCATGAGCTGATCCTGTTTAAATGTTGGCCATTTTGATTTCAGCTGTGTGACTGTCCATGCTTAATACCTGCTTGTCTGATTAGTTCACCTCAGTTAAGTTTCATGATCCACACACTTCATCATGTAACAATGTTCCAGAGAATCATCCAAAGGTCCAAGTAACTTTATATCATCTTTCCCCAGAAGTATTTAACTTCAAGGTCCTGCTCCAAAGTCCTTCCACTGTTTTCATCTGCTTTTAGGTCTCTTAATTCCCTCTTGTTTGCAATAAAATCAAGAGTTCTTCCTCTTTCCTTTTCTTCCTGTATCCCTAGACTCTAAATAATTTTCTTCTCAACTATCTATCTTTGCCTTCCTCTGTCCCTTAACTATTCCTCCATTTCTGTCCTTCCTTATCTTCCCCATTGATCCAGTCTGGTGATTCGGTTTCCTTTTCAAAAGGAAACAGATGTAACAGAGAGATACTGTCATAAACACACCGGTATCTCTGGGAGGAAAACTGATGGCACAGATAGAGAACTTACCAGTCCTCTCTACCTAATAAATATACAGTCTATACATATCTCTCAAAAGTTATCAAAACCACACTCTCAGTGATGCTCCTAAATGGGCAAAATGACAGGAGGAATGTCTCCTCCCTTTAGGGTTTACAAACGGTACTTACACTTGTTCTGACACTTCCTTCTCCCCTAATGCTGTTTATTAACATCCTATATGCCCCATCTTATTTCATATCTATGATCCTACAACAAAATTATGGAAAATAATTGTAAAGGTGATAAAAAGAATTCCACTGGCATAGCCCATTCATTTCTCTCTTCCTGGATGAGGCCTCAGAAGCAGGCACAACTTTTGCTTCAGTCAGAAAGAGAGGTGGATGTGCTTTCTGAAAACCTGACTGCTGGTCCCCAGGATTCCAAGTAATGGCCAATTTCCCTTTGTACTTTTATCTAGCTCAGCACATTTCAGGTACTTACATTATAATATTATCCCTTTGGTAAAGAACCATAGCAACAAGGTCATGAGCCTCTGAATGTTCCATCCATGTGCAGGTCACCTTTGAGTTGTAATCATTGTAGCAGTTCAAGCTTTTCATTGGGATACTCTCTGGGAAAGGAATTCAGGCAAAAAAGATGCAGTGATTAAAAATATAAATGGTGAGAGATAGCAGGAGGTACAGAATGGGTAAGGCACTGATAACAATACTCTCCTCTTGGCACCAGAAAATGGAATAGAATAGAATAGAATAGACTCATAGAATTGTTTGGGTTGGAAGGGACCTTAAAGATCATGTGGTTCCAAGCCTCCTGCCATGGGCAGGGACACCTTCCACTGCACCACTTTGCTCAGAGCCCCATCCAGTGTGGCCCTGAATATCTCCAGGGATGGGGCATGACTCAGTGAAAATATGTGCAGAGTTGTGACCATTCTGCCCATCTCCACGAGTGTCCATACCAAGGTACAACTAACAACAATTAAGTGAACTCTTTGTGCCTGCAAGGCATACAGTTCTAGCCAAGGTATCACTTTTCAAACACTGAATATTTCCAAGGATTAGTAGATACCATGACCAGCAGACATATGGTGATCATCTCATCCTTGCGTGTTGGTGTGTGGACTGCTTTGCTATTAACTTCCTAGTAAAGTTTATAATGCTAGAAAGGTGTATTTAAAAGTGAGATGCTCTGGGAATAGTCTTGTTATGACTCAGAAGAATGTCCAAACTAATTTGTTGGAACTAGATTTATGATCCAGAGATGGCCAGACCTCTCATCAAGGATATTTTTTGTTTTACGTTCACAACTGTAAAGTTGAAAAATACTGACTGCCTCTGGCATATGCATTATGAAGCAAGGTGCTTTCTTATGCTTCCTTATTTTCTCTTAAGGTAATATCCACGCTGCACTATTGGGATATTGCACCTTCAGATGACAAAGATGACAGTGTGCATACGTGAGTGTGCTCTCTCAAACAATTTTTCTTGATGAGAGCTGTAATCAGCTTGTTTGAGGGGCTTTTTACAGGCCAAAACCCATTGGAACAGAATGATGCTGTCTTAGTCAGCAGGCATAAGAGGGACCTTACTTTGATCTTCTACGAAAACCAGTACAAAGTAAGTTCTGCTGTATTCCTTGCACAACCAGGAAATGGAGCATCCCACATAGAAAAGGATGGTCTGAATATAGGGCTAAGGCTCAGAATGCCAAGAACCCAGTCTGACCTACACTGTAATACCTTTTCCCTAAGAGATCTCAAAGGAAGATTTCCTGCAATTGATGCTGGGCCAGGCAGCACAACTCGTCCAGCTACTGCAGACATGAGGTATCTGCATTAGAAAAGGGGCACAGCTCCTGACAACACTCTTTTTCTGCTGTCTTTAGGATACCTACAGGCCTAGTCTTGCTGCAGATATGGTGCACTTCCTATTCCCAGCTCTGTTAAATCAAATTAGAGGGCAGGGAAGGGCAGGGCATGGAAGGGAAGGGAAGGGCAGGGCAGGGCAGGGAAGGGAAGGGAAGGGAAGGGAAAAGGGAAGGGAAAAGGGAAGGGAAAAGGGAAGGGAAAAGGGTAGGGAAAAGGGAAGGGAAAAGGGAAGGGAAAAGGGAAGGGAAAAGGGAAGGAAGGGGGGAAAAGGGAAGGGAAGGAAGGGAAGGGAAGGGAAAAGGGAAAAGGGAAAAGGGAAAAGGGAAAAGGGAAAAGAAAAGAAAAAAGGAGAAAGAAGCTCTCGTTGCATAAGAAAGGAAACAAAAGCAATGGATATGGCAGATGGTCGCTTTATCTGTCAGCTATTCCGCAAGAAGAAAATCAGGTCATCTGGATTTTCCTGTTGGTAGCCCCACCACACTGTCTTGTGTCTGGCCACATGTCCCTACTCTTGTGCACTACCATCTGAATTATGCAGCCCTTCATTTTCCTATGTTTTATCAGGGTCTAGCCCCCCTTCCATTCACTCGTTATCCAATCAGCTTGTTAATCTCATCCATTTATACAGTATTTCACCTGTGCATACCACCAACATACAACTGATTTGTCTGCACATGCACCTGCCACATGCTGGTTTTGATCAGGATGTCTGTTCTCTTACGGCTTAGAAAACAGGAGAAGAAGGAAGAAGAAAAGCAAGCAGAAAAGGAGGAAGAGCATTAGCTGAAGGAAGGAGACAGATACAAAAAGAAAGGCAATAATGGAAGGATAAAAGAGAATATAAATTTGAATCTCACCTCGAATGGCTTGAACACGGAAGGCCAAATACAGATTCAGCAGCAGGATGAAAACCTCTTTCATGTTGATACTGTCCTTTGCATACAGGCTTGATCCTAACTCAGAATTTCAGAGTTTTCATTGCCCGCTGGCTACTCTCTTGCCCTGCTTACTGTGGAGCTGTTTGTTTTTGTTTCACAGAAAGAGAAGTAAAACTGAATAAGGGAACTTCTTTAAGATCACGTTGAAGTGACATTCAGAAAGAACTTCTCCCTAGCATTCATTGTAGGACAAAGTCCATGTCTTCTCGTTGCATGTTGTTACAACACAAGCAAAGAATGAAGTAAATGTACATTTCCAAGGAAGTGCAGGGGTTTAGTCAGCTGAGTAGCAACAAGAAAAAAATCCTAATCTGTGATGAAAAGTCATCCTTAAAATTAATTTCATTCTTTTGCTCTTTATGCTTAAAGCCTTCCAAATGAACCACAACAGTGGTTAATTTCCTTAAAAATATTATCTCAACCACATAGTTCCTAGGAGCTATAGTGGTTGAATTTCCATATTCATTCACTTTGAGAGTTTCCTTCAACATTTTCTAGGTGCCCCACAAACAAGTTGCAAATTTTAGACATAATACCAAAGAAATTGAAATTCTTGCTTTTCTTTTCTTTTCTTTTCTGGTGATTGTAGAGAGTGAGAGCAGATGGAGCAGTTCCAGGACCACGGACCACGCTGTTCAATACCGGAATTTAAATCCTTTTGGCCATCTCTCATTGCTCTCAAAATCATAATAAACACACCTACTCAAGCACATTACAGATCTGAGAGTCTTTTCTACTTTAGGAGAGCATGGAAAAACTCCTTCTAAATTTCTATTGACTTTTAGATTCCTGAATGCCACTTCCTTGCAGCAGAAATGTCTGGCTGAGTCCTTGAATAAATCATTACAGCTAAGAAATCCCTCAGTAACTCACAAGTCCTTGTATGAGAGCAGACTCTGCCATTATGCTTCCCCCAGAAAGGAAGCCATTCCCTTACCTGGATCCAGGGATGTCTGTGAGGCAGATGATTCAACCTGATGGGTGACTCTCCCTGTCCATCCTCCCTCCACAGCACCAGAATCCTCTGATGCAGAAATCAGCAAACCCACACTTGCCTAGAACTGGAGACGGAAGTATAAACCAACCACAGGATTTTTTTGGCAAGTTAGTCTTCAAAATAACTGCTACATCTTTTGTGAACCTCAAATGCCACTTTCAGAGAAGCTGACACCTCCCCTATCAAGGAAGGTCTGTGCAATTGCACAAAATAGGAAGTCTGTACTTCCTATTTTAGCCCCCAAAGCACGCATGTAGATGGGACTGTTAGGTTAACTGGGAAGGGAGGGAAAGGAAGTTTGTCATTGCCAATCTGTGTGTTAGCAATTACCAGATCATGAGACTAATGTATTTTAAGAAGAGAAAGGACTGACTGGAGCAGAAATAAGAAAGATAAAGAAAGAGCTTTCTGTTTTTCACTCCAGTGCTGTTTCTTGCTTTACTCTAGACTTAGCAGGGATCCCTCTGAGCTTTTGTTTGTACATCTATATTGGGGGAGAGTGAACTACCTTTATCTCTGCAACTCTTTATTTTGAGTAATATTTCTAAGTATTATCCATTTCAAAAACAATTAATAATAAATTATAAGTACTATAGTACATAGAAGAAACAAAAGCAAACTGGTGAGAATAGTTGATCTGAAGTTATCCTACACCCAAGGCAGCCTGGTCTTTTAATCCAACCATAAAACTTAGCCCAATAGCCTTCAAAAATAAACCCTAGGAATGTTAGGTAGCCATAAGGAAGAGACATTGCCTTCTCAGGGATAAACAGTGGGGGACTAAGATGAGTGCCCAGATACAGAATAAAACTGCCAGAGTCTGTCTGTCCTGCACTGCTACTCCTCCTCTAAATCCCCATGTACTGACCAAAACCACTGTTAGCACAGTAATTCTCTAACCAGAACTGCATCAATAAACAAGCAAAAAAAATGTATAGTGTGAATAAGGGAAACATGCAGAGCAAGATAAAGAATATGGGGAGTATCTGAGGAAACTGTGTGTCAGAAGGTGTCCATACAAAACCTGCAGACAGTTAGGGGAATATGTAACTTGGCTGGATAGGAAGAATTTCTTTCGCATTGCAGTTTAAAGGCAGAGGGGGATCATCCCGCTCTGATTTTCAAAGGCCAGTGTGTTTATGTTCTTCCAGCACCCATTATAAAAGAGGTCAGTTGTTTCCCAGCAGACATTTTCCCTCCCTTTCCTTTCTCACTGAAAATGTTCCTCCATTGTCAGAGAGACGTGCTGAGTTACTGGTTACATCACAGGATCTAGCTGTCAGTGAAAATCTTTGGATGCCACTTGCTCTGTTGAACTCCAGGAACAAGTAGCAAGGAATTCTGCACACCAGAAGCTTTGCAGGCCATACATGCTGTTAGGTTTCAAACTTACGATGCATTTTCTTATGTATCACAACATGTAATGTCACGGACATAATCATTGTATATTGCTTCATCTCCTTGCTGAACTGCATAGCTACAACGACTCTGATGCAGGAAGTCACATTTTGGAATATTTTAGTAAAATAATGTCAACTAAGTCCCCCCCATCAAAAAATGCTTTTAAATAAAAATTGATGAACTAATATTTAACTTTATTTGTTGAAGAATCTGATACAGTAATTTCTTGTTAGTTCTACTTTGAAGTACAGTGTCAGAAAGCAGAAGGTAGAGAAGAAATTGCTGTTTGAGTTCCCAGAACATGGAGCAAGTAGTTTGTACAATTATATAAAGGCCTATAGGGAACACCACAGGTGTACTAGGTTTGATTCACAGAATTCAATATATTGGTGAGTGGAAAAGAAGAAAGCTGAGCTGGGCTGCAATTTCTTCACCGAAATCCAAAAAAAGTTTTCTTGATGCTTCTAGGACAAACTCTGAATGCCAAGTCAGACTCCAACATGAGAGAAATAATTACACACTGGCACACAAACCTTCAGATCAGCAAATGAAGAGAAAATTATGGGAGTCTAGAAAAAAAAGAAAAGCTTACGAAGACATTATGGACAAATAATTAGCCTTGGGAGTGAGAAAAGAGATGTGAGCAGGTCTTGGGGATCAGGACACCTCTACTGCAGACTAACACTGACTTGCTTTGTGAACATGGCCTGTGATTTTATTTCTCTATTCCTCACCTTCTCTGGCCTCTATGTAGATGTCTCTATTGCACAGGAGTGATAAAAAGCTGAAGAAGTTAACTAAGTACAGATTTTACACTGAAAGGTGATATATTACTAAAAAATTACTCATTTCAAGGACAATGCAAAGGCATGTTGAAGGAAACTGCCTGCAGAGAAGGATATCTATTTAGCCCTTACATTGCTCCTACTGCTTGAGTAGCACCTATTCCTGGACTAGTGTTGTAGATAGCCAAGTCATCTTTGTGAGTGATGTGCAACTTCCAGGAGAAAAAGTGCTTCTCAGAGGGCCTTCTTCTGCTCTGAGACACCATGAGTTCAACATCCTGATCAGAGAGCAAGCGGATCAGATCACCGTCAGGGTCCCGGTAATTCAAAACAATGTCATCTTGGTTAAACTCCTGCCTGGGAGAAAAGAAATGGATTGATCCCCAGAAATCAAGGAATGCCTGGGAAGTGCTACATGATGAACAATATACTGACAGTCTAATTAATTTTGATAAAAGCCACACAAAGCCTTGGGTGTTTTGGAATTCTTGATACAGCTAGTACTAGAAACCATACAGCCACCTTCATGCTGTGTTGTGTTTAAGCTAAGGAATCTATCAGAAACAAGAACCATTTCCAGTAACACCACACAAATGGCACAATTAATCTGTGTATTTGATAGAATTGCCATACAAAGGAGCTGACTGTCGTTGCTACCCACTTTTGCCTACTTATTTTTGCTCTTTCTGAGGAGCGCAAGAATATTAGAACAGCTGTTCTGTTACTAATATTTACTAGTATTTAATGTTCTGAAGTGTTGATGTTCAACACTAGATTAATCTAGTTTGACACTAGTTTAACGGGTGTTAGAAGGCTGTGTCCTGCATCCTGAAGAAGTGTAGTAGACAGAAGGTGCTTTCATGGGGGCACGGCTCTGATCTCAGTACAAGAAATGGAAATTTCTACCCATCATAACTGAGTCAGAAGTGTGTGTCATTCCTTACTTGCTGACAATCCCAAGGAGGACTAGTGTCTGCACAGATGGCTCTGGGCCAAGTCAAAGTGCAACTTCTTCAAGACCCTTGAAAAGTATTTCACACACAAAACATGGTGGTGTCCAAGTAGAATGTGGAAAAACTTGGAGCGACATGAACTTGACAAATGTTTAATTATCAAATATACAACTAAGTGCTCGCATTGTACCTCATCAATTCCATTAGATCTTTGAATGATGGAATGCTGCTCAGATCCTCTTCCACTGAGATATCCCTGTATTTAAAAGACATCTAATCATTACATATCAGGACAAGAGAATTGGTGGTGTCTCTTCAGCAGTAAACTGGAAGACTATTTTCTTATTACCTGATAGTGCTCACAGTCTCATCATAATAATAACAGCGGACTTTATTAACTGTGTCTTCCTGCTTTGGTAAATCTTTTATGATCTTCACAAAAGCACATGGGAAAATCCCAGTGGCACCACCAGCAGTTCCCTGGAATGATAGGAAATATTAGAATCCAGAAACCCATGCCATTTTGGCCACATGCAATAGGTTCTGGAATCCAATTAATTAACATAGAAACAACAGTACAAATTTTTCCACTATAATCAAGAAAAGAAATCCTATGGAAGTGACCTGACGGCATGCCTACAAAAAGATTATACAATTTACATAGTCAAATACCAGGCAAGGGAGTGAAACAGTGTGTAAAAAATGAAAGTCAGATGGTTAGCAAGGAAGGCTGTGGTGTTTGAACAAGGAGAGATATCATATCAGCAAACACACAGTATGTTCTCATCCTTTTTTCAGAACACTGCTGTATTACCCAAGTTCTCCCTAATCAGGCTGACGTGTGTTGTGGTATGAAGCATGAAGCATACATCAACTCACCCTGAGGCAAGAAACCAATTAATCGCTGAAATGGAGTTTCCATCTCCTTTCTGTGGCCTTTCTGTGTTCTAAACACTTCCAAAGAATTAAAAAAACATTCCAGCAGAAGCAAATGCAAATGAAAACTGAAGTCTGGAGGGCAGAAAATTTGTAAGCTAAAAACCATTAAGGAACCAAACAATTACTAATTTGGAATCAAGGATTTGTTCTTGACAGTAAGACCTGATTATGATACAGTTTCTCCTTGAAAGGAAGAGGCAGGTCACGAGGACCAGGAGAGCCCTTTCTACTCAAATATTTCAAGGTATGCTAATAATTCAGTACTGCTATTGCAGTCTTACCTCCAACCAGTCTTTGTTTACTTTGCTGAGTAGATAGATCAAATCTCCCTTCTTGAAGCTGAGTTCCAGTTTATTGGTTCCAGGAAAATCAAACAGTGCCTGTGGAAAGTAATAACCTCGAAATTATTAATTCACAGAATGACAAAAGCAAATCTTTCTGTTGTGTTCTTGAGGAGAAAGCATAAAGCAGCAGACAGTGTGCACTTTGTCATCACATATGTATTTCTGGGATAAGGTCACATATATTTGACCGTCGTCTGCAGTTCTCACAATCTCTTCTCCTACTCAGCACACACAAGACTGCTTTGAAGAAGCAGTGAAAGCACTAGGATAAACATGGCCCTGAGAGAGCTACATGCAAGGATTCTTAAAGTGGCAGAACACTGAGCACCAGAGAAATAAATATGCATAAGTTGAAAGCACTTAAGAGCAAGTAAGACAACAGAGCTGAAGACAAATGACAGCTTGAAGTCCTGAGAATTGAAAAGATATATTATTTCTGGTTGCAGCTTTACAGCTTTTAGATTTGCTGCAAAATATCACAAAGAGCCTTAAGAAATTTCAGGAATGTTGTGTTTTAATTAAAGGGTAACTCACTGTTGCTCTTACATCTAGCTTTCAGGTCTGTATGCTGAACTGGGAGATTTGGGAAAGCCTGGGAGATTGACATGTTATTAAAATGGAACTTAGACACCCTCTTGGGGGGGGGGGGGGAAGGAGACAAATACATGCTACCACCCTAACAAAAGGTTAAAGTGGCTGAGTTATCAAAAATGCACATCTCCCCCTTTGTCCTTAGAAAACATGGTAGCCATTTAAATGCTCTTAGAGGAGCAAAAATGAAAAAGTGCTCTTCATTCTATGTTGTGATAGTTCTTTTGGTCTTGTTAATGCCAAGAGTTCTCCCAGTTAAAAAAACAAACAAAACAATGGCTACTGTTGTGCTAGTGGTTCATATGTCTACTTAATAGCTCTTTCAAAAGCCTTTTTTCACCTGTTGAAAAGTTCTGGTAGGTATATTCAATATTTATAAATTAATAGATAAAACCCAAGAGATATGACTGTTCCAAGACCTGTCATTCTCTGTGTAAAGAACAAAACCAACAAACCTCAAAGCCGATGCATGGGGTTTTTAACCTTATAGGGCAAAGTCACATGTTTCAGGAAGCAAGACCCTGCTCAGACAAATACTAGTTACAAAGCTGTCTCATGTACTTAATAGAGAGAAAATATACCACAAAAGACAAGGGCATGGGCATTTTTCAGTAGAACATTTATGTTACAGAAAATACTAAGATGCCTCACCTGCAAAGCTTTTAAACATATGTTGAAGTCAATGAAGCTGAAGCTTATGCCTGTTTTAAATTTAACTTATGGGTAGCACTATGCAAATGTGGACCATGTGGCAGTAACCTGTACATGTCTCAGTTTTGAATCTCCTGTCACTGTCATTTTGATTTCACAATGGACCTTCTTATTAAAGTGATGAGGAACAGAACGCCTCTTTCCATCCTTTGTTTCATTCCCTGTTCTTAAAATCAATTGTTTTTCTCTGTTGATTTCACTTTCTTTCCCCAAGGTCTAATTGAATAAGGCAACTTGATGGATGAGGTACCAAAGTAAAGCAGAGTTTAATCTCCTGTCCTATGACAGGTTGTGCAGAGTACTCACCTCAGCCCGCGGAGCTGCTGTGCGGTCCAAAACAGGCACTTGATCTGAAATGCTCTTACTGCAAAGAAATGAGACAACAGGGAGGTAAACAGATCTTTCTAAGTCATTAAAAATGCTACACAAACAGTAGTACAGTGTCTGTGTTTCTACTACATAAACTGCATGAGAATCTGGGTGCAGCACTGAAATAAATAAATATGGATGCAACAACACTGCCCTAGTTCTCTTGGTTTCAGTGCAGAGCAGCAGCAATCTGATGGTGTCTGCTGCTGAGAACAGATGGAATTTTCAATACAGTCAGTATTCTGGACCTCTCTTCCACAAGACTGCTCAGTCCCCCTACTCTGCCTTCTGGGCATCTCTGTTTCTAGCATTTATGGCATTTAGTTCAAACTGCCATCATACACACATGCAGTTTTTGCACTGTTTGAGGTGGGTGAAAAGGAAGCGAGTCCATCTTTGGAATGCTGAAAGGAGAATTAATTTATCTGGAGGGTAATGAAGTATGACATCTACTTAGCAGTTCTCCAAAGGGGTGTCAATGCTGCTATGTAGGACAGGCCCTTTTTTAGACAAAGGATAGGAACAAATTAAGTATTCAGTTTCATTTCGTGTCTGAACCAGATCTCACTGAATTCAGTGCCAAAACTCACATCGACTTCAGTGGTGCAAGCCTATGCCCTTATGCTTGGCCTGTGTATTCTGCACATTATAGTAGAGATTACCATTAAAGAAATACAGGCACATAGAGCTGGACAGTATTTTTAAAAAGCAAGGTATATTCTCATTTTGGAATTTTCCTTTAATGCAAGTGCCACATCCACTTTAAAAATGTGAGATTACTGAAACAAAAAATAGTCTGTGTTCACTCCACCACAAAGACCCTCATAAAAGGAATTCATGGATTCACTTGGAAAACACAGTGGTGATCCCCATCTCTCTCTCCCCCCAACTGGACAGCATCTCTTACATCAAGCAATGCTGAAAAAAACATGTCAATCACTTACACTCGGCGTGTCCGTGGGCGAAGCCGTCTCAGTCTGTGAGGCACCTGCTCACCATCAAAGGTTGAGTGGTAGAAGAACAGCCGTACATCTTCATCCATCAACACCCAAGCAGGGAGGCAGAGCAGGTTCTGTGCCAAGAGCAAGCAGGAAGCAGAGTGTAACAGTGGGAGAGACCAATTCTGTGTTTATTTACATGTAACAAATATACCTCTCTGACCTACAGGATCATGAAGGATATTCATTACTGCCAGAAATCTCCCTCCTCTCCCTTCTCACTCAGCAGGATGCAGCTGAACAGCTGACAGTCTCTCCTCTTTACCCCTGGAGTTGGCCAATGTATTGCTTCACTCTTTTTGTACCTGATTTACTGCAGGAGTAAATTGCTTTTTGTCTTTCTCTTCAGAACATGAATGACTGTGGAAAAAAGGCAATCTTAAGTAGTGGAAGTCTTGGCCAGTGCTTCAGACTTTTACTGATTTAAAATTCAGGTCTTCAGTTAACCTGCGCACAAAGAATATCTCTCCTTGATGTATGCTGCATCTTCACTCTAATTCAGGTGATCTCGGAAGCCTACCTGTCCTAATTCTGTCTGTGAGAGTCAATTTTCTTCTTGGTAGCTGGTACGGTGCTGTGTTGGATTTAGCATGAGAATAATGTTGATAACACATGGAAGTTTTAGGTGTTTCTAACTAATGGCTTACTTAGTCTGAGCCAAGGATTTTTCTGTTGCCCATGCTCTGTCAGTGAGGAGCTGCACAAGAATCCAGGAGGGAGGATGGCCAGGACAGCTGGTCCAAACTGGCCAAAGGGATATTCCATGCCAGGGAACATCATGCCCAGTATATAAACTGGAGGGGGTTGACCGGGAGCCACTGATCACTGGCTGGCCATCGGTCAGCAGGTGGTGAGCAATTGTATTGTGCATCATTTGTTTGTTTTCTTCTTTAGTTTTACTTCTCTCTGTCTTTTTGGTTACCTCCCTTCTAATTACAATTATTAGTATTGTATTTGACTGTATTTCAATTGTTAAACTGTTCTTATGTCAGCCCATGGGTTTTACCTTTTCCTGACTGCCCTCCCCATTCCATTAGGGGAGGAGGGAGTGAGCAAGAGGCTGCACGGCACTTAGATAGTGGGTGTTGTTAAAGCAAAACCCACACACCATTCTCCTAGTCCCTTAGATGCATACACCAATTCTATTCATGCAACACCTGGAGATTCACCATTTCCTCATACATCTTGGGGGTTTTGGTAAGGATATCTATCTGTAGATGAAGGCAGAGAGTGAGCCTTTGTGAACCGCGTGTTCCAGAAGATCCTACAGTATGAACAATCTGGGGAAGAGGACTGCAGGTTGTACCACAGCATGGGCACTGTCTTCAGGAAAGCAATGCAGAGAGAAGCAGACACTTAGGACTCTAACAGTACTGCCTGTCTTAGCTGATTTCAACTGCTAAGTATCTGCAGTGCTCAGTGCATTCTCTACTTAAAATTAAGTTTTACCTTTATGTAGACATTTAGGATAGGAATCCTTTTCTCAGCAATTTCCTTTTTGGCACCAACAAAAACTTTTCCTGGAAAATATAAAACCTGTGACAGTTATTGAAGGGAAAAAAATAAAAGGAGGCTGTCAAAAAAAATGAAGCAATCAGGAGAAAGTAGAAGCTCAAAAAAAATACATATTCTCTAAAGGACTTTAGGTTTCTAAATGAACTTTACCGCAAGTGAAGGGACAGTCATTGGAACATGACTTCTCTGGCATCCATAGCCAGGAATTAGTTCCTTGTCACAACTGCTTCTCTCAGTGCATTCCTCTTTAGGACAGCCTGAGCTGAAAAAGCTGCTGATTATGCAAAGATTTGGTACTGACAGCTTACCTGGCAGTACAGGAAGCGTGCAGGTAAATGGGCTGTTACTGCTCTCTGGCCCATATCTCTCCTCCAGTTTGGTGTGCAGGGCATAGAACTCACGATAGCGCCGGAAAATCAGGTATCTGCCACCACCTTTAAGCTTTACTTCAATGACAAACATCTGAAACAGAGAAGAGGGATTCAGGCTGAGGTTCATGCTTATAAATACTCACCAAATGAATGTGAGGAATAAAATAGGAACATAAGATCAGTGCTCCATTAGTGGGAATATTCTCTTAGGGGAAGAGGAAAGCAAGCCTTCAGTTAAGCATTGCAAACTCAAGAACTAGGAAGTAACAAGTTAGCACCAGTGTGGTATTTGTGTGGGTCCAGCTTGCACATGAAGCATGTCCCTGTGGCTGCTTTCTGTCATATAATCTTAAAAGGAAACATGAAATTACTAGATTCAACTTTATGCTTACACACTTTCCCTCAGTGACAAACAAAACACATTAGGGAGACAAACACAAATATTTTACAGTAAGATGCCCTGGACATCTAAATTTAGATACAAACAGACATCTAAATGAATTGCTTTTCAGAATTGAAGGCATTCATACTTCTTTTTGACTTTAATGTACATAATTTCAGGAATTATGGTCCAACCTCCTTCAACCACTATTTTATTTTTCTCTTGACAAAATTGCTTTGCTCTAAAGGAACCCACTTCCGTGCACTGACCTCTGAGTCACATTGCAGCCAGATCCTTCAGAAAACATAAAGACTGAGCAACCAAACATCACTGTATTCCAGAATAAAACCTGAATACTGCAGTGGGAAGCAATGTCTCCAGCAGAAGTCAGACTGAGGTGGTCATATTTAAAACCCTCAGAAAATCTTAGTGTCTTTCCCTACTATTCCCTTCCTGTGTGCTCTTTCATGTCTTAATATGCTACCTCCTGTGAAGATGGGAGCATCCTAGCTTGCCAGTACCATGGAATAATGAAGCAAGACTCTGCCCTTCTACCCTCTGAATTCTTTTCCCACCATCTTCACCAAAGGTACAGCACTCCAACAGGAAATAAATCAGATATTAGAAAATAATTACAACGCTAGAGGATATCTCTCACATTTCATTCAGAAAATAAATGTTTAGACTAAATCTGGAATAACTATCCTCCAGTCCAGAAAAAATAAAGCACTGAGAAGTCTTCCACATGGAACTACTCATGCCAAAAAGCAACTACACCAGAATAACTGCATTTTGCTTCCCACAACCAAACCAGTCACAGATGAAGGCATATAGAGGCAGCATAAATCTCCCTTCTTACATAGTAATTAGTAAAGCCTTTCTTCTCTTCAATATCTGCAATGTTAGCTGAAACAGGTACATCATCTGGAAGCTGGTCAAAATCACTGTGAAGCAAGAACAGAAGATTTAGGTTACTCATACTGGTAATAATAAAATAGCCTTTGAAATATCCTATGCCACACAGAGCAAAGACAGGCAATATCACATTTTCTATTATCAAAATCAAGACCTTAGAAACTCATGGTGTCATTCTCTTCCTCTGGAGGTCTGATCTTGAGATGTCAAGTTTCAATAGGTTCAGCACAAGTCAGTGACCATTGTGAAGATTCATCATGCCTGAAAAATACCCCTCTCATTCCTATCCTTGCTTGAGGAACAGGACTACAAAACAAACACTTGAACTGCTAAGCTTTTCCTGAGAAATATGATCAGCTGTGGATGCATTCCTAATCCTTCCTTAATCTAGAAGATTTACAATAGGAACTCTGCATCAGGAGATCTTATTCTAAGGAGATCATTATATATCATGATTTATGCTGCTGTTATTACTGCATTCCTGTAGGGAATAGGAAACAGTTCTGAGAAAATAACTTGTTATGCTAGGTGCTGTGGAAACTGACAGCACAAAGCTAAATCCTAAAAACTTTTTACTCTGTGCAATATGCATAAAATATACCACATACGTATAAGAAAAGAAACAACAGGATAAGCACAAACAGAGAAAGAACAAAGAAACAAAAATATAGGATTTTTTGTATCAAAACTAGTGGTGCCTACACCAGCTGTCAAAATGTTTTCAAGTTTTCTTGCAAACATCACAATAAAGCAAACTCTTAAAGAGGACTTGAAAAAAAAATGAGTAGGATAGCAAATATTTAGAGAGAGACCTCCCAGTCACAGCAGATAAGATTCAGCATAGAATCATGGAATATTTGGAGTTGGGAGGGACCCACAAAGATCATCGAGTCCAACTCTTAAGTGAATGGCCCACACGGGGATCGAACCTGCAACCTTGGCATTAATCTCCCAGTCACAGCAGACAACCTGAAGCAAGCACAAAGATACTTCTTTGAAAATGTCAAAAATGTGTGAAGGAACACATGGTAGCACGCAAGGTTAGAATAAGCATTGCAGATCCTAGAAAGAATTGGATTTGAAGTGAGGAGGAAGGATCCCTGCAGGAACACCTAAAGAGCAGCCATATGACCACACAGTCATGTTACTCGCCTATATTGTCCACACAACAAAACAGCATGGATTAGCAGGTGCTTTTTGTGACCTTCTCCTTGGTGCAACAGCTTTGACAAGCAGAAGACAAATTCACCTTTGCTTCAATCTTATAACTCAGTGTTGTTAGAGGGGTATTTATATTAACACCTGAGTAACAAGCATCAAGAATGAGGAAAACAAGGTAACAAATGAGATAAAACTTTTTAAACTTTTAAAAGGATCATCTAAGAAATGCCAAGCTGACAAAATGTTAAATATTCTGATAACACAAAAAAAGTGGTAGTTGTCTCAGTTTATTCTGCTAGGAGAATATCCCAAGCAGGGGTTTCCACAAGGCATAGCATGAAGTAATGATGCAACATCTTGCAATAGAGTTCTGTAAATGGAGAATGCCATGAATCAGCACCACCCACAATACTGTAAATACTACCCCTTACTGTGAAGAGGGATGTGGTTATAGAAATCAAGAGATATAATTAGTCATATCACAAACACTCATATCATAAACTCCAGTAAAAGGGAAACTGTTTTGCAGCTATAAAGAGGACAGTGACCCACTATGTCCTAGGTGGTGAATAGCCCCCACAAAAAGAAAGTCCACTCCAGCATAAGAAATGGTCTGCTGTACCCTGAGCAGCCTAAGTGTGGAAGTTACAATAACAAGAAGCTTTTTAGAATCACCAAAGATGCTTGCATCCTAATTAAATGAACAGATCACAGCAGTTACATGAGGCTTGTGGGGAGGCAGGAGAAGGTAGAGACACATTACCTCTTTTCTCGCAGCTGTCGGGGAAGAGACATGGTTCTTCTTAAATCAGGATGACTAAGATCTATTCCTCTACTTCTTGGGCAGTTCCTGGTTTAATAGGATGAACACAAAGTAATTCTCCCTGCATGAAACAAGACCCCTTTGCAAGGCCTCAGAGATCTTTTTTTAATGTTTCAGTGTCAGACAATTTCTGCTCTACCTCCCCACCCCCACGAGTTTGAGGAAGTACCACGGGAAAAACAGTAAAAAAGAAAGACTGTGCTGTGCTGTCTGTCATGTCTCAAAACTGCCACAGTTGAGAAACTGAAAGCCCAAGAAAAAGCAGAAACCATGAGCCACATATTCCATTGTCCAACCCTCCACCGAAACATTTGCTTCTGTTGAAAGCCAGTATGAGTGGGCTCAGCAAAGTCTATTTTGCCTCAGCTAAAATATCCCCATATACACCTCTACATTAATATTTGTAAACTAGGATGAATACTTCTGATCACTTCTTGAGGCTCTGTGATTCCCAAGGATCCTCCTTTTCACAGACCAAGAGCCAGGAGGTGGAGCTAAAGAATAAATTTTAAAATGGAAGCAGAATGTATCATGAGAAAATTCAACCTTGTCAAACACCAGGGCATCGGGCACAGGATGAGCTTTGAAGGATGGATCACTGAAAGTAAGACAGGAGTCCTTTAATGACCAGAGATCTTTTTGGCTTCATGTGCTCCAAACAACCCACTTTTGCCACATACATAGACAAGGTAATGGCTCACTCTGGCTTGTACTCAAATTGTAGTGACAAAGCATTTATATAACATCAGTTGACAATCTTTCAAGAAGAAAATAAAAGGAAGAAAGTGACAAGGAAACCATGATTTCTTAACAATGTGGCTAAGTTGCAACACAGCTTATCTGCCTTAGTCAAAAGCTATTATGCGCATCCTTGCCTCTCCATTTCAGTCTTTGACTCTCTTCCATTTTAGTGTTCAATACATATTTGCTTCCTTCTCATCCTTCTGCTGCCAAGAACAAAAATTCCCATCTGAATGGAGCAAAAATCAACCAGCATCCTTCAAAATAAAACTCTATTTACAACTGTAATCATCAGCCTTGAGAGTAACTGCATCGCATTGCATTGCATTTTAATGAAGTAAATCCTTCACCCATCTCCTGTCCATGGATAACTCTAGGCACCACAATAGAATTTCAGAGGGGATATAGTGTCTCTTGATCAGAAGGGACCAGGAGAACCTACAAAGCTCTGAACTGTAGTTTCTGAGTGAACTGCTACTCTGCTACATATCATAGCTTTGACAAGAAACTCACAGAAATGGTATTCTAATTTTTTCAAATGTCTGTAAAGATAATCTAGGTACAATGCAGATACATCTTTTAATAGACAGAGAATATGACACAATGCAAAAATACACATTCATTGTTTATCTAGGGAGGTGGCTTTTAGAAAACATGTCAACAGAAACTCTCAAACAAATTGTCTGTGCAGGTGCTTTCCTGTAAGACGAGTAAAACAAACTGAAAGCAGCTCAATTCCACTACTCTCTACTGGAGATTACAGCAAGTAATAATACTAACCTGACAAAATAATGCTAAACCTACTAAGAAAGTTTATGATTCTGCAGTATTTTCTTGTTCTGAACCCAACCCGAAAAAAGACTTTCTTTTCTGACAAAAGACAGACTTCTACCTCAGAAGAGTGGATAGCTGATTGGTTAGAGGGATCACCAAGGCTGTGAGACTAAGGTTGGACACACTGCTTTGCCGTGTTCTTCTGTGCCAAATCAATGCTTTAACTACCACATGTTTTCTCTTCATTTCTACTATTGTAATACTGTCTTAGAAATAACAATTTCTATTATTTGGGCTGAGAAAATAGGCTGTCCCTAGTCAAACACACATTCTTTCTCTGTTCAAATAACTATTTTATGAATGAAATAAATGCCCATTACAAAACTGATATCATAATGACAGTACCTATGTCAAGAGATATGCCTGCACTAGGAATGTATCCAATTTCATCAGCTGATGTCACAGCTCTCAGTTTTGAGAAAACCCATCCATACACTATGGCTAGCATGGTCATTGTGGTGCTATGCACCAACCCAAATACATGTGCAAGAGAAAGCAGGAATTCATCCAAGTGCAAGGAATACAGAAGAAAAATTAGTTCATCAAAGGAGACTGCTAAGAGAATCCTCAGATGGCTGAATCATGACCATATGCTGCCACCACTATATGCCTCTTCACACTTCACTATCTCCTGTATTATTTTGGACATGCCTGTGAGCTGTGAAACTGTGGCCTTCTGTCCAATGCACCTGTTGTTAGAAAACACATGTACAAGGATACCCTGGAAATCCGAGAGTATCAGCTAGGACCAAACAACCAAAGCAAGTGAGGAATTTTAATGAAAAATAGGAATGTAGCCCTAAATCACTAACAATACATGAACTGCTAATAAAAGGTAAATCAAAAAATGCAGCAGAAATACTCAGCAGAATCAAGTTTGGATGACAGCACTACATACCACATCTGCTAGGGCAGCAGCTACTGTACCGTTTTGCACGTCTCTATAGAATAATGGCTTCTCTCTGATGCACCTGATGTTAGAAAAGTGTTGTGCAGTTATGCTCAATCACCATAGCATAAATCTTTCAAGTGGTAGGATAAAGTGAACAAGAATAATACTCTTAAAAGATCTCTGATCTCATGAGAGATTAATCTGCAAAGGAAATAACATTTAGCCATCACTGCAAGGAAGCTGAACATCAAATAGAAACACATACGGCAGAGTTGGCTTGCAAGACACTCTCATTCATCCTGTTGTTTTCAAAGGACATGTGGAATATTTGTAGCATGCACAGCATTAGCAGTCAGGTGTCTTGGCTTCTGTGGTTGCTTGAGACTGAGCTGCAACTGTAATAACACTGATTTGGGAAGTGTTCAGGGATCTATTCCATTTTCCTTTAATAATACCTGTTACAGATTTTTCTTGTATGGTTACCATCAGCTTTACGGAATCCTTCAATAGATTTTACAATATTTATTTTCAAATACCATGTGTAAAACCATGTTTAAAATAGTTGCTATTTTTATTATAGCACATGAATAATCAATTACAGTTCTGTAAAATTTTTGGATAAAAGTTACATTAGATAAGCTATTCATGTCTGCTCTGCAATCTTCAGAGCTCTTTTGCAGGTAGTGCTACAAAATCCTTAGGAGGCAGTTGGCGCAATGGTAAGCAACAAGACTGTTTCTTTCCTATATGCTTTCAGGACAGTTGAAAATAAAACCATTAAAAAAATAAAAAACAAACAAAAAAACCCCAAAGTTGAAGTTGTCCTATCTTTCTGAACTTCTTGGGAAAAAAAACAAAGAAGGCATAAGTTGAGAGTTGAGCTAATTGGTTTTGTATTCTTCATTTGATAATGGCTCAATTCGTAATGTCTGAATGTATGGATACTCTCCCTCTCATGCATCGTGTTGGGTTTAAAAAAGCCACAGGAGTATGGATTGATAGAATTTGTAAATGTGTTTTGAATTAAATCTGGGCACAGTTTTCATTATTGCTTTTTTAGGGTAAAAAGTAGCTAGTAGGCATTTGCAGAAAAGGACCCTTTTCATGCCCTGCTGATATAAATACAACTAAATAATCCATCTTGGACTGAAGAAATTTAAAGGTCAGCATTTACCACTGATCCTGACAGTGAATTTAATGGTGTCATTTCCAGAATAAATTATTACTCAACATGGAAGAGGTTTACAGAACCAAATGTTAAAGAAAGAGCAGCATTTTTTTTGATGACATTCTTCTCAGAACATCAAACTAAATCATATACCTGAATCTTGGCTTTTTCACCTCTATTGCTTGAGCAAAATAAGGAATAAGTATTGCAGGAAAAAAAACCACCCCAAAAAGTGAGATTTTTCTTTTGACATTATCAGCTATTTTGGAAATACGTAACCAACAGTACCATTCTGAGGTTTGATGGTTCATGATTCAGTAGGCAGATCTCGCCAGCTCTTCTTGCACAGACCAATATCACAGCAGTATTATGATCTTCCTCTCTGTGGAAAACAATTCTTCTATAAAAATAAACCTGCTTCCTTTGAAAATCTTTTAAAAATATACAGGATTTCTTCCTGATAGAGTAGAATCACTTAGATTAGAAGAGTTAGAAGAAACTACTCCTTCATGAGCAATGGAGCTTTTTGTTCTTGCAGAGCTCAGACGGATATTGATGCCCAGGACTAGACTAAGTGAGAAAAATGGAAGCTCAGAACCAACAAGAGAACATTTCTTCATCCAGATCACATATCACTTCCTGGATAAAAGAGGCAAATAAGGAAGAAATAGGGCAGAGCTTGTCACTGCTGTTGTGCATGACAGATATGGGCTGGAGGTGGAATCCTGTGCTCCAGTCAACTTCTCCAATGTCAAAATCTGGTAACTGGCCATTGCAGACAAAGAAGCAGGAAAGTTCCTTTCAAGAACTCCTAGGAGAGCTGTGCCTACAACCGTCCCTCCAGAACTTTAAAATCTAGTTTTAGTGCATAGCAGCAGTGCACCTTTGTGGCAGGAGGGTCTTTGTGTTTTAAGTCTTCTAATTGTCTTGAGAATCAAAAATCTGTCAGAGTTATTGCTATTCAAGACAGACAAAATTCTGCTTCATCTATTTCACAAGTTCAAAAGACCTGTTAAAATTACTCAAAAAGATTTCACTGAACTTCCCCAAATGGCAAAACAGGGTTGGGATTTGCTAAAATTTGTGCAGTGATGCATTCCTAACAGTTTAATTTCCCCATCCATTTGAAGAAATCCTGTGACCAAATTCCTTATAGCTAATTTAGAAACTTTAGATAATGTCTTTAGTTAAGTGAAGTTTTCTGTACAGTGAAGAAAGACAGGCACCACTGACCAGTAAGTAAGACCTCAAGTGGGCCAATGCTCCCTATGAAGGTTTTATCTGTCTCCTAGGAATATATATGAATTATGAAATGGCTATACTCCCAGTTTTGTCACCTCAGGTTTCTAAAGGTAAGGAAATAAATCTGTGCCTTACTGTGGACCTAGTTATTACTGTAAAAAGGTACCTTCTCATTCGGGACTCAGCTATATTTGGATATGCACTTTTACACTGGTATAATTGTCTTTACCCTAGGGGAGTTGTACTACTTAAGACACACTGATATAGTCAAAGAAGCACAATTTTCTGGTGCAGAAACATCCAGTCTGCTCATTGTAGAGAGTTTATGGCTCATTTTCTAATGGTTCATAAATTGGGACAATATTCCTTAATAAAATCAGGGGGCAAGGGGGCTAGAGATTAAGATAGATAGTCAAGTGGCAAATATAGAGGCAAAAAATATCAGTCCTGTGATTTTCAAAGTTCTGTTCTGTCTATTCCTCACAGCCTGCCTCACCTGCTGCCTCACCTACTGGCCATTTAGTACCTCAGCCTTCATTCCTTGAAAGATAAACTTGTGGAATTAATGCACCAATTAACGTTTCAATAAGCAATTCAATCCCAAGTCAGTGGCTGGACTGTACATTTCAAGTCTGGAAGGCTGGAGTTTATGTCTCCCATACCTCAACAGGCAGAAGGCTGCTTCGTTATGTGAGACCGGGTCTGAAAAAGAGACCTCTTAATTAACTGCCACAGCAAGTTCAGCCACTGGCTTGCTGTGCGTAATTCCTTCTGCCTTAGCTTTGCCATCTGTAAAGTAGGGCTGACTAAGACTTTTCTCATGAGGGGGGAGGGGAGAAGGAAAAATGCTCAGTAGAGGTATAATTCTTGGGGGAAATCAGGTAAAAACTGAGAAACTACAACCATTATGCTTAGAAACCAGCCTGCCCTCAAATCACCTGCAGTGCAAACAGAAAACAACACAAAAAGGTAGGTCTTCTAAATGTGCCAGTAATGCACCGATGCCAGGCCTTAGAACAGATTCCCAAACCCTCAGAAAATACTGTAATGGCTAAACTATCACATATGTTAAACAGCAGTAGCCAATGGGCCTGTCCTACTACAGAAAACAACAAGGAAAGGAAATTAACTTTCTGCCCAGACTGCTATTTAGTCTTGGAATACATCATCGTGCTTGTGGATTGCTTCAATAATCTGAGCCAAACAAAAGTACTGGAGAACTTTGAAGTTGTGATTTCAAGAAATGAGTATATGGTGATGGTATCAGCTTAGGAAATTCCCTGTCTTCACATACTCTTGCTTTTTTCCTGCCTTACAGGATGGCACATCTGAGACTGTGCTGCAAAATATATCAGCTAACTAAGCCAGCCGTAAAAACACTTTTTTAAGCCACAGATCGATTTCCCAGCCCAGCTCACAGCGCAGACATCAACATGACTAGGAGAATGAATGGGGAGGAATACATTAAACAAACACTGCCTGATAACTTTGTCTTACAAAATCAGTCTGCTCTGACAATAGTGAGTGTATGTGTCTGTGGGCACAGCCCCAAATAATTCGTTTTGTCTCCTGACAACCCATCTCCACATGTAGATACTAATGCAGCCTCTTTCACATGTATGCTTCAGAGCAATCTAACAGTGGTGTGGCAAGAATTTTATTGCTTTATGATGTATGAAAGAAGCCAAAACACACCCCCAAACCATGACCTTTTCTGTAATAGCTTTTCTGAATGAGACAGCAGCTACTGAGGTAGCATCTATAGAACACAGTTCTTGAGTAGCTGCTCCTCTCTCCCTTAGTGCCTTTGCCCTATGTGCCATCACTTTATTCATTTGCCATCACTTTATTCATTTTCTCAGATTTCACTACAAACAACTTGTACAAGCTGTTGCACGATGTGAGTGTAGTGCCATAACAGTGGGTTTCTCATCAGGAATTGTAACACAGGTAGGTGGAAAAGGGGGCAGAAAACTGTGTGTCAACAGCACTTTTTCATGATTGAAAAGTGTCTTCCTTGTGAAAAGGCAAAAAGAAAACTTCAAAATAAAGGAAAAGGAGGAAGTGGAGTAAAAATCAAACATGCCTGTGACTAAGATAAACAGTAAAATCTATTTACTACCCAAATAATTTTTAGTCCAAACAAGGTGGTTATGACACTCTCAGATATGTCTGTTGAAAAACAGTAAAAGGTAGAGGGGGATTGATGTCCTGTTCCGGTTCTTTCTGTTCCACATCTCACCTCTTGAGTTCTGCTGAATGTGACATTTTTCCCTGGCACCTAATACAGAGAACTCTGCTGCTAATTTTGTCCACAGAGTTCTCATGCTGTGTAATTTGAGGCCAGAGACTCCTCCAACAGCCTGCCAGACGGAGTGCACCCCCTTCAACACTGCTGCTGCTGCAGAGGAAGGGGGGATGGGGCAAGGAAATGAGCCAAACAAGAAAAAAGAAACAAGCTTCCAAACTTGTCCAAGATATTTAGCTGATTTTTGGCTCTTAGATCTACCAGGGATCTATCTCCAGTTCTCCCTGTCCAGTTTGTCAGAAGATCCATCCACTGGATTTGCCAGCAATTGCAAAGATTCAGTCAACTTAAGACACACCCTTTTCTCTTTTTTTCGCCATATCAGAGTCTGTCTGGCTGCTCTAAAACTAAATCAGGCTGGCCACAAGGGTCTTTTAACACCACCCTGATGAGATAGAATAAGAACTGATTTCTGCAATATTATAATGAAGGATTTAAAAGAGAATCTGTTTTCTCTTTCTCCCCACCTTGGTTAACATCTGCATCTCACAGAGATAGTCTGCGCTGTAATACATTCTACTGAAATGAGAATGGTCAAATAACCTTCACAACATGGGCTGATGTACTCAATAGGGGATTGAACTGGAGGTATTCCCATTAACTAACCAGAAAAAACAGATGCCCCTCTTTGCTTCCAGCTCACTGGAGCAATTTTTGCTGGTGCCTTTTTGTGGAATTGTCATTTTCCACAGTATTAAATTGGATCCATTTTCAATACTACTTATTTCTTCCTGGGTGCTGATACTGCCAGAAGGAGAACACGCCACACCACTGTATTCTCCCCAGTCCACTCTTCTTCCTCTTGACTGTATCAACAACATGCAGTGAGGGGACTGCAGGATAAAAAGAAAAAAACAGAAGAATTTCGATAACAGAATTATATCAATAACTTCTACTGTTAACACTTTATGGCAGAACGAAATAACCTGCACTGCCTAAAGATTTCTTTGGATGGTACAGCATCATCCTCCCTAATGCTTTTTCTGTGATAATTATTTTGATCAGCAGTATCAAGCACAAACCTGGTCTGAAAAAAAAAGAAAAAGGATCTCAGGCCTTGCTGTACAGTGAGTGCTGTGATAATCCACAGACCCGTCTGAGACTTATTTAAATCTTTCTTTAGAATTTGAGAAGAGCTGGGACATCTCCTTCTGCTGTTCGCCTGCAAGAGAGCATCATGATCTTTGACATCCAGAGAACTTTCTTTGAACTTTCTTTGCAGTTCATTTCATTGTGAAATATGTGCCTCTGCAGAGAGAACAAGGGAGGGAAGGCTGGAAAGGGGGACATAGTCCTTTATTCTATATCTGGAAAGTCAGATAAACAAAAGATTACACATAAAAGATAATTTTATATACTGATCTACTACAACCACTAATACGCTCCACTGAAGAAAGAGAAGAGAATGAGACAAAAAAAAAGGAACAATGCATAGCTGACAAAAAGAGGAACATAAAAAGTGAAAGTAGGAATGTGTGGAAATAATCAAATGTAAGGAAGAATTGGGAAGAATCCATCCTTCCCCTAAAGAAATGCAGTGCATTTCCAAACTTGACCCACATGTGTCTGGCCATTTAATTTATGAGATGTGAAGCTGACCACCCAGCAGGCTGGCTATAAATTATATCTCTTAGATACGCCAATATGATTTACATTAGGAGATAGGAAGGGAAAACTGATGAATAAGAATCTTGACCTTACCCTCTGGGGAATGACCTGGAATATACTCTGTTGGTACCTGAAAGTCTCTAGATGCCTGAGGTTGTAATATTCCTTGCCAAGACCTCTGCATCATAAAAGGTAATAAATCAGAGCCTGTTTTCCACTGTCTGACAGCATGGCTGCCTAGCACAACTACAGTCTCAGATCTGCAACACTTGCAATTTTGCTGACCAAGCTTTGCTCAAATCCTTGCTTTTTCCTCTTTTTTCATAGATCTTCATTGCTTGTAGTCTTTATTTCTCTCTCTATACTTTCCACTTCAGTTTGTTGGAGTTTTTTTGCATTAACGAAACAGTAGCCAGTAGGTCAAGAGCAATAATTTTTCTTGTCTAGTAAATGCTTATCAGGCTGTATCTGGAATACTATCACTAGTTTTGGACCCTGAAAAACAAGACAAATATTGGCAGTCTGATAGAGCTCAGCCAAGGACAAATAAGGCTGGAGCACACAACATACAAGGAAAGGCTGAAGTAAATTACTCCATTTAGCTTAAGAAGGAAAAGACTGGGAGGGAGATATAATTGTTACTCCAACTAAATAAAGTGGGATTAAAGAGCAGACACAGCTGGACTCCTGGACAATGAAAGGACAAGACACAGAGTTGCACAAGTGAAAAAATCTCAGTGGACATAAGAAAAAATATTCAACATGACACTGGAACAAGGGCCTAGAAGGAGTATGGGATCTCCATCATGGGAAATGTGCAAACTTTGGCTAGACAAGCATAGCCTATCCTTTATATTAGGTCAGCTTTGAGCTGTTCGTTGCATATATGACAAGTGGTAGCCCCTTCTAACCTTATTTATTCGATGTTCAGATACCAGATGCTATCTTCAGACAACAAAAGTCTCTATCAGAGTTACTGGTCAACATATCCAAGATGACCTGCTTGACCTAAATTAAAATTTCACAGGCATTCGGCAACTGTGAACACTTCAGACAGTCTATGGTATGGTGCTATAAAATTAAATTTCTTGTATTAAAAAAAAAAAATGAATGAGATGAAACCCAAGTTCTCCTAAAATCAACACTTCTAAAATCATTACCTTTAATAATGTCATAGTAAAAGGCATTGAGTAATATTCTCAGATTGGATTGACAGAAAGGAGCAATCAACTTATCTCCATTGCTTATACTTCCTACCTCATTCATCTGCAAATTCTTTTCTCTTTTATCATCATCTTTTCCCACCTCACCATTTTCCCCTTGTGGCACTCATCCCTCCCCAAGCCCATCTTCCTATTTAATCTACTTTCCTCTTCACATAACCTTTTACTGCCTTTTTTGATCCCAACCTTTTTTCTTCTAGTCTTGAACTTCTGAGTTGGAAAGTAATTCCTCAAGGCACCTCCTCTAAATAGCAGCTAATTATTTGGCTTCGGGCCTGCTCATGCTTTGTCAGCTCTCTTGTCATCAAGTATATCAAGTGTGTGGGAAAGCTTTGGAATGACCAAGAAACCTATAAACTGACCTGGTAATCCCAGGGAAAACCTGGTCTGCATTAATGATACTTGTAAAATAGTCAAGAGGTCTTGGTGCGTAAAGTACCTTTGAGCAGCCTTCCTCAAATGTTGCCTGACACATCAAGTATTCAGTGCTCGAAAGGGGGGGAGGAGGGAAGTACGTCTGCCATGAAAATGAATAGAGACACTAAAATTATATACCATACAAGCACTAGACATGCAGTAATTTGATTAGCAATTAATACATTTATTCAGGTTTTCTTTTGCCTTAGTAGTTCATCTCCCATTATCCTCAGTCTCTTTATTCTTGCTAGTGCTGTGGCCTTTAGACATCAAGAGTCTTAGAATACGAAATAAAACAGTTACAGACATTCAGCATGCCTGGCTATATGCCTGACACCATGAAAAAAAGGATGAAGAAACATCTACACAACTTGAAATTGGGCTCTTTAGGCTGTTAACTAGTGAACAGTCAGAAAGGCTGCAGAGTTTTATAAATAGACTAGATTCAGAGAACAAGAACCACAGAAAATAACACTTTCACCACATAACTACATAACTCCAACTGGTATTTCAGAGATACAACTTGAAAAGTCAGTGACATTTTGCTCTCAGCTACAGAAAAGTTACTGTTCACATATTTTAAATGCAAGACATGGGGCTTCCCAGACCACCTACATCATCATGTAAATATACAAAGAGTTTATGAACATAACAGAAATTGTTATACTAGAAAAATTGTCAGTTTCTCTCACTCTTGAATCCACATTCTGATTCATCAGAGCAGACCTGTATTTCTAATCTGAGTATTTTCTTTCCGATAGTTGAAACACAAAAAAAAAAAAATTGAAAACAACACATACTTGCTTGACTTGGCAATATAGTTCACATTCTTATAGATGACTGTCTTATGCTTTCAAAGTCTATCAGATTTAGCCAGGCTAACAACAGACACTCTGCTTTTACATATATAATCCTTCTGCAAATCTCAATAAACTCTTTGCTGAAATAATAACCATCTAGCTGCTAAACCCCCAAGATAATTAAACACTCTGTGAAAGGACATTTCTTTTGAAGCAGATTGAAATTTTATCAAATGATTACTCCCTCTTAGTTTTAATAATAATTATTCAAATACTTTTTTCTTTTTAACCTTTTCTCACCCAAGTTCTCTTTGGGGCCCTTGGGCAATAGAAAAACTAAAGATGTAACTGTAGGATAGCAGAAGGCTATGTGAAGAAGGCAGGAAAAAAGGTATTAAATAGTTACTTCATTCTCATTTAGGCTCCAAATGTAGCTTCAGAGGGACTATTCATAGTCTAAAAGTTAAGGATAAAGAAGACTGTGCAAGATCACAGTGCATTTGGCATAAGAACTGTTTCTTGCTATGAGACATCTAAGTACAATACTTATAAAAGGCCCCAGTTACAGCTGGATCTAGAAAATTTGATGTAGTATAAAACAAGCGAGAAAGAAGCATCTAGGAAGAGAAACTTCTAGTAATGTCCAATAAGTCTCTTCTCAAAATAAACACCGGACTGAGTTTTCTTGTATTGATTTGGTTTGAGTCTCCATTTTGACTGGGCATATGAAGTACCGCTTAACACTACTTTACTAACCACAGGGAAATTTAAGAAGATGTGATGGCCATGCTTAAGAATGTACACTTGAAGTAATGCTGCCAAAGAAGTCCAAAGACCATACAAATATGACAGTCTATTAAAATATATATATATATATATATATATATATAAAACAGGGAAAAGGAGTTAACAATAGCTATTTTTAAAGGGCTAGCAAACTGTCTAGAACCACAGGAGAAGGGTGTTTGCTATATGCTACTGACTCCAGTCAAAATACCTCCTCCTTCACTTTGCAAAGGGAACAACTCCCTTAAAAACACATCTGGCTTTCTTTCTCCAAGTGTCTATATCTACAGAAATCACTTCTCACCCAAATCCAACCTATTTATTTCTCTAAAATATGACTGTATGGTGAGCTACAATTTTAAGGGAGACTCCAGCAGATGTTTTTGTTTTGCTGTCTCGTCTTCAGGCTCCTTTTAAGGAGCTATTAGCCTTCCCTAATCCCCCAACTAAATTTATCAGCAGTTGTTTGCAGCCAAGAGTTAAGCTAAATTAAACTTTGAAATCCCTGTACAGTGTATCAGATGCACTTCTGGTAGGGGAGCAGAAAGTTCCAAATGTTCCACTTAGCAAAACATAGGAGAACTATGTTTTTTTCTACAGGTTTCTGAAAGCTTCCCCACATTTTTCAAGATGACCACAATTTCCCTGATCTTATAAGAGCAAGAGCTCAGCTGTTGAAACAATTTTCATTTAACTCTACATCAGGTGTGCACTTGCACACATGATTGTAATTTTTCACGTAGGTTCAAACTTTCCTCTACAAGCGTAGATTGTGTAGGGAGGAGGAATGTATACACACACACGCAGGTTAAGGCTGCATGCATGCTTGAGGCACCTGTTCCAGCTGACACCCATGGTGAAAAGGTATTTATCTGCATCTCTCTCTCTCAGCATGTATGTATCTGTTCCCCAGTCTTCGTCCTCACACAATCAATCATTCCCTTGTTTGCTTCTCTCACATATTCATAAGTACTTACCACAACAGATATTCCTCCCAGTCTCAGTGAGTAATAAAATAGACAGTGTTTGAAAAATTTGTATGTCAATACCTAGTTAGTTTTGGTAACAATATATGATAATTCCTCATTCCAGAACTGTGGACTTCCGTGGTTCTATGTCAGAAGATGGACAATTACTTATCCTACATACACACACAAAAACAAAACCAAAGCAAACAGCACAACCACAAAAAACCCTCAAAATAATAGCACAAAACAAAACATAAATAGGACAGTTCAGTATGTACTCTTTGTTATAAATAAAAAAAGCACACGCATAAAATATGGGTGCTTAAGAAAAAACAGCATAAGATAAAAATCTTTTAGCTGTTTTTTTCTGCCTTTAGATTACAATCTAAAACATCAGTAGTTTTCAGCAGTCACTGATATCTAACAAGAGATCAGTACCCACATAGATTTATGGTGTCAATGAAACTCCTAACCAATTGGCCTTCTCTCTAGAAAGTAATTATTCAGTGGTACCAACTGATCCCCATCACATTGCAGTTCCTGAGAAAAGCTCTAGAAGAGCAGCCTGGTGAAATCTCCATTAAAAACCACAAGAGTCTCAATGACAGCCATGGAAGATGGTTCAGACCCTCAAAAGACAACTGAGTCAAGACTGCAGCTCTCTGGATGTAAAAGCAATCCTTGCAAACCAGGTTACACTAAACTGGTGAAATAAAAATAAACTTCTGCTCCCCAGACTCCATAGCATTTACTCTGAAGCCAAATCAAAGGTTTGTTTACGAAATCATTTGATTATCCTTTCCACCAGTTTGGGGGTTTTTTTCAGGAGAGAAATTGTGTGTGAAAAGTGTGATTTCTGCTGTCTGTATTCCCATGGCTACTAGAAACTGCTAGAAAGGGAACTGGGCACATCACACAAAATGTCAGGTTAACAAATACCAACATAACAGCTCAGAGAAATAGACACTTTCTCGCACCTCATCCTCCCATATCACACTAAAAGTAAAGGGAAAAAAAAAAACCAACAGAAAACTAGCCAAAACCATGAAAGGGAATCAAATACATCCTTCAGAAACGTAAGCTCATCTAAAAATAGGATGAAAGGTGAAGCAAGTCACTTGTTTTTATTCATAGCAGAAATAAAGGTCTTTGTAAGGGATTTGCACAAGTTCTATGCTGTTACAGTAGCATCTGTCTCCTCATTGCTGGAGAAAAATGGTGGCGAGGATTTGGAGCATGTATAACCTGAAAGAGAAATCATCTGTCATTCCCTCACAGGGCATTAGCAAACTTTCCCTCTCCTGGGAGAAGGAAGAGCCACAGTCCTTCCCCTGTCTCTTGTGAACACAGCTTTAAGCATTTTTACAATATGAGTATGAATACAGGCTTCTGAATAATATTAATAATCAGAACAAATCTAGCTCTATTAAGAAAGGGTAAAAGAAGCCCAACTGAAAAGAGACAACAGGGTGAATGCGGTAGTAAAGAAGAGGTCAAGTAACAAACAAACCCTCTGCGTGAAAGGAATGATCACTTTGCTCCACCCAAGTAAAACTGCTGTCACAAGCTATACTTCCCACCATCAAGATCTAGAGCAACAAAAAAGAAAAGGATGGTCCATTTTGGAAGATACCACCTCAGGACAGGATGTGACATGCAATTTCTTGTGCCACTATACTGTGTGGTCTCATGCAAACAGTTGGTTTGTTGGCATTTCAGTTGTCTACCCTTTAACAGGAGAAAGTGTTGGAAAAATAAGTCCCTAGGCAGCCAGGTGATACTAACAGAAGACATGGAGCTACACTACCTCAGAGATCAACAAGGTTTTTAGTATGCCCCAATACTTGCTTTATCTTTCACAAATAACAGAGTAGAATTGTCAACAGAAGTGCAGAAAAATAAGAGAGATTATAAATTTCAGAGGCAAAATGCTGCCAACCAGCACGTCACCTGTGTCTTGCGAGTCTCTGCATCATCCACAAGCAAGTTATTAATGTTCAATTTTCTGAAATATCTCATTCTTCTTCAAGACAGCAGCTTCTGTGTCCCAGTGAGATCCAAACTCAAAGGGTTTGGGATGCTACTGGCTCTTACAAACAACCATCAACATACCAAAGCATGAGCCTAAAGGGCTGATGCATCTGTACCAAGTGCATTGATGCTCCATTTCTAGATTACAACACTTCTTTTACCTACACAAGGAATATATACAAAGTTTTGAAAGGAGAAATGCAAAAAGGACCTGCAATAAGGTGATTCCTGCAAGAGACTGCCACTGTGAACCCTTTGGGGAAGGAGAAACAATGCAAACATCCAAGCAAAAAAGTATGCCCATAATAAGGATCCATTCAGAGGTGCAAAATATAAAAAATATGTTAAAAATATACAAATCTATTAAAAATATATAAAATTAAATATATAAAATAAATACAATATATAATTTTTTAATTAAATCGATAAATATATTCAAATATTTTGAAAAAATAATTTAAGTTTCTATAAAAATGGTTAGTCCAACAAATGTATTTCCTTTTTGCAAAAAATTTTTTTAATTGTAGGAATAAACTTACTCACTTTCATAGGAAAATAAAGAAATCTCCATACATAAGACTGTGAACAGGGTGATAAGATGATTATCAGAAGGAATACCTAAAAAGAAATTGTTAGAAGCAGTTGAGATACAGTGGAAATGGCAGGGAAAATATACTTCCCTTAGGAACATGCCTGTGAGTCTTCCTTTAATAATTTTTTTTCTCCTGAACACAGAGAATAAGGATGTTACAAGAGATAAACCCAGATTTTCAGTTTGACATTTACCTGGTGAATGCAGATGGACAAGCTCACACTTGAATGTCTGTCCATTCTCTTAAGAAGTTTAGAAGAGGTAGCAAGAGCAGACATTTCCTTCCTGTAGTCTTCCATTTAGGCAACCTAAAGACACAAAGAAGCAAAAGCACAGGAGAATTCAGTGTTTGGGTCTGATTCAGGCCATGCACTACACAAAGTTATTCTTCTAGTCCAAATAAGTTTATTTTGTCTGTATTTGTTTATTAACAACTGGGCTGATGCTGATCAACTCATTTCATTAGGATGATGGAAACAACACTACAGAATAATGACTTTTATTTACTGTTATTCTCCTTAGCTGGATTCAAATCATCACTTAAACTTGAGAAGATATCTCATTTACCAATTGTGTTAATGTAAGAACTATTTTCTAATGAAATGTTGACAATAAATAAACAGCTGACACAACAGTGCTCTTGTTCTGCTAATAGTTACAGACTTCCATATCTAGCAATTTCCACTTGGGAGGTAGCCAGGAAAACCCCAACTTGCCATTTGAGCATCATAGCTGTAAAATTCTTCCCACTTGCTGTTAACCCAGAAAGATATGACTGCTTTACAAACCTCTGACTTTTAAGTCCATCTCACTGGGCACTAACAGCTCTGAAATGAATTATAAGAGCACAAAAAAAAAAAAAAAAAAAAAAAAAAAAAAAAACAGATTAATTAAAGAATAACTATCAAAATTTGGGTTACCACAGGATTCCAGCTGCTAAAACTAAGGTCTAATTTCCCCAAAAGCTGTTTATCCTGATTTAAATACTTTGACTGTTCTCCCACCAGCAGCCTAGAATAAATAGGAATAAGTAATGAAACCATCTTTCTGCTGTGCTAGTTTTTCTGGAATATAGCCCCTGTGGTAATAATTACATGGGCCTTATCCATCCCAGTGTGAACACCACCAGAGTGTCAATTATGACAAATGTCTGATACCCACAAGTGTCTGTTGTAAAGAAAACCAACTGTTTCCATTCTCTTAACCTTGGGGTCAGGGTTTCCCACTGGGACTAACAGCTTTTTTTCCTGCTGTAAATATCCATTTGAGAGTTGCTAGGAGGTGTTATGATACACAGACCTACTCTTTCAGCACTTGCTTTTTTCTTGTTTGGTAATTTGAGCCTAACTCTCACCAGGGGCTTACACCTATCTCTGTTTTTCATTTGTATTATCCCCTTTGGGCGAGACATTTCACTTTCTTTTCCACATCATTTGCAATACAAGCTGGGGAGTCCCCAAAGCCCACTGGTAGCATGGACTAGTAGTGACCTATTTCTTACCTCTGGGGTATCTCTTGTAGCCATTTGCTATTTTCAGGTTTTGAGGCAATTATCAGAGGAATGGAAAAATCAGTAAAAATGGAACCACTACGTTTCCATCCTAGGAATACAGACTTCCCTCAGGCAAACCCAAGAACAGGCCATTGCAGAAGGAAATTATAATTAATACATACAAAACAAAGGACATTTTCAGTAGTGTAAACAGTGACAGTGGACATAGACAAAAGTGTTTGGAGGAATGTAATCACAAGGCAATCAGATTATGACAACTTCCCCTAATCCTATCCCAAATCACAACCATTTTGGCTCAGGAACTTCACAAGCTAGATGTGGCCTGTAGGAGTTTGATAACTTTCAGTGGCTCTCTCTTCCATGAATCTGCCCATTCTCCTCTGCAACACATACAAGCACTCATCTTCATAACATCCTTGGCAGACTAAAGGTTCGGGCAGGTCATCTGGAAGAATTTCTTCCCTGAAAGGGTGGTTAACCATTGGAATGGGCTGATCAGGAAAGTGGGGGAGTAATCATCTCAGGAAGTGTTTAAGAAACAACTGGATGTAGCACTTAGTGCTGGTGGTGTTCGGTCAAAGGTCAAATAAGGAGGAGTTCTGGGGAGCAGAAGATGACTGGCTGGTATCCTTGAAGACTGAAGTTGCTTGTCACAACGTGTAGTGGACATAGGAGAAAGTAGCAGTGCAAGGTGAGATGCTAGTGCTGTGATAGTAACATCCAAAATTTTGGCTATATTGGCTGATAGGGACCTGGAACACCTTATTATTCAAATTGCAGTTAGTTATGTGTGGTGGGAAAGATAAAAGGAAATTATAATGGATGAGTATCCCCAACTCTGCACCATATATGTATTCCGAAGGGGAAACCCAGTCCTAATTTTTTCCTGAATGAACCTGATTGAGGTGATAGTAAATGTGCAACCACATTACCAAAACTGACAAGTGCAGTAACACAAACTTCCTCCCTAAATTCTACCATTTCACTTAGGTGAACTCTGAGTGAGCCTGTTGCCACAACTCTCCACACCTTCCAGCTTCAGGAAGATTTGTATGAGTAACCTAGATGTGTCAGATTTTGATTGTATTCTTCTTACCAAAAAAAAAAGAAAAATCCCAACAACAAAACCCCTTTTAATTAATTACATACTGGACATGTAAGAAAGACCTCTCTATATGCTGAATGTGGTCATAAATCTGCTTCCCTCTTTGTAAATAAGCTTTAGCAGGAACTAACTAAAAGGATAAGAAAGGATTTCCAATAATCAGGATTGCTTTCCCATGGCTGAATTACGCAGAGGAATCACAGTGACTGGCTTGCTCTCCTTTCACTGGTGGACAAATGCAATCATTCCAGTGGAGTAGACAGAAATGGAAGTCACACTCCATTAGCCAAAAAGACACTCCTACAATCCTTACCCTCTCTAAGCTGCCAAAGGAATGTGAAAGAGAAAAGTTGTTCTGCCAGCTACCAAATGGAAATGAAGCATGCAGCTTACAACCCTGAGATACTGGTATGTCTAAACCAGAATCTAATCTTGGTACTACACCAAGGGTTTATAATATGTGAAAGCTTAATGCAAACCCCACCTGACTGAATTTAGCAAACACTGTACGATGACTTGTCCTGTTCCAAAGGCAACACATCATGTGGTTGAAACATCTGGACCCACAAGAGCCAGCTACCTCACATTGTAATTATCACCTGTCTGAGCTGGGGTACGGACATTATGTTTGTGAGAAATTAAGGACGCTACTGAAAAGTAGTATTACTTCCCATACTACTGTAGCACACTGAAAACTCAAAAACCACTACAGGAAGTGTAATTAAAAAAAAAAAAGAGAGAGAGAGAGAACAAAAATGATTGAATTAACCTTTGTCATGTTTGATTCAATAAAGCTGCCTGTTTAGAAATTATCTGAAGTTGCTGGAGTACTTCTAATTTATCACAGAACTCAGCATATAAATTATACTGGCAGTAAAGAAATATTTTTGAATATTCCTACCTATAACCCATACACACCTCAATTATTTTTCCTCACTTCTAAGATCAGTTCATCAAGCTAGAAAACTCAGATCTCACTTTTGCAGCACCCACCTTTCCCAAAAGATAATTTACATTGTATCACAAAACCTTGGTTGCTTTTTAACCTAAGAAATGTTGGGTTTGAGTGCTAAAACAGAAAAAACTTTTTTTTTTTTTACTCATAAATGTATTACAGATAAATGCACTACAGATAAATGCAGTGCATAATCCTTTATAAAATGTTTTCCCTTGCCAGAAAAACATTAAATATCAGGAAACATGTCCCCAGATGGATCACAGAATGGGAAATACATTTCAATGGCATTTTTATTGTTGTTATTATTGCTTGACAGAGCAAAAATAGAAGTGTCTTCAAAGGTGTCTCTCCTTGGAATGAGCAACTCAGCATAAAGAGAATCTATATGCTGAAAAGGTTACACTCAATGTATAATGGCTGTATACACATATATAGGATCTCTTCGTTTACAATTCCCTGTCTGTCCTAAGAAAGCTCAGGTTGTAAATTTTTTAGACTTCTACAGTACCTTGCCCAATGGGGCCCTGAATGCAGATTTTGCATGCCCCTGTAAGTATGAGCAATCATAATTACACAATTGAGTTTGCTGTTTCCTGCAGGAAAAAAAATATTTCTGACTTCCTTCAAGGCCAGGAAGTAAAGCTGAATGTTGTAGTTTCAGGTGCAGGAGGCAGTTTAGAGATGTTGTATTTTATTTCAAGTAGCAAGGCTAAAGAGAGAAAAGGGCGAACTTCAGAGCCTATCTTTGCTTTTCCTCACGCTGATGAGGGGGCTACATCTTCCAATTCACCTCATGAGTGGAGTCCCATGTCTCAAACTGAACCTCCTGATGCATCGTGATATCCCCGATGCCACTTTCATCAGATGTATGATTCGTGGTCCTTCGCAAAATGTGTTCCCTTGCCAGAAAAACATTATATATCAGGAAAAGTGTCCCTAGGTGGATTACACAATGGAAAATAGGTCTCAATGGCATTTTTATCATTGTTATTTGCTTATTTGTCCCCTAACAGCTCACTTATACTGCTTGCCTCTCCCCTTAACATTCAAGTTTCAAGCGGACCATCAGTTTGCCAATGTAATGGGTTTTCACAGCCAGGGGAAGGTAAGCGCCAAGGGTTATTAATAGTGTTCCTCTATTAGTTAAGGGAAAGATAAATGTGACACCGCCAACAAAACCCCTGAATATCTGATACCAGTGAGGAGTGGGTATCACCTGCTGAAAATAGAAAGAGCAAGAGAGATTATATAAGTGGGGTTCCTACCCCGAGTTCCACTTCCTTTTGACCACCTCCCTACCTAACACCTTTTCAAGCGTGCTTACGAAAAATCCAAGAGGTAAGTAGCAAGAAAATGCCCAAATTTCCACAGCAAACGTGGATTCACCACCTCCAGGGAAGAAGCAGGACCTCGCAGATAATGATATCTTCCATCACTCCGGCCCCGTCCCCCTTTCCATAAACAGAAGCCCGGAAACAAAGAGATGCAAATCTCTCAAACACTGCGGAATAGCTTCCCGCAGAGAAGACTCCAAATGAGAAGAATAGACCATTAAAAGGAGTAAATAGGTGAACTCATTGAGGGGGAATGAGGAGAAAAGCGGGGGAGAAGGTGGAAATGACAAAACCGGGAAAGGAAGGGAAGAAAGTGAACGAGAACGAGAGCAAGGGCTCGTGAACAGAATTTACTGAAACAGCCAGCTGTGAACCGAAGACAAAAAACCCCAAACCACTTCTAGAAATGGCACCTCTCTATCTGCACAGACGATTGTAAGCGATGGGATGAAGATGCCCTCTTTGGCGTGGTCACTAGGAAGCTAAAGGAAATGCGTCACCCTTTTTGCAAAGGACCGTCGTCTTTCTGCTTCAACTCTTGGTGTGAGGGCTTTGCGCTGTTCAGGAAATTCTCCCCGACTGGTTTGCTTTTGGCAAGGGTGGGCTGATTTCTATTTAATGTATTTGGTCATTTACTTAGTAACAATATCATCATCCTGGCGCTGGTGCAAGGGGGAGTTGATCTACACAAAAGTTTTGGTGCAGAGAACTTGGAAAAATCCACGGTGTGGATTTTGCAAATAGTTCAGGCAGGAAAATTGGCAGCATCTCAGAGATAAAGGAAAACGCGTCATTCATCTCGCAGGGATGATGAGAAAAAGACGAAGGGTCGAGTGAGAAACTGTCAATTCGTGAAACGCCTTTTTTACTATAATAACAGTTTTGACTAGAGGTTGGTGGTTAAAAGCTTATGGAATTTTGCTAGCTGTCCTTAAAGAGAGACATTGCTGACGCTGGAGCTGGGCCTCTGCCGCTCCTCCATGTCAGATCCCATCTGTCCGCTTCGCAAACCTGTGTGTCGCTGCTTTCACCTCTCTGGCTGTGGAGGGTACACACGGCTTCGGAGCTGGGGGAAATGTTATTTACACTCTACAGATGGCTCCACCTGATCTGAAGCCTCATTTTTCTGACACCTCTCACTTTTCGCCTCCACAGCATGATTAGGCCGTAGAGGGCTGACAGATCTGATGACGGAGGGAAAGCGGGGCAGTTCGCGCATCGTTAGGGATGCGGAGGGAGCTGCCGGGTTCCCGTCCCCAGGACACAGACACGGAATGCGCCTCTGGCCGGTTGGCTTGGCATGAGGCTAGTTAACCTGATCGGCGTCTGCCAGCACAGCAGGCAACGCTGCGCATCGCCTCTGCCAGCCACCGGCTCGAGTTACCCCCGAGGGCAGCCTTCCAAATGTGTGCTCTGCCTTGTCAGCAGAGCGGGGTTAACGCCGAAACACGAGTCATGCGCCAGGAGAGCATCTTCACTGGCGGGTGGTCGGGTGCGTTCCTGTTTGTAGGGACCTAAAATGAAGCTCTGTGGCTCATCGAAGGGTTTGCAAAAGATTCGTGAGAAAGGGGAAAAACCTGCGGGGACTGAGGCCCAACTCCTCTTCAGACCGCACCCATGCTGCACGCAGGAAAGCAGGGAAAGCAGAGGGCCATGTAGCACTGGGCCGGCGGTGTCTGCATTGGGAGCAAAAAGAGATTCTCCTCTCTTCCCTCAGCTAAGAAAAAGTAAAGGGACATCAATTTCATAAGATATGGCACTTTGATCTCTGGCAAATAGCTGCATATTGATGGGTCTGCATTTCCCCTACGTTTAAAAGGGACTAACAATAGGGTTCTAACCTGCGCTCTCCGAGCTGAACTCTGCTAACACAAAAGACCCGAACAGCCGAGTACTGTCTTTATTGCACCCTTCCACCTCCCAGCTCCAAAACCACAGGGGCCGCTGAGTGAGAACGACCCATGCAGGAAGGTGCACAGAGCTCTTCTGTGGGGCTGCTGCTCATCTCGGTTCAGCATCCCAGCACTCAGCTCCTCTTTCCCTATAGAGCAGGGAAGGATGCGTTCAGCCTAGGGAGAGGGACTTGGCTCCACCATCCATCTCCTTGTTTGTCCTTGGAGAAAACTAAGCATCTCTTGCATCTCAGGAAATACACGGAAAAGGGAGACCGGGGGGAAAGTTCCAACGAGAGAAAAATGACAGTCCCTCCCACAATGAAGAGATGACCTTTAGGAAAGAAAAGAAGAAATAAAAAAAAAGGGGGAGGACCCCAATGTCACCTCCTCCTCTGTCCTTCTGCATTCAGTGGCATGGTAATGCCTTACCCATTATAGCTGCACTTGGGCCGTGGGAAAAAAAAAAAAGGATGGGGCTCGTACTTTTAAAAGCACCAAGCAATTACTGACAGCACAACCCAAGGTTCTGCACCAGCCTCCCCCTTTCCGAGGCTGCTCTCCGGTGGCCCCATTCAGAGGAGAGGTGTGATTATGGCAGCGGGACCGGGCCGTACCCGTCGATCGCGCCCGGGGATCTCGCTGCCACCGCTCTGTCCTCCCCCGTCTCTCCTGCGATGCCAATACTCCTGCAGAGATCTGCCCTACTACTGGGCTCTAACCTTGGCTACCTCAGCCTAATGGCTCCTGCCCAAACTCTGAGAGCAAGTTGGACCACTTGCCATACTTTATGTGAAAAATGGGCACAGATTCTTGGAGAAAATAACCCTAGAAAACATATTACAAATCCTAAATGCTTTTTTTTTTGTTTTTTTTTTTTTAGTTTTTTGGTTGTTTTTTTTTTTTGTAACACCAATGGGAAGTGCCCGGTCCTGCCTGAGAAACCCACTACTGCACAGGAGCTCCTCACGAGCGTGTTGTCACCTCGCATCTCGTTTTGCCATATCCTATCGTGGAAGATTCTGCAGCATATTGTGCATTACAAACGGGATCTGTAGGATTCGCAGGGATGTGATAATTAATTCAGTGAGGATGATGCTTAATATGGACTGGCCCGAAAGAAACAAGGTCTAAAAGGAATATGTGTGTGAAGGGGAGGGGGAAGGGAGAAGGAGGAGATGTTTAAAGTGGTTGAACAATAAGGCAAATATTCAAAAGCTACATTGCATTTGCTTCCCGACCTCAAGAGCAGCTTGAAGCTTGGCATATGCTGCAGTTCCTTACTCATCACTGAATATAACTGGTAAAGCTCATCCTGACTTACTAAAGGAAAATGCTCTGCTCTGCACCACTAGTTTGTCCACTGCACCCGAGGACTTGACCTTGGCAAAACTCTTTCTCCAGCCGGTATCACAGCAGACTCTGGCACTGCTCCAGTAAGGCTTAGGCTCCAGCCTCCCAGGGAGCGCCCCCCACCCACGTCCTCCCTCACCCCAGTCCCCACAAAAGCATCCCCGTGCCCTCTCTTTAGCTGAACCCTCGCGTCTGTGGACTACTTGGTGCTCTGCAAACTGGAGAGCGACAGCCCATGGCACTTATCCACGCAGAGCTATAGAGCTGGCACCGGTCCAGCCTTTCCCGGTGTGCCATCCCCACACAGCACTGCAGCTTTGGTCATATGAGCAGAAATGATGAGAAAAGCACTTTTTAATCTTTTCGCACTTGCTTCCCTGTTCAAACAGTTGCAGGATGGCTATGACTGACTTGCTCAGCGCTGAGGATATCAAGAAGGCTGTGGGAGCCTTTTCAGGTGAGTGCTTTTTTCTTTTTTTTTCCTTCTCTCTTTTCCTCCTTTCATCTCTCCAGGTTAGGATAGCTGTGCATTTATTTTAGCTATAGGAAGATTAGAGGAACTGGCTAGACAATATTTCTAATGAGGATGTGTTTTCAGATGTTCATTGAATGCCTCTGACAGGTTTATGAAGTACAAGGCTGCATCCTCAGCAAAGTTGTCCTGCACATTACAGAGGTGAAATATTTATTTTAAAGGAAAGCAAGCAGTAACTGCGGACAGACTTTGCTTCTACCGAGAGGATACTTTCAAAGGGAACAAACCCCTCGGCGAACCAAGCTGCATTTTATCTTGGTGTGGGATAGAAAAGTCAGCAGTGGATGTCGGCAGCTTCCCACTCATCCCTGAAATTTAGTTTCAGATGTTACAAAACTGCTGTTTCCCGTTCCAAGAATATAAGAAACCGCTCTTGTACTTCCTCTGCAGAATCCCCGGGTGGGCTTTGCTTTTCGGGATGGACCGAAGGCAACAGTAGAGCAAGTGGGTGCACTGCTCGACTGCAGGGGCTCCCTGCATGTCGAATGGCTGCAGTGGTCCACACTTCCCTCTCAGACTCCCCGGGGTATCAGATGCTCCCTACCCCTCTCATTCATCGCGACCCCTAAAACTGACAGCAAACCCTCTTCGTGCTTGCAGAGATTCAGGTAGTTAAGGTTGCTCTCAAAGAAACGCCAGAAATCGTGCTCCGGGATGCACGTTATCCCCCCCTCCCCCAAACTACCTGGCTGACCGCACCATCTCGGGGAGCCGCCTCTGCCTGTCCTGCTCTGTGAGATGACCTTCCCGAACAGACAGAAGCGCAAGACCCGCTGAGCCCGACTCAGCTCAGAAGCCGGAGAGTCAGAGGGAGCGACAAATTGCTCTGCTGGATCCAGCAGCTGTTTTACTCATTAGCTTCCATTGTTCTACGGCCATCTCCAAGTCCCGAAGCAGATGCAATTAGCAGCAACTAATGACAGATCTCAAGCAGATCACGAAAGATTGAGCCTCCTTAATTTTATGTAATGGGAAAATAGAATGCGGCGGGAATAAGAATGCATGGGGAAGAAAAAAAAAAAAACTCCACCGCACGTTTTGGAGGTCACTGTGTGGTATTTCTAATCCACATCACAGTAGTTAAGGTGCCTGGGTGAGACAAAAGCGGGCGCGGTTAAAGGACAAGGGAGGTGGAGCAGGTAAACTCGGCTCCGATTTCAAGGGCTCTGGGTTGTTTGTTTTTTTTCCTCCCCGGAGACAGCTCCTCGCAAGGTCTTGCAGGCAGCGCGCCGTGCAGCACTCTCTTGCAGTGTCTGAGCTCACACACCACGATTGCACATTCCTTCAGCGGTTGAAATGCAACACTGATTTTTAGTAAGTCTCCAGGAAAAGAAACAAACAGTGCTGTGACACACTTCTCGCCAATGCTTGAGCAAGAGCATTTGGGGTTTTTTTTCCAGGGGTGGGAATGACAAAAAGTGACAGCTATCTAATAGTCTGAGTTCGCTCTCAGATGCCTGTTCTAGTGTAAAACTTAGCAAAAAAAGAAATCCCAAAACAAAACAAAAACAACACACCAAACAGGTTTAAGGCACTGAAATGAGACCGAGTACAGTAGACCTCAGCTCCCAAAGCTCCCAAGTCTATCACAGACTTCTTGTATGACCTTGGGCAAGTTTCATCCTTCTGTAGCTCAGCTCTTCATCTGCAAAACGGAGACATTGCCCCTCTGCCCCTTTGTTTATTTCCATTAGCAACTGTGAAGAACGGACGATTTCACTGAGTACATCCAGCTCTTACCACAGCTTAGCTCGAGTGTTCCTCCCAGGTTAGGAGAAACAGCAGCATGGAAGAAAACCACGGGTATGTGTTGGTGTGTGTTTCAAGGAATTTTCTAAGAAGTTCTCTGTTTTTTCATCTCTTATAGCGGCTGAATCTTTTAACTACAAAAAGTTTTTCGAAATGGTAGGATTGAAAAAGAAGAGCCCAGAAGATGTGAAGAAGGTTTTCCATATTCTTGATAAAGATAAGAGCGGCTTCATTGAAGAAGAAGAATTGAAGTAAGTAAAATTACATCCTTTCTTAAATAACCCCGCCTTAAGAGTCTAATTTCCTGTAGGTTATTTTTACAAGACTCTAGGTAGTAACATACAGCTCAAGCTCTTGACTAGTATTTGTGTGCTATGCCAGTTGTCTGCTGAGCCTATGATCTAAAGATTGTTGGAGATAGCTAGTTGTCACTTCGATTGCAAGATCCCTGAAACACATGAATGGTCAATACCTTACAGGTAGCTCTTCAACCAAATGCAGTTTCAGAGTAAAGTGCTTCTCCTGAATGTTAAAGAAGGTCAACAACAGAAGACACAACCCTAGATTCCAACTTGTGCCTCAAATCAGTGGTACAAACAAATATGAAGTATAATTGTTCTGCAGGAAAAAAAACCCACAAACCTAAAAACAAACAAACAACAAAAAAAACCCAAACAAACCTTCCTTTTTTTCTATGCCTCCTCCTTAGGTTTGTCCTGAAGGGCTTTACCCCAGAAGGAAGAGACCTATCAGACAAAGAAACGAAGGCTCTTCTGGCTGCTGGAGATAAGGATGGTGACGGTAAAATTGGCGCTGATGGTATGTAATTACAGGAGTAACTTTGACAGTAACAACCGAATATTACCCTTACACACAAGAACTGAGGAAACCTAGTAATCACTGGGGGCTGTGACCTTCTGAAGGGCACAATTTGTTTTTAATGAAACGCCGAGTCCTGCTCCATTTGCCATACCTTGCTTGAAGGCGTTAGAGGAAGAGGAGCCGAGTTGTGACACTAGAGGGGGCAGGAGCTCACAGAACCCGGCTGTGGGTCGGGCACTCCGCAGCGCAGGACTAAGTACCCCCCCCAAACTCCACTCCAGTTACTGTAATTTGTTGATATCAGTGGAGTGAGGATCAGGACACTGCGAGTTCAGAGACCGAGGCCTGACTATAAAGCTTGGAAAGAATAAAAGCTGAGCCGCCAGCATTTCTGCTTGATAATTACTTAGCGGGAAAGTAGTGTGTGACTTAGCAAAGCACTGCTCTTAAAATTCAAAGCACACCCATTTTGGTACAGAATTTCTATACAATAAAAGTCTATCCAGCTTATACTAGTGTTTACAGGGTCTTCACACCTAAGAAAGCTTGTCACTCCCTTTTACTGAATATGAGAAATACAAGAAAAGAACTACTTTTCCTCTCACAGCATTGCTTAAAAAGCTTGTGCTGTTTTCTATTCCCCCTTAGGATGAATAAGCTTAGCCTACATACAAAATTTCTCCTTTTTCCTCTTTTTGAGAGGTGAGAGTGAATGAAACACACTGAAGGAGACAAGAAGAGATGCAATTCTAAACTAAAACTTTCCTCATTGCAGGAGATAAAAGTTTGTGGCCAGAGTACTAAATCACCTAGAGAGCAGACAATTGCTAGGGTTTTGCCATATCGATAAGCCATATCATAAGTTGATATCTAAAAAATACCTAAACCCCCTCACACTTCTCTGTGTTACCTAATCTCTGCAATTTGTAAAAAATGTTATTAAAAAAAAAAAAAAAAACGAAAAACCAAACAGGTCAATTAAAAGAGAAATAAAAAGCAAACAGTTAACTAGCACAGTCTCCCAACTTAGAAGATGACACACAAAATCAGCCACCAGCATATCAGTCAGGTGATGCACACTGGCATATCAGTAACTATGGCCCTGTTCCTAGACCAAAGCCTCTTAATTTCTCCAATTATGACTATATTATGGTTGTGGGGAAGCTCCTGCTAAACTTCAGCAGTGCTGCTGAATCCAACGTGGGTGTCATTACTTGAAACTTCATATTCTTTAGTATATGGGTCTTCTTTATACACACTAAAATTAGTGACAGTAGTACTAAAATCACTGGGCAAGTTTTTCAAAAGAAAACTTAATTCAGATAAGTAAGCTTACAGCTGATCCACCAGCCTCACATCAGATAAATTTTCAGCTATTCCAGAAGGCTGCAAATCAAAATTAGTCTTAATCAGAATAAAAGAACAATATTGCATAATGATTTTGGCTTGTACAAGAAAATACAGCATTAACCTTTATATTTAAGACTACCATAACATTTTCCTTTGAGTTGAAACAATGCCTGAAACCCAGTACATTGTAATAAAACAATAAGAAATGCCTCTTCTCTTTATCTCTTTCATCTGCAGCTTTTACTGTTCCCTAACTTTGAAATGGAATTACTCTGCATTTATACTTGATAATGAGAAGAGAATGATGTGCTTTTATCTTTTGATTCTTCTGACCATACCCCTACCATACAACACTACTGGTTTCTTTTCCATTTCTTAAAGTTTACTCTAACAGCCAATTTTTACACCAGAAAGGCTTGAGATACATACGAAAGTTAACAGTTGGGACTGTGACCAAAGGATGAGGAGGACAGATACTTCCCAGTTTTTCCTTTGGTCCATAAATCCAATTCAAGAATGTAACTGCATATGTAAATAAAATGTAAAGTCACTAATGTACATCACATTCATATGCAGTATTGCAATGCTGTATTTCTGTTGCAAACCATTTTTGTTTCCCTGCAGCTGAATTGTCAGGCATCATTTCTACCCCTTGTTTCAAACATCAGCTTCCTAAATCACTAAAGATCGCAAACAAGAAGCCTTTCACAAGGGTTAATGTTAATTCTCCTGATGGCCCTTGAATGCTGTCCCTCAGGAGGCCACAGCAGTTATAAGAACTGATCTTTAGGGATTTTTAACACCATAGAGACAACTTTCTCAGATGTATCATCACAAACATCAATCCCAGCCTAATCAGCCGCCTTCTAGCTGGGATCTCACACTACAAATTTTCTTAGGTCTCTTGCTTTAAACCTTTTCTCATTCCCGCAAAGACCATTCAGCTCTGAAATAGTTTCAGCAGTTTACCTCTTGTCAGATCACAATTTGTAATTTGTGGCTGAAGGACCAGTTTCAAAGAGCTGAAAACTTGCAGCCAGTTCCTGTAAGGCATGATCATCTACTGTGCAGTGTCAAATCCCCTTCATATTCCACCAATGCAGTCAGAAGATGATGAATCTGAAAAATATTGCAGATCAAGACCAGGTTGTGCTAATTACACAAGCAACCTTAGCTTTCAGATCAGGCTGAAAAATGATGCTGAAGCAGCTCTGCCAGCTTCAGGAAAATACTTACAAGAAAGAGGAGAAAAAAAAGCCAAAATGTTGTTTAAAATCTATTTTGTGTATTGGCATTGGACATGCACGTCATGTCTTTTAGTTTCTTGATATTAATGAACTTGAGAAAGTACATAGCGAACTTTCGAAGATCATGCACTGTAGGCAGCACAAATCCAAATTTTTATCCCTGTAAATCAGAATGTTGTTAAAATCTGACATTAAGCGTGCAAAATTACAACTATTAAGCCATGACCTTACCAGGTGAAAGCCATAACAAAAAACCAAAATCATTTGGAAGTCCTTCTGTTCTTGTCCTGCTTTGTGCTCTTTTATCTTCTAAAATAAATTAGTGTAAGTCATTACTTATGAAGTTTCCTAAACAGATTTGCTGTTGTAAAGAAAATGTAAAAAACAATCTGATGAGAGAAGTCATGAGCCTACAACATGTCTTCTGTAATCATGTCTGTCATTTCGGTAAAATCCTAGAGGGCATGCATTAGGCTGGTATACAGTACTAAACTGTACTGAACACAGTGAAACAATCTTCTCCTTTTAAGTCAGAGCTTTGACACAAAACAGCTAGTAAATTACTTTGCATGACAAAATGGTCTAAATCCTTGCCATTTAAAGCTACTACTTGTGCAAAGAAAGATATAACTTAATTTTGTTTGGAAGCATAACTACAACTGGAAACAAGGATGAAGTAAATCACAAGGATTCCCTTGCTAACAGGCCAGTCAGAGACAATAACCATTTACCAGGGACCAATATACCGTGTCTTATCTCAGAAGTTTTGCATATGTGAATACACTTTGTAACAATGCTTCTACAAGCCACCTGGGGTTGGACTAACCTTCATACAAAAACGAGTAGTGAACTAATTTACAAGATTATTCAACTAGAACATCTTCTAAATATTTAAAATACATTGAAAATCCTGCGAAAAGTTAAATTGTTACAATTACTCAAGAAGGAGTATTTTATGGTTTGCTGGCTGTCAGAAAGTACCTGTGAAATATATTGCTATTAAGGGATAATAGCACTATCAAAATGTATTATAGAAAATGTTTGGCTGCAAGTCTGAATAACCTTTTCCAAACATATTCTGTAGATACAAATTATTGTAAAAGGATTTATCTGTAATAAGTATGACAACTTGTTTTAACAGTATATGCAGAGTTAGTTTTCCCTTTTGGAAAGGTTTCATCCATTGCAGTTCATGTTTCTCTCTGCAGGATTTATTCACACAGAGATTTAATAATCATAGCCTTTCTCCTGCCCAGAATAGTTAGGGTTTTTATCACAAGCACTTTATGTTATCTCTTAAATGCAGTTTGCAACACTTTCAATCTATGTACCCACCAGGTACAGGATTTATACATGTTTTGTGTTAAGTAACCCGCATCACTAATCCTAATTTGGATGTACATCTTTCAAAACGACGGATAAATTTGGAATTAATTTAAACCCTCTGACATTTTTATTTCTCAGTCTGATTTGTCTGCATTTGGCAACGTGTTTTTTGGACACGTCATCAAAAGTGCTATCTGTTTGCACACAACAGCCAATTAAGATCTCACTTGTTTAGACTTTAGCATTTTTCAACTGAACTTTAGAATATTCCTTAAAATGCCTAATTTTCATCTTCTATCGTTTTAAGTTGCCAGACTTTACTCTTCATTACTCCAAACTTCAGTAATTTTTTCTTGAGCCTTTACAGACGACTGCCTCCCCTATTTGTCATTTTCCTCTCAGCTGATTATGCTAAACCCATAAACCACTCTCTCTGCATACCTTCTAATCCCTTTATCGTCTTTGTTGCCCTTCTTGGGATTCCCTCCAGTCTGTCATTTTCAGTGCTCTGAGGCACATACAACTGTGCAAGGTATTCTCATGTGTAACTCTTCCAAGGTTAGATGCAGTTAGGAATTATAACCAGGCAGCTATTCACCAGGATACAAATGTGCCTTTTCCGTGCTTTATCTCCTAGCTGAAAGGCATTATATATACTAAAGCATAAAATAACCCCAAACTGCAGATAGATACATTTATGTAAATATTATGGATGTAACACTAATAAAAGCCACAGGGTAAAATCCTGGCCCTCTGATACCACAGGAATTTTTCTCATTCTTACAACATGGTCAAAATTGCTACATAGCTTGGTATCCGGCTTCTGTTTTTGTAATCTGTCATTTTCACTCAATTTACAGTTACAAAATTGAGTTTAAATGCAATATAATTATAATACGGGACACGAATACTTTGAAAGACTCATTAATGATTCTCTTTGCCAAACTCTGATATAAAAGAAATTTATCTCACTGCAAGATTAAATTTCTAGTTCTTGCCTTCATCCCATTGAGATTTACAAAGAAATAACCGAGAACTAATCAAGTTCTTCAGATGAATAGTGGTGGAAGTCTTACTGTCTGGCATGTATAGCATTTCTCCCTTACTCTCAAAACATCCTTTCATTTCATTGTAAGATTTCCCAAATCATACTTTCCCTTTAATTAACTTGGATTTCTTTGCTCTTCTGTTATTGTGATGTTTCTGCTACACCAGTGACTGTATTCATTTTAATATGCTTCCTCCTTCTTTAAATTTTGGTATTTTAAACATTTTTTCAAATTCTTTCCCTTCTCCAGAATTTGCAACTATGGTGGCTGAATCATAAAGGCTTTGACCAATGCAAACCCTTCACCCATCCTTCACTGCCCAATTCCAACCACCTGCTGACTGCTTTGGCTCCTGTTCTATTTATTTATGTTATTTTATACTCCAGCTCTGTTCTCTGCAATCCTGCAACTCTGTAATTGTGCTGAAAGACACTGTTAAAATAATAAAGGTCACATCAATCTGGGCTTTCTTCTCTCTCACTACAACTTGTTTCTTGTTTCATGTAGGCTTGGCACACGCTGAGAGAAAATGTTACCGGTTTTTTTGCTGACATCACTGCTGCTTTATCCCTAGCTAGGGTAAAGTAGGAAGAAATTTTAAAAATTATTTGGGATAAAACATGCATATAATGAGTCATTCAGTTCAAGTTCTGAACAGTGGCAAAACTGACTGCATTATTTTTAAGCCATCCCTGCTAAATGGATGCATACTCATAGTCCGGAAAATCTCTAGTGATGGAAAATCTCTAGTGATGGCAATTACCCAACTTCATTTGGCAGTTTGTTCTTTCAACTTAATCAGTGTTATAGCTAAAAAGTATTTCCTAATATTTAATCTACATCTCCTCTGCTGCATTTTGGTGATCAGTAAATTGATCCTTGTCTGTATCATTTTTAAAATTTGTCCAGTGCAGGGGGATTTTTGGATAAAAGGTTTGACAAGAATATCAGTTGGCGCCAATCATACATGAAGATAACTTCATAAACTATTAAAAAGCAGTCACTTCTGAGACACAGGGTATGTTTACTAGCAATGTTACACAACTATCTAGGACAGGAAGAATGGAATACTCACAAGAAAGGAATTTCAGGAAAGAGAACACCAAGATTCAGGTGTGACACTGCAGCTGATAATCCCAGCGTTAAAATAGTAAATTTAAAAATCCCATCAGAAAAAATTTATTTTAAAACTTTACCAGAGAAGTGAATATCTTCTTTGGAGTTACATATTGGAAAGTGGCATTTATGCTAAGGAAATTATTAGCCAATCGTAAGCCAATGACAGATCTCAATACTTATTCCCCAAATCCTGTTCAGTAACTTTGGCACCAAGTTTATGCTTTTTACCTGTGTTGTTGGGGATGTTTTGCTTTTAAAGCAAAGATTAAAGCGGGGGGGGACATCCTTTCAGGCAACTTCTCCCCCACATCTTGACAGAGCATCGATTATTACTGCAGTAAAAAGGAAGGATATTTTCCACTTCTGTATTCCAAACTATTCCCTGCGGCAATAATACCTTATTCAATGTAGATTTATTATCACAAATTTAGTAGAGACAAAAAGATACGGCTGAACCCCTGTCATCATCCCCCTGTACAGAACACGGTCCTCTGCCACAGCCATTACCCAATGCTACTCGGGAAGCCAATAAACGTTCCCTAAAGCCATTCTAGACCCTCACTCTGTAGGAAATCGCAAGGAAGACTTTTTGCTGAAGATGCTGTGCGTTCAAAAGAAATCCTTTGGTTTTGCACACTGTATATACGGTTCTGAAGGATGTATTGATTTTTAAGGATTCTAAATAAAGCAAATGAAAACGGATTGCAGCAGAGCGAGTTTATTTCCTGCTTTTTCTCGGCAGCTGCTGACCTCGCGTGGCGATAAAGCGTCATTACAGGAGCTTTATCACAGGGCTACCGAAAAGGCATCCGGAACCCCGCTACTGCAGCAGTGAGAATGAAGCTCCAGGGAATTCCACAACCGACATAAAAGTCGCCATATAAATAAAGCCCTTTATAGTCCCTTTCTATTCTCTGAAGCTGCAAGGATTTGTATTTTAATGCTTCACTGGATGGCACGAAAGCTAAAATTTTAGCCTGGGCTTTACAAACAAGCAAAAAAAAAAAAAAAAAAAAAAAAAAACCCAAAAAACCCAATAGAACAAATAGCAAATAAATAAAGCCACTAATGAGTCTAAAAAAAATATTTCTAAATATTTCTAGCAGATTACGTGAAATAAATCACGTTACAGCAACATCAATGGGGATGTTTCTCTAGCATAGAAGTCTGAATACCCCAGTGATCCCTGTCTCAGTGTTTCTTCATGTTACCTCAATCACTCTGGAACAGGCAACACTGAGTTCCTAATTTGGCCTGAAAATTTTCAGCCATAAAATAATGGAGAAGGTGAAAAGAAATATCCTTTATTTTCAAACTGAAAAAGCCACAATGGGTAGAGAGACCTCCAAAATACCATCTTTACTTTTCATGCTGACCGTACAAGATATTCTAAACACGCATTTGGTCAGTTTATTCAAATATGCAATTGGTATACTCAGGTCCTGTATTCTGAGATCTTATACCCAGAATTCTCAAAAGCTCTATTTAAACACACCCAAGCGCATTTTAAAAGTTCAAATTTCAATATGCATCTATCACCAAAGAAAAATAATTCAAATAGAAGGGTAATACAAGTAAATCTCTGCCCAGAGACAAAATGACTGTTTTATCAACTGCCATCAAACTATTACTTTCTTTCCACTGCTGGATCTTCAATATTTCTCTTAGACTCTTACTTTTCCCACTCAAATTTCTCCCAAATTTTCAACTGTTTCCTTTCAAATCAACAAAAATTTTCATAATTTTCCTGTTAGTTGGATGTTATCTAGACATGACTCAAAATACAGCAAACAAATGCAAAATTTAAAGTTACAACAAAATATAAGACAAAACATTTTATATACAAAATATTGAATTATTCATTCTCATATTGCTCTTGCTTTAATGTCTTTGAGACTGTCACAGAAACTACAGTAAAGCCTGAAGAAAGCAGAATTTGCTACAAAATTTAATCAGGATTTCTGCACAGTGTGGATTATAGTATGCTAGACAAATACAAAAAATCCACATTACCCTGCAATTCACTATTTCATGAAGAAAGATGTTTTAATTTTCAGATGCATAAGCAAAGGAGCAAAATTACATTTCTCCAAGAAACATTTACCTTAATTTTCTTAATTGCAATCTTATATCTTCTTTGCCCTGAACAGTAAGTGTTCCATAATTTTCTTCCCTGTTGTAATACAGTAGAAGTTATGAAAGAAAAAAAAATACTTCAGCCATCATGTTAAAGACAAATTTTAAAATAATCAGTACATATCCTTTACTTAGATTCATATCCAGTGGTTTGTAATGAGACACAATTGAATGACACATTAGAAAAATAGACACTACTTGTTCATACTGGTATTGTGTACTGCTAGAGAAGAAATTGCTTGCTCTGAGCTACAACTCGAGGAAGAAGAGCCAAATCCTCAAGTCATAGCTAAACCATCACTGCCTGACAAATGACATTAGCATTTAACAGAAAGTTTGTATTAGCAGACTGTCACCAACTCTTAAGATTTCTCCAATCACCATTTACCATTACTAAATCCTTAACCAACAAATGCATAATTGTTTATGCATTAAGGGTCCTGCCAAGCTCTTAATGGAGTTTCATGGATCAGCAATTTTCCACATGTCTTATTTTGGGAATCAATGGACTGGAGGCCACAACACCTGTTCACTTTGCAGAAGCTGAACTAGGATTTATATTTACAGTCTATCCACCAGTCCCAAGCTCAACACTGCCTAATGTCCTGCGATTGCTTCGACACTACTTTATCAATGCAAAGGTTGCTCATTGCTTCTTTTGCCTTTTTTAACTGAACTAAATATTTTTTAAGACTGGCAATGCAGTTCATGTTTCCCTTTCCTGCAACACACACACAGTTTTAGCAGAGCCTCTGTGCCATATAATCTAAACATTAATAACATTATGTTCAAAACAGAGTTAATATTGTTATGGAATGACAAAGTGCATCACTGCACAATATTTGCAACAAGTTTTGCCTTAACAAAACGACATCTAAAATTATGCCTAAAGGTTCATTGAAGTAAAAAGTTAGCCCACAAAATTTTTATTAATGAGCATAATGCACAAAGTAACTTCATTTGACTCTAAAATCCTAGATTGAGATTTAAATGGCTGGCAGATAGAGAAGCCATTCTTTTATTTATAAAGCAACTTCAAATGAAAGAGAAATTATAAGGCATGCCCTACCGCACCAAAATCCAGCTGTGGTTAAATTACATGCTGATATTCTTGTTCTAACCCCACTCAGGAGCCATGGGTAACACAGAGAGAAGAGCACAGGCTTTAGTACAGGCTGGTGATTAAATACCTCCTCTAAGTCCTGGACTCTCTTTGCTAACGTGGGCTTGAACCTGAGCTCCTGCTTCTTCATTTTGAGCAAGCATTTTAGCTGATACCCTTTTCCAAAGAGACACGCCCTTTAGAAATCAACACTCTCTAGGGCTCAGACATTTCAAACAACATTTCTCCTAAGCACAGGAAAGTGAAGCCAATGTGTCGAAACAGGGTTAGCTGTCTGCATGACAGATCAATCACCAAAACTTTCCCAGACTGTAGGATCTCTTAATGTGGGATAATTATTTTGCAAGTGAGCAAGCACATTTCTGGTTAGTGCTGTTCTGGTCAATAAAGTAGCAAAGCTTAACAAAGGTTGATGCACCCTTAAAGACAGAAGTTAATATAAATATGAATACTAGAGTTCCTTCTCCAGAAAAATAGAAGGAACTGCATGAGCTACAACAATAAATGGATCAGATGATCCAAATATAAATACTGAAAGGCCTATGGACCTAACAGGAAGGCCTAAGCTAATTAGCCTATGGAACACGCAGCTAGAAAGAAGTTTCCTTCCTAAATCCATTCTGTCTCCCACCCAGGAAAATCTAAGTGAAAGGACCCTGTCAGTGCCTGAATCAGCTTGTTCAACTCTTATTGCAACAACAGTTTTTAACTCCAGAAGATGCTTTGTGAGGTTTATGTACAGAAATGCAGCTGTTTTCACTGGTGTTACAGTAGCACAACACTGGCTTTAACTTAGGCCTTCAGGGGGTACAACACAGTAACTCTCTATTAACATGCATTTAGATCAGGTATTAGGAAGAAATTCTTTACTGAAACAGGTTGCCCAGAGAAGCCGTGGATGCCCCATCCCTGGAAGTGTTCAAGGCCAGGTTGGATGGGGTTGAAGCAACCTGGTCTAATGGAAGGTATCCCTGTACATGGCATTGGGGCTGGAATGGGATGATCTTTAAGGTCCCTCATAGCTCAAACCATTCTGTGACTCCAGACAGGTCATGAGGGGTGCAGGATCAGAGGTCAAAGGCTTAACCATTGATTACTGGAGGAAAGGTCCATGGGTTGCTGAAAACCCAAGTGGTTCAGACATTTTCAGGTTTTGGAAACATTGTCTGGAAGGATTTTTTTAATTATAACATTTTAATTGTTAACAAATTCTACTCCCTGTGTATTCACAATGCAATGCAGCTTAAAAAAAGTATCACTAGAAAGATACTAAAATATATAAGTAATAGCAAATTACCTCACAGTTATTACTGCTTTATAAAGAGGAATAAAAATTATGAGGCTGTGCTAATTTTATGCTTCGTTCTGCAGATGAATGAAGATTTTCTGTCTTAAAAACATTTGCATTCCTCTCCTTTAAAGCAATTTTCAATTTTGCTGGATACAGCACAATTGCATCTACTCTTTCAGCTGCAATGGGTTGTTGAAATTGAGCTATTGCCCAGCACCTGCTCTTAGTCAGACAGCTGAAATCAGAGGTTAGGGGAAAAAATAAAGATTTTTTGTCATTGTAATGCAAGTCTCCTTTTAGCTTTGCTGCAGTCAGTGTTCAATTATGTTCTGTAACAACCTCCATTACTAGAGCCAGTGTTTTTCTGTTCTCTCTGCATATATTAACTTCCTTGTTCACACGTGAGAGCCTTCTTAGCAAAGCAGAGTCTTAGGAGACATTGCCCACAGCTTTCATGAGTCTCTATCTTTTTTAGGCTGTTGAGAATCCTAGCGTTCAAATGTATCTTCATTTTGAATGCTTGAAAGGTAACTGATACAATAGAACTTAAATTATCTCCCACTGAAGGTCTGATAGGTCAAAATTAACCTGAAATTCCATCTAGTCTGTTGAATACAAAGCATCGAACAAGTAACAATGAAGGGCTCCCACGTAATTTTTTATCCTATTTTTACAAGCTCTGAATCCTTCTGCTTCAGAATTTTTATCAGTTCATTGTGTAGCCCAGAAGTTTAAGGCTTCATCAGAAGCAGGAATCAAGACCCTACATCTGTAGGAAGAAAGCCACAAAGATTTTGACCAGCGAGGCTCAGTCACAAATGGGAAGGAAGTAGCTGGTGTGAGCAGCTACTGGGAAGGCAGGAGCAGGAGCCTTGCTTCTGCAGCCGGAGGTAAATGGACAGAGAGCTCTGGGACAGAGGTCAGAGGCACTGAAGCTCAGGATCTGAGGAAAAGGAAATCCAGAGTAGGAAGTACTGGGATGATCAGAGTGAGGATTTGAAAAGCTTGGAGCAGAAGATAATTTATTATAATACAAATCCATTATAATAAATTGACCTTGAAAAGAAAGGACATAATTAAGGTGAAAAAGGTGGTGCCCAAAAATTTAGCCTGTTAGAAAAGGGAAGAGAATAGAAAACAGAGTGTTGCAAACTTTTGAAAATTTAATTAGGAGTCTCAAATATTTCTCTTCTCCTTCCTCCATTAAACCTCCAAATCCTGGAGTCATATGGTTGAATCTTAGTTTTCAGCAAAAGGACAAAAATTCTAGCTGTCATGTCTGCAGAGAAAACCTTGAACATTCAAAGCCTAAAAAACCACACAGGATATAAACCCAAACATAAATTTCTAGTTTTTAATAAATCTCATTATTTGAATATAATCTGTCTTGCAGTTTTTAACATAAGATACAGCATTAGTGAAAGCCTAGCATCTGCCTTCTAAGCAGACAGCAGCTAGAGATCCAAAAAAAGATCCCCAGCTGCTATCATAGTCATCATCAGCACATAATGACTGGCATGCTGGAATTCTGGGTAGCTCATTTAAAGCTGTCACATATTCATGTATTCTCGGTTTGGCAGGTTAACCCCTTCCCCGGGATGCAGGAGCACTCTCAGTGCTCCCTCCCCAGCATCTGGTCCCCCTGTGCACAGCTCTGTGCAGGAGAGCACAACCAATAATGGCACTCGCAGCTCAGGAGGGCTCAGGCCACACACAAGGCCACAGCAAGCCCTCAGGCTGTCACAGACACTCAGCCGTGGAGAGATTCAGACAACTTTCTGTTGTGTGATGTTCCAGTTCCCTGATCAACAATCCACTATCTACTGCTTTGGGGAGTATTATTAAAAATTAAATCAAGATTTCAGGGTTTCTTCCTGGCCCTTTTTTAAGCTTCCATGTACACGAACAAGAAGATAAAGATTTGAGCTGGAATTTTTCCAGACACATGCAGAATAATTACTCTCCGGAAATTCTCTTTATCTTCATCCTTGTGAATTTGAATGCATTCTTGAGAAATCTTTCCCTTCTTTCATATTCATCAAAAGCTAGGACATAACAGTTACGATTAGCATACTCAAACCAAGTTTACATCTTGTAGAGGTACCTACCCTACATTTAGTAATTTCCCACTTTCCATTGATGCCACGACTGCCATCCATTTCTAACTTCCACTCTCCCAACGGAGTAGATCAGAAACAAATGGCAGATATGCCAGATCAGTCAGAAGGGCTGTTGTAACTGCCAACAAATCCTTTGGCTGATTCAACCATTTTATAATCATCTTACATTTCAATGCACCGACTCTCAGCCAAAAAGCCTTCAGATCTCTGTCTCAGCCCCTACCACAAAAGAGCAAAATCTGAAGACCTGAACTATAATGGTGTTATCAACAGAGCTAGAGAAAGCATCCAAATTCTCACTTCTGTGCTAATAGCCCCACTCTGAAGAGAAATAAAAGCCAGTTTTGGGGGATGCCAAATGAAGTAGCCCTCAAAATAGATGGAGTATCTATTTATTCCACTGCTTGGGGGAAGTGTAAAGAATGGAAATCTACAATAAAATTTACACATCCTTTCTTGCAGTTTTCACAGCTCTCCAGACATACCAGTAAACATTCATAGTCAATCCTATAAGAATCCACACAGATTTTAAAAGCCACCAGAACTCTGAATATTCATTCACAAGATACTCCTGATGCCATTTTGTCACACTGTTTCCTTTTAGCAACATAAGATTTTAAAAAGAACTGACTAAATACTTTGTATTTAAGAGATTTCTTGCAGAAAGACCTACTAATTCCCTTTCCTCAACATTAATGCCCTCCTGAGAAGCACTGCTTACTCCAAAGAAAGCTACAGTTCTTCCTCAGTAGCTTTTATCAGGCAGCATGTCCAAGTTACAGGTTGTAACCTGCTCATGCTGAACATATCTGATCATATCCAGAATGTTTGCATCAATAGATGAACAACTATGAAAACAAGTCCTAGGAATATTAGTGCATTCTGCCTGAGAAAAAAATCACTTTTTAACAGGTATGCTCTGTGAAGAAGATAATGAAGTGACCTATGCAGTGCCCAGCAGAATCTGGAACACCAACCATACCTCAGTCTAAAAGACTGCATGACCTCACTTTAATCCTCAATGTAAAGCCTTACCTTGTGTATCTGAGATTCCTTGCCGCTCCTGCTGGAGCTGCAGTTCCACCATCGCTGCCTTCTGCAGCCGGATGAAATGCGAGCTACACATGACACGTGCAGTTTGACTGCTGGTTTGTGACCACTGCCTAAAGGAAAGGGACTCCAAATTTCAGGGTCTTGTGGCTGTCAGGGAAACCTATCCTACTCACATGAGAGAAGGGGCACTCAAAATAATCTTGTTTCATTTGAGGGAAAAATTAAATGTGTGAATGAAAAGAGTGTTCTATTCCTCCTCAGCTGCTAAATAGAGAATTTAACCTAATAAACACTTCTCTAGGGTAAGGGCATCACCCTCTGTTGTTGGGGTATTTTTTTTGTTTCAATCCACAGGGTTCCTCTTCCCCTCTTTCTCACGTATTCGAGATGAGAGAAGCTTCAGTGAGCACAGCTACTGGCATTCCAATTTATTCAGCAGCAACCCCTGTGGACTGCCAACAGCAGACTGTGATTCTGTTTGGATTACAAGGTGCAGATAAGTAATTCCATCCTTAATCTATCACTGTCAATGCTGGCAGGGGAACAACTTATACCTATGAGAAGTCAGGCAGAGGAAAAGATAGATTGGGTAAAAAAAAATAGTGTGGGATAAAAGGACAGAAGAAATAGAGAGGATACAAGTCCATTAAGAGTTCTGTGCACACATGCATGCAGAGGTAGGAAATGAGGGAATGGGATAAAGGAACAGGGTGCTAATAGGAAAGCAGCAAGCAGAAAGGAGATATCCAGATTCCAAGCAGACTTTTTCAATAGCAATGAAAATCTCACTTCCAACATAATCTATGCCTTCTGTTCCAGAGATCCCAGTGTAAAATGCTAGGGGATGCTTGCGACCTCAGTAAATGCTGATGGATACCACCACACTGCAGCCACGATCAATAAACCTCAAGTACATCATAATAGAGCCTCAAAGCCTTTTCATGTAGACCTGTCAGTAAACTGGGGCAATATTACAAACGGACAACAAAGGATAATGCAAAGATTGCAAAAATGGAACAACACAGAGACAAGTGAATTTCTTGGAGGATGGAGTGGAAGGCAGAAAAGATGAAAGAGAAGGTAAGCTATTTAGACATAAATGATGGAGAACATCAATAGCCCACATCTGTTTTATGTGATGGAAGATTCGGGGATGGAAAAAAGGGAAAGTAATAATGAGACCAGGGATTAATTTTTCTTTTCCTTTTTAAAGGAACAACCAGTAGTGACTCCATCACTGTATTTTACTACAGTCATCATCTCCAATTAAAGTCGGCCCACTCAGGCTAGTGAAGTCCCTTTCATGTTTTTATCAGAGAAACAATGTTATTTTATGTGCATATGGAAGACTCCTTTGATTTAGCTACAGGTTCTCTTTAGTTTTATGTTATTTGCTTCCCTGGCTAGGTGTCTGGCAGATATGTCACAAAGTCCCAAACACATAATTTGTCCCAGGAAAGGTAAAAAAAAGCTGCCTTCTAAGCAGGCACTACCCTGACATTAAAACAAAACTTGGAAAACTTTATTTTCAACCAAAACAACCCTTGGAATGTCCAATGTTATAACCCAAATGCAGATGTATTATTGATTATTCTGTTCTTCCCAAGCTTGCTTGCTGCTTTCCACACTAGGCACATTCAGTGCTCCAGAATAAACAATCCAGAGTGCAACCAAGCAAAGTTTAGAGACTAAAAAATATAGGGATTGCTATTAATGGCATGCTTTCTGATGGCAAACTTCTTTCAAATGGGTTGGAAGGAGAGGAAAAGTTTCATGGTCACCTTTTTCAGCTCCCACCCTAAATCCACTGACTTGCACTGCTTAAGGAAGACAGAAAATCAGTTCAAAGAATAAAAATAAGGGCATAGAAATAATTTAATAGTAGCCAAGGGAGAGCTTCGTAGAAATATTTTAAAAATAAGAAAAAACAAATAAATAACCTACAGCAGTGTGAAAGGCTACAAAAATTAACAAAGAGGGGGGGAAAAAGAACAAAATTCTGAAATACTAAGAAGAAAACAGCTAAGAAATCAGCGACCAAGAGGACTTTCTTCGCGAGTCCAGTAACACAGCCAAACACAAGGGAAAGCGTGCGCTGGAGGAAAGGAGAGTGGATCAGCCGCTGACCCGGGCAGGGAAGGAGCGCAGCTCCACTTCCACAGGGTCACAGAGGCCTCAAAACCCGCCTGTTCCCGACGTGCTGAGCCGGCTTCGTGGCCGGCTTTGGAGCTCGGAGGCTGCTGCAGCTCCCGCCCCAAGCCCTGAGGGGAGCCGGTGCCGAGCGCGAGGCCCCGCGGGCCGGGGGAGGCCGCGCTCCCCGCGGGCGCATGCGCAGCGAGGCGCACGGAGCCCAGGCCCGTCCGCACGGACATCGCGTGCCGGGGGCTCACAGGCAGGAAATGGAGGCTTCTCCCCCAGCTTGTCTCTTCCCGCCTTGGTGCTGCCGCAGCTCTTTGCCCGTAACTGCTAGCATTTTCTGCCGTGCCCCCAGAGGGTCATTTCAGCCCCGTGGTACGGGCCCCTGCGTTCTACCCAATAACAAGCCGGCTCCCGATGACGTCCTTAATTGCCAGGCAGAATTCCCCTTCGCACCTCCCGCAGCGCCGCGGTGCTACCGGGAGGGGCGGGGCGTCGGATTTGATTGCCAGCACGCCTGGTGGGCGGGGAAAATCGAGAGAACCAATAACAACTGCGGATGGCCTTGATGAGCAGAGCCCCCAGCCAATGGGAATGGGGGGTGGACGCTCGGTTGCCAGGACCGCGCGGTTGCCACGGCCGCGGCTCGGCGCTGTGGCGGCCCCCGGTGCCGCCGTCCGGGCCTGCCGCCTGCCCCGGGCCGGCGCGATGGTGAAGCTCGCTGCCAAGTGCCTGCTGGCAGGTGAGTCTGGCCCGCCCGCTCCCATCCACACCGCTGGCTACAGGGGCCTAGAGCGGGTGCCGTGGGGTGGGGCGAGGCCGGCGGCGCCGGCGGCCCGGCTTCCCACTGCCCCTCGTGGAGGGGCCGCCCCGCCGGAGAAGAGGTAGGGAGAGAGGCGACGGGAGAGAAGTGAGGACCTCGGCTGCCTGGGGAGGAGTCGAAGTTGTGTGTGTTATTACCACGGTGCCCGCCCCCGCTACCACGTGCAGCCGAGCTGTGCCCGGGAAGGGTGTGAGGTGTAGTTGGACCGGCTGAAATGCAAGGACAGGCTCTGAAAGAGGAAAGAAACCCCAAACCCAAATCAAAAGGAGTATTTCTGCAGTGTGGGCGCAGAGATTGGGGAAACTGTGAAGGGAGCAGTGTAGGCAGCTAAGTCCCGTCTCATTTGTGAGTCTTGCTTTTTGCTGACGTGAAAAATTCATGTCAGAAATTAGGATGATTCTGAGAATATGATAGAAAGGTAAAGCCTAAACCAAGAGTAGGAGCATGAAGCATGTGTACTTCACAGTGGCATCTTTTTCTCCAAGTACTTTGGAGGCTAACCTGGGAAAAAAGTGAGGTGAAGACACTGGTTTATTTAGTCAGGATGGATTATGGAGGTGTTGAAAGTAAGTACAGCTGGCTGTTAACACTGAGTGAGGAAAACTTTTTATTTTTTTCCCCTCCCTCTACATTGAAGCTCTGTGCAGCTTCAGCCAAAAGCACAACTCCATAAAAGTTTTGTGTGCAGTCAACTCCCAGGTTTAACTCTTCGCTCCAAATTCTTTCATCCGGAATAAAAAGTTTGCCTTTTTTAACCTCAGAAGCAGCTGGCCATCAACTCACGCAAAGCCAGTTGTGGTCTTTGGCAAAGGTAGAAGAATTAATCTCCCTTGTGCCTCTACTGCTGTGAGCAGCATGAATATCTTGCCCGTCTTCTACACTTGAAATGTAAGCATCATTTCCAATTTGGAAGTTTCCTCCTCCCAATATACTGGCTTTGCTGAAGTCTTTCCAGTTTCGTTGTTTAGCGTTACCAAAGGCCAATTCCACGGCCATTTTAAAATCACATGAGTTTTCTTCGGATGATCTGTTTATGTCCTTAATCCTGATTGGGTCTGGAGCTGCCTTTTCAATTCTGTTCACAGCACAAAGAACAGGAATGTCCTATCCCATAAGTCATTCTCTTGTGTGCTACAATAATATCCATGTATTATTAAAAATAATAAATTAATGAAGCAGACCAGGAAAAATAGATTCTCTGTTGCAGAAAAAAATACTGTAGTGAAAGGGACCTAAGATATGAGTAACCACAACAACCTAAAGGGAACAAGAAAATGCTATTACATAGATAGGAGCAAACCCATCAGAAATGGAACTGGGAACTCTTGTGGACCTAAGGAAATGGTTATGAAGAGCCAGTGACTCACAGAACTGGGAGCTACACCATGATCAAAGAGAACAGGGGAAAAGGGCTTTTATTAGCAAAGCAGAGACTATTAAATTGACAATAGAAGACAATTCCTGTGTATCTCAAGGGTAATTTACAGACACGAAGTAAAAGAATCTGTTGTCTGAGCCTGCTATGGAGACACTACACGAAGGTTTTCATTGTAGAGAGACAGCTGGCAGTAGCAGGCATTTTAGAAAGACCCTACAGATTCTGGCAGGATAACAGAAATATGGATCAAATATGTACTGTACGATGCACTACTGGCACATGAGACTAAACTAAAAAAGGGCAAGGAAACTTACTTTGAGGAAGTGTAGTGATGTGATGGACTAAAGATGGTGGCAAAGAGTACGAAGAGGGAGAGAGCACCTGGGGCTGTCGAGTAGAAGGAAGGCAACGCATTAGTTAAGAATTCGTGCTGGCTGATGCCTGCACAGTTTGGAGCAATGTGTGCCTCTCTATCTCATTTTACAAAGACAGATCTAATTGTCTATTGAAATACAGAATAGCTTCCACTCAGAACAGAGTGTTGTCTTCCGCACAAGCTTGAACTGATCAGAGAACAAACAAGCTGACTTACCAGATTTTCCTGTCTAAATATTATGAGCCCCACTGAGCTCAAACTAAGCAAGTATGCTAAAAATGTTTAAACAAGAACTGCATTTGGTTAATGCATCTAGGGGCTAATTGTCACTATCCAAAACACCCTTCTTCTTCTGTAATAGTATGTGAGCAGAGAGCTTTACCAATTTCCTTCAAAACACCATTAGGAAGCTCTAATAGAGTCAAAAATATATCCCTTTCTTGGTTTATTTATTAACAACATAATGTAAAATACTTCCTTTCTGGCTTTATTTATTAACAACATAATGTAAAAACTTGTATTACAGGCTTGGCTGTTATGAGTGTACCTTTAAGAGTAAAGGTTGAACCACTGAGGTATTTAATTACTGGCTCCTGTCCTTTTAACTGTCCAGGCTAGTGAGACATTATGTGAAGAAATTAGAAGCTCTTTGGAAGCATTAAGTCTTTGTTTAGAAAGGGTTATGATCTTTCTCATGAGGTAATATGGACATATGTAAGTTCTGCAGAGCCTGAGGAAATGGCCTGAAGTTGTGTCAGGGGAGGTTTAGGCTGGATATTAGAAAAAGGTTCTTCACCCAGAGGGTGGTTGGGCACTGGAACAGCTCCCCAGGGAAGTGGTCACAGCACCAAGCCTGACAGAGTTCAAGAAGCATTTGGACAATACTCTTGGGCACATGACTCTTGGGGGTGGTCCTGTGCAGGGCCAGGAGTTGGACCTGGTGATCTTTTCAACTCAGTATATTCTGTAATCCTGAGATTGCTTTGGATTTCACGGAGTTTTGTAAGAGCAGGCCAAAGCTGGCAGCTGTCAGGTTTGCCTGAAGTGTTGTGCAAGCCATATCAGAAAGCCTTGGCTCTAGAAGAGCAAAAACCAAAGCCCTTTGGTTTTCCTTCCATACAGGGATGAATCAGCAGGCTCTTCTCTCCAGCCATGTGCTTTCTCTCTGACGTTTGCTTCTGTTATGCCCAGGATGCAACTAATGAGCCACCAGCAGCATTGAGTCAGCAAGAGTTGCTCTCTTAGCAGGGTCAGCAAGAACAGTTCATTGAGGAATGTTACCAGCTTAAGAATCTTCATCTCAATATATAACAAGGATGTGAGTCTGGGGAAATGGGTAACCTGAGGAGAAGAAATAGCCTCCTAGGGAGCCCAGTGTCCCTTATCACACTGCATTTTTTTCTACATGATAACATATCTGGGAAATTTTCATTCCTAGTTAAGGGCTGTGGCATAGGCATGAATTTTAGAGCAAACAGCAGTTCCACCCTGATCTGGCAGTCCTTTGCTGTTGTGCATAGGTCAGAAATCAGATGTCAGCACCAGTACGCATAATGGCAATATTAATTTCCTCATGTGGGTATTACCTTTTAGATTGTTTTGTGCTTCACGTGACAGTTACCTTGCCTGTATTCAGGGTTAGAGCATCCAAGCTCTTACAACATGTGATAGTAGCAGAACTGAGGAAAAATAAGATTGTCTACTGTGAAACAAATGTTTTGTGGTTTTGGTTTTGCAGGAGATCCAGCTGTGGGTAAGAGTGCTTTAGCCCAGATGTTTCACAGTGATGGGGCTCATTTTCAGAAGAACTACACATTGGTAAGCATATAACAGGCTCAGACGGCTATCTAACATTTTTCTAAAATGAATGGGAAAACTGAAGGCCTAGAACAAAATAAATATGATTTTGAGACATTTGGGGTGGGATCTTAGAGGGTTTTCTTTCTTACACCCTGAAGAGAAAGCATTTAAGTTCTGTAAGTCTGCATTATGTAGGTGCTGGTGTTGAAACTTAACTTAAGGCAGAATAATTTAGTTAATCTGGTGATTTTCCTGCTGAACCAATGTTTTCATAAGGTTTTGTAGTGTTAGAGAGCTTCCCCCTTTAGGGAGTACTCTATGAAAAAGCATTGCTGAAGGAGAAAGCTTTTAATTCCAACTATTAAATGTGCATGTGGACAGTGTGCTTATCACTGTGCAAACACCAAGATGTGCTGCATAGCCCCAAGATAATTATAATCTACAGAAAGTGTTCCCAGATGAAGAGGATACAGTTTGCAGTCTTTCAGTGTAAGAATCAATGGTGATGACTAATCAGAAGCAGGATAAAAATAAAAGTAAATATAAGTAAAGTAAAAAAAGGAAAATATGAATGTGGAGAAAAAAAACCCTAAAATCTGTTTATTCATTGAAATAAAGATGAAAACCAGAATTTAAGGATAGAAATAGAACAAACAAATGAGCTACAAAGCAGAATGAGATAAAAGGTGGAAGAAGCACAAATAATCTCAGTCCCATATGTTAACTCATCACATGGTTAGTGCAAAACGTTCTAAGGCATGCGTTAGAGCAGCAGTGTGAGGGTGAACGTAGACCTGCAGACTTCAGCTAATACTCTGAGCTGTATATAAGCAAATCTCTTTGGTTCTCCTCCTTTTTCCCCCAGCTGAGCAAATCTATGAGTCCTTGACATATTGGTGAGATTAGGTTACCAGAGCTAGGAGGAGTATTGCTGAGTTTCTAGCAGTCTTGTGTTTGATGGAATTGTAATGATTCACAAGAATTGCCTCAATCCAATGCACAGTTGGTATGCAGTTGGACAGGCTCTTAAAAACTCTCCTGATCCTCATTTTCCTGATTCTTCTTGACAGACAATGGGCATAGAACTGTTGGTGAAGGCTGTATCAGTTCCAGAGACAAGTGATAGTGTGGTGAGTTTTCTGTGACATAAATTGGGTCAGAGACATTCAAAGCTCAAGCCCCACATGAGTCTCATTCTGGTGGAAGATCACTATGCATGTTCATAGGGCAATTAAGTTGCATTGGGGAAATGAGGCTGATCATGTATAATTGCTGATACTCCTGGGTTAGTTTAGTCTTAAAAATGTAATTTTTCTATACTTGTATCCAACACAGCATTTTAAACCAAAGTTATAGCCAGCTTTGTTGAGATTCTGCTCTGTCCTTTAGGGCACTCAGGTTTAGTTCATGATTCTTGGAACTACAGAAGCTGAAGCTTATCTATTATTTTTCCTTAATGCCCTATACTCCCATTAATGGAATCTGTGTAATTTTGTATAAATAGTAGAGGTTACTGTCCCACTCCACATATTCTGTTTCCAGTAGGGATGGAAACCGGACTTGGGGCCTTGGAAGTAACTCTTTTATTGGTTATACTTGAAAAATAGCTATTTATTTTCTCATACTATCTGGAGTTTTCTCAGTGCAGGGAATTTGTCCCTTAGGGACGTGGCACTGCTGTACTAAATAAAAAGTTGGAGTTACAAGTTGCAGTATTTACTTTCAAAACCTTTCCCTACACTGCATTTTTCTTAGCAAGAGCTTTATTTCTGTTTCCGCTTTCAGGAATTCTTCATTTTTGACTCTGCAGGAAAAGATCTATTTTCTGAAATGCTGGAGAAACTGGTAAGTCTTATGTAACAGTCCTCTTCTTCCATAGAAGTGCTTTTGCTTTGAAGATCTGAGCTCCCCAGTCTGGCAGATGTAGCAAACTTTGTCTTTAGTGTAAATGGGAGCAATTACCTCAGTTGCCAACGCATCCTGTTCTACCTCTCTAAAACTTGTATAAGTACTAGAAGAAATACTTTCCAGAGGAAGGAAAGTAGATAGGCAGTTTTCTTATAAAAGAAATAGGGAATTTTAACTGAAAATTTCTATGTACTGTTGTTTAAAGTTATTTTTATTTCTTAGAAAAACATCTGTTTTGCTCCAACTTCAACAGTGGGAGGATTTTTTTTGTGTTACAGTGATGTGTTTGATCCAACAGAACTCATTCTTGTCCTTGAGCATAATCCTGCCCTTGGGTTTTTTCCTTCACGTATTTGTGACCTTCCCTGTATGGTTCTTTACTGTGTTATCTCATTTTGAGAAGCAGAATCAGTTAATTGATGTGAGCTTTCATAAGACGGCTAAGTCAACCTAATGGTTCATTGTCTACAAGAGCGATTCCTCTTGCCCTTGCTCTAAATCTGGTTTGGAAGGGACTCTTCTAGAAGCTGGCTCAGCTTCTCAAACTGGAAGAAAACCTCTCTACTTTTTTCCTAGGATTAATTTTGTGCTGATTCAGCATGAAAAATCAGCTTCCCTGGCGATCAGATGAGTGCCAGAGCTGATGCAAGTAAAGGGGCAGGACTGTACAGACAGGACTAGGGAAGAAAGCAAGACCACCTCTCCCAATGCCAGTGATTTAGTTGGGTCAACTGAAATGTGAAACCTCAGCCAGGGCATAGGATTCCTGGGTGTTAGGCTTTTTATTCTCATCTTAGCAGGTGCGTTTGCTGTGTTTACAGCCTGGCTGTTGACCACATCAGTTTCATTAGAGCTGACAGTGTTCCTTTCTTGCTGTGCAGTGGGAGCAACCCAATGTCCTGTGCCTTGTGTATGATGTCACTAATGAGCAATCCTTCGACAACTGTGACAAATGGTTGGAGAAGCTGAGGGCTCAAGCAGTTGGGGTGCACATCCCAGGTAAGAATGGGTGTGATCCTTGTTATCTACTCCCCTCTTGTATGACAGCAGTTGTTTTTGTTCAGCTGTGGCATAGAGCATTTGTTTTAAGGCAGACATGGCTTCCTCCAGATCCTTTGCTTTTATCACAAAGCAGGTAAGGCTTGAATATGTTTCCTTTTTTGGAATATTTTCTAGGTAGTTATAGGCTGTTCTCCACACCTCCAACTTTCTGAGCTACTTCTACAAGTGTTCCAGCATTTATGGCTTACAAGCAGCATTGATGAGCTGGGTTTTTTTCCTTTTGTTTCATGTCTTTTTTTCTGTAGGTGTCTTAGTGGGGAATAAAACAGACCTAGCTGATCGTCGAGTTGTGGAGCAGAAACAAGCACAGGAGTGGGCTGAGAAACATGGCCTGGAATATTGTGAGATGTCAGTGGTGAGTATCTGCTCCTTTCACCATCTGTGCAAGGGGATGTTTGTAAAGTTATCTTCTCTTTCAGGCCAACTGGGGACTCTCTTCCCGTTGTTTGTCATCCAACTCAGTTTTAATCCTTCTTTGGTGAAGCAGAGCAGAAATAGTCAAATGTTTATTCCATCTGCCATTCACAACTTTCTTATTTCTTTACAGAAGGAAATGAAAAATTTTGAGGCCCCTTTCCACATCCTGGCAAAGTTATTCCACCAACTGTACAAAGAGAAAGTGGAAACTTTTCACTCATTAGCCTGACTGGTATGATTTATTTATCCTCTAAGCTTCTTCTAGTACTGGGAATCCTGCTGGACTGAATACAGAGAGAAGAAAAAATATGAGCTATTTGCTACTTCATGGTCATCCTCTGGTAATTCAAAATAAACTAGAAATAAGCAAGTGGAAAGACACTCTTTGAAGCTGCTACCTCAGCATTCCTTTCATGTCCTCTAACTTGGTTCTCTGCTCACTGAAAGTCTGCTAGGTTGGAGGAGGCAGAGAGTGAAAGGGGAAGGCAGAATGGAAATTGCCAGCTCTTTGCTTTGATATCTTTTGTCTGAACAGACTTCCTGCTGCTACAAGCAAGGATTTAGAGGCTTGGAAAAGGAGAGAGGAAGCTGACAGGATGTTTTTTGACTTAAGCCAGCCTTGATACATACACTGCAGGGCAGGAACCATTTCGCCCTACCCCTTGAAAAGCGTTTTCAGGAGGAGGCCTATGCCCTAAAATCAGCACCTGGAGACTGAGATGTGTGGAGACAGAGCTGGATTAGGTGTGTTTCCAGGAGTGCCCGGAGTTGGAAGCCAGTTTTAACAGTGTTGCCCTTATCAGCTATAGGATTGACATGCTGGTGACTAATACATGTTTCTAATTTCCAGAATCTGTTTCTTTCCTTCGGCGTGGCTCACTGTCCCTGCCTGGTGGGAGCTGTGTCGCGTCCAACCGCTGTCACTTGGTGACGCAGTGCCCTCTGCTGGTCCCAGGTCACAGGAGTTCTCCAGAGGCTGCCACCTCCCTTGAAGTGAGCGGGAAGGGCTTCCTGCAGGCACATCCAAATTGGCTTAACTGCAAAATGGAGTCAAATTGCAGCAATACATTTTCTATTCTAAGGATGACTCTAAAACTTATAACAAATTACCTTTTCTTCTTCATGTCTTTATCATCTTACATATTGTGTCATTTTTGTTAGCTGAATTTGGCAATACCATTCTGATTAGGTTCAGTTCTCAATCTCAAAATCAGAGTCCTCTTATTAAAGTCTCTCTGCTTGTCATTGAATTTCAGATAAAAGACCACAGTTCTGATGTTGCTAGTGGAAACAGACTAAGGAAATTAAAGACAGCCTGGCTAAGTTACTCTGACTCAGCTGTGTCTGGCTAGAAGTTTCATATTAGAAAGGGTAAAAGCCTAGAGAGAGCTGCTTTTTCGTGTGGAGTACTGATGTTGCATGTAAGAGTCTTTGCTAATGCAGTATGCAAAAACATCTGTGGTAAAGTACTGCCTTGTAACTGAGCCTAACACCAAGAGTTTCAAAAATTTAACCATTCTCTTCCAGATTAGGGTAGACTCCCTTGGGCAAGGGAAGCTGTTTTGTACAGACTAAGCACTAAGTGATTTTTCAGGCAGTCTTTTCAGGAATCTGTGTTTCAAGACTTTTATACATGTGGTTTAAAATCATTGTTATGTCCAGTGCTAGGAAAAGTACATTGAATTGAACGTAAGAAATATGGCTGCAGATGTTGTAGCAGAGTTTATTAAGCACTTCAAGAATCTGGAGAAGCACCGGGCTCATTTCACTGGCAACAGTGTGTTGATGCTGGGAACTCAGTAGGGAGCATGAATACCAGTTAAAGAGGATGAGTGGCAGCTCAATCTGCAAGAAATGAAAACAAGAGGTTCTTTTGCTAGAAGCCGACTCAAAAATGACAGAACCAGCTTTTTTGAATTGGATTGGCATTACTGGCATTTATATCTTACATGGGTTTTCTTGTTAATCCTGGGTGTTTTCTTTTGACTTACATAGGCTGCATAGACTTTTGCTTGCAAGTGCTGGTACCTCTGACTAGTAAGAATAAAAGCTATTTTGGATGCTGTGCTGATCTAGTTAAAGAACGAAAGAAGGTTTGTTTTCATTTGGTATCTCATTTCCCCTGTTTCTATTGATGATGTGATCACAAAACAAGACACATATTTTTTTCATATTGAAAATAACATACCAGAAGTGTATGTCACCTGTGACATGGTGTATCTAGGGGGGATGGATTCCTTGGGAATAGGTAATAAAATGAATTCTATGCAATCTTTAACCAGGGAGTCTATCTCTCTGCACCAGAAGGACCTCCCATAACTTCAAATAAACACTCAAATTCACGAGTAAGATGAAGATTGGTGAATGCTGTTTTATAAAATAAATGCAAAAGCTGGAGGAGCTCATTAAGGGAATGCTTGCAGTGGTGATTTGTGATTTATAGGGAAGCTGCTTTTGAGTAGTGAAGAAAAATGCTGCCCATGCAGGGAAAGATGTATTGCCTGAGAGAGGAAATGTATGATCTAATTAGCTAACAGTAGGGATTCACCCACTGCCCCTTTCCCTCTTCCACAGGCCATAACTACAATTAGAAAATGTCTAAAGCATGTTGTCCAGCTTGCTTTTTACAGGACTATTTCCAGCACTAATGTGGACACAGTTTAATGTCCTTCAAAATGGTGTGTTTGACAGTAACAATCTCAACCTTTTCAAATGCATTTTAAAAGCATAATATATTGTCCTTCCTGGCTAATGTGCTATGTAGTACCAGCCTGATGCAAGTGGTGGTTGTTAACTGTTTTCCTGGCTTAATTGTGCCCTTGGTTGTAGAAGCTAGTAGTGAAGAGTGGGTAGAGAACAGGGGAGCCAAACATGGGAAGGTTGTGGGAAATAGTTTTGTCTCTGTGTGAAGGAGTTCAGGGTGGTGAGTAAGTGAGCTGGACCAGCAGGATGAGTAAGAGTCTGAAGGCATTATTAAGTTTCTCCTACCTGTTTACTAACTGGCAGTCACATCTGTAGGGTGAGGATGCATGTTTGCTACTAATAGGCTTAGCTTCAGTCTGAATAACCGATGCTGTGGAAAACAGTGGGAGGAAGACAGAAAGCCTGTCTGCTGACCAGGAAGCTTGTTGTCTTCTTACAGTTCCACTGCTTTGTCCAGCTGTGCAGTGCTGCAGGTGCTCAGCATGAGTGTAACAACACAGAAAAGACCCAACTCAACCAGAACTGAAATTTCAGAAGAAGAGGAAGGAAACAAACAGGCCTTAAACTGTTTTTAATAGATACGTAGTCCTTTTTCCTGTTTGCTTGTTTGATTAGACAAAACCATTTCTTTCCTCTTTGGAGTCCCTCCTTCTTACCTCTCCTTTGGTCCTCATGGGTCTGCACAGAATCTCTGTTATACTTGTGCCCTGCTTTACTTAGGTTGATACATCACCAGCTGATTTTTTTTTTAATCCTTCTTATTTCTGCATTATCTATTCTCAAGGCTGCAAGACATTTCTTCTTAGATTAATAGATGAAAGGAAACAAAAGTGGAATTTTTAGTCAAATTGTCTTGGAAGAAAAAGCCTTAAGAAGCTGTCTGGCATTCTGAAATTTTACTGGAAATTCATTTGTGTAAAGTTGTCATATTAAAGATGCTTTAATGGTTCTGTTTTGTCTTGCCAGATGTAGTCTATTGTATAGTGAAATTCAGGATGTAAAATTCCAGAAAGATCAGGTTTTATTGTGAGAGTTAATAGGAGTTTCAAAGCGATCACACTGTGGTCTGTTAAGTCTTAACAATGGAGTGGTCACTGCTGTTCATAATGAAGCATTAAATATACTGAAATGGGGCTGTCAAAACAGTTTGTTCTAGAGATTTGTTCATTTTAGAGACTTTAAAGTTAAGAAAGGACATCTTTTAAAAGACTGATCTGATAAATGACACCATTTGGACCAGGGTTATTTCTGATATAACTTTGGTGACTTAAAGAGCTGGATTTAGTCTTTTATGCCAATTGACTCCCCTGGGTAAGCTTCATTTCTTTACCCACTATACATCTTGGACCGATCTGACCTGATAGCAAAAGACACATGATGTTGTTGAAAATGAAATACTGCCTTGGGGCAGAAGGATAAACTGTGTGGCCTCCTGAGGTCCTCCCAGCAATGCTTTCTATAATTGTGTTAGATTAAGTGAGGAAAGAAGTAGCATGGAAAGCACAAAACAGGCTAAGTCATAAACTAGCAATTAAACTGGGAGCTGGGCTGGGCTGCAGCAGAAAATGTACAATCTATCCCTATTAAGAGCTGTATCTCAAGAGAAACTGGGAGCCTGACACAGGTGCTGACAGCAGGGAAAACACTGCATTTCTGTTCTGGAGGCAGCAACTGCTTTCTACTGGTGCTTATGCAGATCTGGGGGGGTCCTTATGCAGCTCAAGGCTGTGCTCTGTTTTTAATAATTACCATATCTATGATGTTCAGGTGGCAATTGCTCTCAGTTGTGTTCTCATCTGCCTGCACAAACTCAGCAGTGTGATGGCAGATTATTTGCTAATAGCAAAAAGTCATCCCTATTATTGACACCTGCATGATGGGACCCCTCTCTCCCCATGCATTCTCAGTCCTTTTCCTATCTCATATCCTCTCCTTGATGGACAATATCCACCTCTGCTTGCTCTTAACAAGTAAATTTTCCATCTTGCAGATGGTACTCTGTGGAACCTAGGGCTGAGGGACTTCTAGGACCTTCTGCAACAAAGGTGGAGTCAGAGCAGGAGCTCTTCAAGGGCCACGTTGGCCTCCACAACATCTCTTTTGGCCTAGGGGCACATCATCTCTCTACTTCTTGTGTCCTATTTCCTCCTCCTGCTGTCATTTTGCCTGGAGAGCAATGTCTTCTGTGCCAGTTGCCCTTGGCTCTGTTAACCCGGAACAACAATTCTTGGGGGAGGGAGAAAGAAGAGAGCTACTCAGTCTCGAGTCTTTTCAGGGCCCTTTAGCTGTTGTGACTCCCTGTCGAAGTCACCTCAGAGATGGGGATGTTGCTCAGTCTAGGGTGTAATTTCCTGGCTGGAGACCACCAGCTGAGTCCTGGCAGCCTCATCTCGCCTCTTCAGAGCTTGCTGCAGTGTAACTTTGTCAGACACTGGCTGTTCTCCTTCTAACTGGGAGTTTTGATTGGGGTTTTTGATAGATTTTTTTTTTTTTACTGCTTGGAGGTCTTTCTCTCATTTTTCTGTCATGGCTTCACATATTTCCTCCCCTAGAGCTGTTTGTCAAGAGAAGCTTAGAATTGCTCCCTTTCCTGGTCTCTGAGATTTAATCTGGCAATGTTTAAAAGGGAAATGTGACAGACCCTACATGTCAAGCTGGGGTCAGGGATGGGGTCAGTTTGATGAGTTTCCCTCCAGCCAGATACACATCAGTTGGAGATATGTGGAGCCTGTAATCTTTCTGCACAAGTACTAGAAAAATAGACAATGTGAGGGCTGCAAGTTAGGGACTGTGAGGAAAAGGGTATAAAGGCAGAAGCGATTGACTTCTGTGTCCCAAACAGGGGAAATGCAGGACCAGTAGGGGAACAGGAATATGTAGGACATACGTAGGTTTATATTCCTTCATGAAGAGCCCAAAAGACTTGCTGAGGCAGATTGGGAGGGTGGGATTTCGGGATGGGAAGACCTAAGGCTTTTCCTGTCTTTTAGAATGCTGTATGGAAATGAAGTGAGAGGAAAAGTAATTTTTGCATGAGCTACTGAGGGAAAATGAGGATACAGGGCAGACTTTGCAGGTGGAAGGGCAGGTGGTAAGAATAAAAAACTGAAAGAAGATTTTCAGGGCCAAGCTCTCAAGGCCAAGGGCAGACAGGGGGGTTCAGAGCCATGATGAGGAAGGTCACCGGTAGCCATCAGTTTAGGCTGAAGATGTAGGGCCTGCATTAGAACAAGGCAGGAAGAGTTAAAGTCTGTGTGACAGGGTTGACACTGGGATTTGAAAGGGCAGTAGCAAGAATCCAGAATGATAAACCTAGGAATAGTGTGGGGAGATAAGAACAGCAAGCTGTGATGCTGTGAGCAGCAGTGGCTGGAGGCAGCGCATCCAGGTGAGACCAGAAAAAATAGAGTAGCTATGCTAAGGGCACTATCAGACTATCAGGGTGGAAGAGTGTGAAGAGATGTTGGAAATTCATATTTGAGTACAGCTCTTCTGAGGGAACTTCTGAGTGGAGGGAAATAGATATCTACAGTTGGTACCTGTACATCTTCATAAACACATTTAAACCACAAATTAATTCAGCACTATGTCCGCTATCTCTATTTCCTTTGCCAGAAAGTGCCCCAACCTTTCTGCTTAAACCTTTTTTTTGGGGAGGGGGGATGGGGGGAGTGGGGAACAACACATACATTTATGCCTAATTGTGATGCTGCATCATGAATACATTCAGGGAATGGAAAGAGAACCTGCACCTCACCTGACCAAGCAGAAATGCCCACTACAACTTGAGCATCAATATCTCGCAACAGAAATTTCATCATCAGTTCATACAGCAGAAGGAATGGAAGGAATATTTTCTGTGTTGGTTTGCCTTCCCTGCTTTTGATAATTCATTTTGATTCCTGTGAAGTGTTGCTCTCGCTAACAGTTTTGTGTGGCCATTGTGGGCCGTATTTAGGACTTTGTTTCTGTGATGTTGGGTGGCTTCATTTTGAGGATTGTAAAACTGGAAGTGTTGAGTTTCAGGTTACAGTTGAAGCATAAGGCATAAAATCAGCTTGTAGGCACAGCAGAACAGAGTGTCTAGGAAAGATGTCTTGCAGGGTTAAGATAATGCATTTCAGTGCTGTTGTCAGCAGACAGAGGCTGCAATTAATGTGAAAATGTTAGATGAGGAAGGAATGCTGGTGGGTTTGGAAAGGGTAATAAGTATGGGTTTCTTCTAACAGGTAAACGCAGAAGAAAGAATGCTGCAAGGCTCTGGATGGAGGTATCTGGGGAGGTAGTGGAGGAGGTAAAGGAGCATTCTTGGACAGTGTCATGGAACTGGATAAGAGCAGGAGGATGGTTCTGGTATGAGCAAAAGCAGAGTAGTGCAAACCCTGCCCTCTGGTTTCTGTACCTTTTTATGTATGGGGCTATTTCACTTAAGCAGAACATGTCGTTGCTCTCGATGGCCCTCACAGCTAAGATTGCCAATAGGTTGGCTTTCCTTCTTCACTGAGATAGACATGATCCCTGAATGCCATCTTGGTCCACAGCTATTTTGATACTTGATTCCTCTTCCCTGTCCATGCCTCTTGCCTTTTCCCTTCTGTCTCTGCATGTGGAGGTGTTATATGTCCCCACAATTCTGCTACACCTCCCCATGTATCAGCCCTCCCCATGACCTTAAGACTGCTTAGTTCCTCCCATGTACTTTGCTTTCCAGGATGGTAAGCTGTGGTCAGAAAAATAGCCACTGCTCATTCTATCCACTGCCACCCTCTCCTACCCCTCTCCTCTCCATCTGGTACTAGGGAAGAGCTTGTGCCCTGTTCAGCTGGCTAGTTCTGGCACAAAGCTGGACTGGTATAGGAGCGGGAGGGCTGTGCCCATGTCGGATGTATGTCTCTGTGCGGGTGAGGAGCGTCCGAGGCAGGCACCCTTTCCTCCTTTTATCAGACTGCGCTCATTTATTATACCATCTGTTTTCCCAGTGCTGGAGATGATGCTGGGGATATGTGACTTGGGGCACTCAGGCAGAAACTGGCCTGCACAAGGCCGGCCATGTGTTTGCCTCCTAGCAATGCAGCGGTCAGCAGCAAATTCTTTGCTGCTGCCTCCTCTCAGTATGGGAGAGAGCAAGTGTGGGCCTGGGTGTGTAGGAGGCACAAAGAGATGAAATGTGGCAGGGGGAGAAGGGGAGAGAGATACACTGGGGTACATGTGTATCAGCTGGAGAGAACTGTGGGGAGGAGGGACAGACAGATGGGCAGAGTTGGGGAGAAGGAAGAAGAATGGATTGAAGAGAAGGAAAAACATAAGGAACTGTGCAGGGAGAGACAAAGAAACAGACTGGCTGGGGGGCAGCAAGAGAAAGGCTGTGAAAGAAGGAAAGACAGGCAGATCTGGCAGGGTTGTGGTGTGGAAATCAATGGATTGACTGTGGGAGAGAGATGTGTGCCAGCCAGGTACTACACTCATAGGTAAGTGGATAACTACAGAGGTGGAGATAAATTTAGTGTGTGTATGTTTATATAGGCCTGTGTAAGGGTGAGCTGAATGAATGAGAGTGAGGAAGAGGAGCTATAAGGAAAGGGGAGAGTGAAAGCAGAGCAACAAAAGAACAAGGCTAGATCAAGGTGAATCCTTGGAGAGCAAACAAGAGCTGGCATCAGTGGGGAGGAAGGGATTTGTATGAAAAGAAGGGAGACTAACAGCACTGATGTGTTTGGGGCTGAGGTTTTCTTACTGGAACCTGAGAGGACACAGGGCAGACATCAGAGCACAATTCCCCAGTACTAAACAGAAGCATTTTTATACATGCAAGGGCTCACTGCCACTGCACGGAGAGACCCAGTGGACCCAGGAATGTAAATGCCACTATGCTAGTGCAGACTGTTTCCTGCCTGTCGAACTGCAATGTGTACTCGAGCGTTTGCAATCTGTGGACTGCCTATTTCAAGCGTACCTGCTTAACTATTAGAAGCTGTTTAAGATGGCAGCTCAGGTATTTATTTATCCCTCTTTCCCTTCCCTCTTTCCCTTTTCCTCACAGTGTACTCACAATAGAAAAGGAGACATTAAAAAGTAGTACTCAGATTCACAAGAACCTTCTTATTTCTTCTGCCTTGTTTCATAGACACCACTTTGCTTTGCTGCCTAACTTGACCTCCCCCTCTTCCCTTTGACCATTTCTTTTCTCTTCCTTCCTCTGCTATTTTATCTACTTCTTTCTCTCTTCCTTCAATTTTCTATAATTTGAAGTTTTTTATTGTCCCTATAACTCCATTCCCCTTTCTCTATTGTGTTCTAGACTAGGAGCCTTGTTTCTTTCCTTCTGCTCCTTTTCTCTCTCCCCAATTCCTCCATCTCCTTCTGTCTGTGCCTGTCTGCCTGCTTTCTCTCACTCACTGTCTGTCTCTCTTGAACTGGGTTGTGAATTCTGTTGGCATCAGAGTGGGACAAACTGTAAAACCAAGGTTCCCGGAGGGCCAGGTTGTGATCATTTTATTTTTACAATGTCCTTGGATGTGTAAAGGTGTTTGTTTGAGGGGGAGGAGCAGTGCATGTGCTCCATGCAGGAGAAGAGAGAGGAGTGCAGGCCAGAACAAATGAAGCTTATAACCAATATAGGTCAGTTGCAGAGAAGAGTCCCAATGGTCTGTGAAATAGAGAAGTGTTTTGTCATTTCAGACTGGCTAGTGGAAAGATGGCAAATGAATAGTTTTATCTAACAGATGCAGGAAAAGCGTCCTGTCAGAGAATGCAGTAGTGGTGAGCATGGGAGGAGGACCAGCTCTGCACAGGGGATTGCTCATCTCCCAGCCACCCCCATAACCCAGGGAAAGAACAGCCTTTCTCCTGTTCCGAGCTGCCTACTTCTGAGCATGTTCCCATGTCTCTGCTATGGACTGCAGAGCATGGCTGAGAGATGCTTCCCTGTGTCCTCTGCCAGACTTGCTCGCCGTGTCAAAGAGGACAACAACCAAGCAAACAGATTAGAGAAGCACAAAGGAGAACCATAACCTCACACCCTTGGAGGATGGGCTGGAGTGCTTGGTGAGACTCTGCTGGGGTAAGTGCTGCCAAAGAGATCCCCACAGTGGCAGAAAGGCATCATCAAGGCCCTGAGCTTAGGCTGGTGGAGCTGTATGAGCCAAGCGCACTGCTGGGAATTGTTTTGCTCTTCAGTAGACTACTCACTTCCCATGATTTGCCACCATATGAGTAAACCCTGCTTCCTGATCATTCCCAGAAATTTTCAAAAGTGGTCAGTAGCTGCAGTGAACGACTGTGTCAGATACTGATGAGCCCAGCATCTGGCCTTGGGAATTTCGATTTAATTTCTATTAAGAAATTCGTTGGTTTATGACATCAAAGCTATTCTGTTAAAATGACATTAAAACATCAAAACAGAAATCCAGATTTTTAGAGGTGTTTGGAGCCCCTGCATCTCTCTAAATTCGATGTGAGATGCTGACTGCTTAGCACAACTGAAAATCAGGACAGTTCCTCAGTGTCTAAACATGGAGTTAGAAGCCTAAATAGATGTATGTGTTTTGCTTACTTTTTTAAAGGAGGCCTTTATTCCCGAGGCAGAGAATACCACCTCTCGACAATTTCTATCCATGGAATACTCTTCTGTGCATCACCATAATGCTCCAGTCTAACATCTGACTGGCTTAATCTGATGTGTTTAACCTACTTCCTCTATAGGAATTCACTTGGGGGATCCTAAACCATTACAATGGTAATGTGAAAATAAATCCTAGGAATTAATACAATACAAGAGCTCTGTGGTCGCAATATATCAGCTGACTTGCTCTGAAACAGTGTCTCAGGTCCTCATGGGATGCCTCCCTGACTATGTGGGACTACAGAAGTAAATCTTTCTCACATTGAAATTGGTAGCCTGTTACTGGCATCAGTTGGATACTGTGATTCTGAATTCTCTTAGAATGCCAGCTCACTGAACTCCTGAATAGGTGCTGTGATATGTGCTTCTCTTGATTTGTCCCTCCGAAAATTCAGAGGGATGAAATAGCTTATCCTAGACACTAACCATTTCTCTTGCTTTTCTTGGGATGTTCCTTCAAGTATCCTTTTAACCCTGATATACCACTGAGTGTCAGAGATGTTTAATGTCCAATATTCCTGCCCCAATACCCTAAGCTATCTGACAGAAGAAAAGCTCAGGGTATCCTAAAGATGAAAGTCTGCATAGCTGTCTTGCAGAAGGGTTACCTGTGTCAGTACCACCAGACCTAGGAGAGCAAGTCTGTCCGTGGAGGAAGCCCCAGTGATACCTCTGTGGCTGCAGAGGTCTGGATGGCAAAAGCTCGTATTAGGGCTGGATTGTGGCTTTAAATGATGACACTGAATAGATGCGGCTGCACAAGATCCTCTTGTCTGTCCCCATCTGTGCCCTTTACACTGAAAGGAAGACTGATATCAGAGAATATCGATCAGTGTCAACACAAACCATCTTCACTGTAGGCCTCACCTTTACCTCAGCATTTATCATTGCACTGATGCTTCCAAGAAGATTCTGAAAGCCTTTAGAAAAAAGTAAGGCCTCTCTTTCTTGACTTACTCTTTGCAATTCTGTGATTGCTATGTTTACATGGAAACAGGCTTTTTTTTTTCTTTAAGAACCAAACCACAGCCCACGTACATTTCCTCAGTGGAGTTTCATAAAACTGTTTGTCAAGAAATGATGAGTGCTTTTAATTTGGAGTTTCTGAAGTTGACCTGGAGAGACCACCCCTTCTGTGAGAGACAAATCAGGAGTGAGAATCTAATCTAGTTACAGTCAGTAGATAAAAGGACAAAGGCTTTACTGGGGGCAACATAGTTACTGGTGCCCATATTCCAGGCACAATGGGCAGTGAGACCCATTGCCTCTCTGGTCCATTCTGGAGACCTTTCCCTGTGCCTTAGACCCTAGAACAGATTCTGATTACAAAACCTGTGCCAAAAACTTTTCATCAACTTTTTGTTGCCTGGAATATGCTTTCAGGGTTGGATGTATCTAGATGTCTGTGCCTGGCTTTGGATATGAATGGGAACTCAAAAGAGGATTTCCATGAAGGATCTGGGGATACAGCAGAGGAGAAATAATGGGTGTATGCTTGGGAATAAGTGGGTCTAAAGCTGGATTTCTATGCGCATGGTTAACATAGGGGTAAGGGAGTGAAGAGGCATGTATTTTACTTATATGCAAGATAGTCCAACATGAAGGTAGCCTGGGATTATAGATTAAGTGTAGAAAAATAGAAAAATGTGTGTTCTGGAGAGGATAAGTATGAGGCACAGCATCTGAGTGGGGAAGAGTGTCTTTAGTTTAGCATACTTATGTAAATACATAGGGATAGACGTGCTGGTGGGAGGGGGAATGTTCTCACAACTTATTTTCTCTGCTAGTCAGATTCGGTAAGTTTGTGTGTATATATATATACACATATGCATATATCCTCACTGAGGGCGCTTTACCAAATACTAGAATTCCAGCTAGAATGACTTGTTAGCAGCCTACCCTCTGTTAGAGCTAATGGGTTGCAGGTATTGATTTTTTTTCTATTTCTATTGATTAGGAGGCTGCTGTACATACAAACCTTAGCATAGCATGGAAAGAGAAAGGGAGGCAAAACAGTTCACATCCCAGCAACTCATCATGGCGGAAAATTCATCCTGGGAGTCTCAGTCTTCTCCAACTATCTCTTCCAAATAGAGAAGGAAGTCGTTCCTTTTTTGCAGAAATCAACCACCAGGGCTCATGAGAGGACACTTTTTGTTTCCCAACCATCTTCAAATGTATCATTCAATGGAAGAAAAGGTTGTGTGAGAAAAAGGAGTCTCACATGGAAAGCACAGGAGTGCTTCAAGCTTCAAGACTCAGTCTGAAACAGTTATCTTGGGTACCCGTGAGCACCCAATTCATTCGTAACAGCACCCAGATCCCACTAAAATCAGCGCAAACTCTTTCATTTTGGTGTGCTTTGTGATTATGTTCTGGATTTTTCAGTGCCTTAGTGCCTCCACAAACTAATGAACATGTTACTTTGTAAGACTGTTGTGAGGCTAAATGAACCATTGGTACAACATTTAGCTTGGAAGAGGACATAAGTGAGAAACTGAGGGACTTTTGTATGACAGCATTAGAACCTCATACTTGGAACCCCATACTGGTGTCCATCTTGTGATAGACAGGAGTCCGCTCCTGTCTATCACAAGAATTTTTTAATGCACTCTCAGGGCAGTACCCCCACCCATTTTGCATGGAAATCTGCTCATTTTAATTGATAGACCTCTATATCCTGTATCTCCCTTCTTTCTAACTTTCTGGTCACAATGTTACACTAGAGATGACTTTGCTGTAGTATTGAATGTCTGATGTTTAAACTGTGTTGTTGATCTTCCAGTTATATGAACCTGAAGATAAGAAGAGAGGACCAGTGAGGCTTTTTCCATCACCATTTATCTCCCTGTGTCTATCATCTCCATCTCTAGCTCCTTCACCTGAGATTCTCTGGCCAAAACCACAAATCTTCTTTCCATGGCTTGCTAGTTTATTGAACTGGTCTAAGAAAACCAACAGCATGCACATATGATGCGAATAATGTTTCTTAAGTGCTTTGGGACCCTCAGCTTCGGATGTCAGTGATGACTGCTCTGATCACCCCATCTGCTTTTCTAACAATACAGATATGTGACTTTTTTCTTCTCCAGTGAAATATCTTATATTTTCATTCTTGTTATATACCATATCTCTTCCCTGCCCCACTGGCTTCCAGTTCTATGATCATCACCCTAACCCCAGTTTGTTTTTCCTAACATCTCCTCTGCTGGTGCATTTCCCTATTAACACCTCTGCTCTGCCTGCAAATACGGCTGCATCAACTCTATCTCTTTTACATCTCATTACAGCAGCTCCTTCTGAGCTGGCCTCCCCAGGATGAAGATTCCTAGATCAAATTTTTATACACTATTGCTGTTTGATTTTATCCTATGTGCCAAAGAGCTCCACTGCAGCACTCAATCCACAAACACTATTCAGTCTCATTACCATCCCATGGAGTTGCTTCCGACTTTGTGCCCTTCATCTCGCTTCCTGCATCTTTCTCATGCCCCTTTCATTCCTACAGCACTGCCCCTTCTCTCCACAAATAGCAGCACTCTTGGTTTGCCATTGGAAGCAGACTTCCTGTGGCTCCCTGTCTCATCAGCTTCTCATTTCAAGTAATTTAAAATGTAATTTAAAATCTCTCTATTTCCTCCAGACTATTAATTTCTCTCTCCTTACTTTTCTATAGATGTCATTCTGTGTTGCGTTATTCAGAAGATGCGACTGTTGTAAAAATCTGCCACAGTGTTTTTATTCTGTATTCTTGTTTTGTATTACCATTTTTAATGATTCTTTGTAGGAAAGATGAAATCTCAGTACAGCATCTAACCACAGCACAAGCAGTCACACAGGACAGTCTGGCATTTGCATTGCCTTTGTTCCATTCTTCTCCTGTGGCATTTAGATCTGTAGAGGGATTCTTGTGGATGGTCTAAGAGTATATAAGTAGGGTAGCAGGAGGAGAATTATTTCTGGCAATTGGGAAGTGTGAGGCAGGAAGGCGTGTTTAGTTCTGATCCTGAGATGTGCTGAGTTCTCTTAAGTCTCACTCCTTTTGCCACCCTGCAAACCTGGCCTTCTTATACTGGCAGTTTCTTTGGGGAGAACATGCCCTTCTCTTGTTGCTGTAGTACACTATTTGAGAGTACAGAGTAACTGAGGAGCCAACTTTTCTTGGAAGTATGAGGTCTGCAGATTTCCAGAGTGGTTTTCTTGTCCACACATGAGATGTTTGTGCCTGATGGATTTAAGTGCAAGAATAGCCAAAGAAGTTTTTTTTCTTCTTCAGAATCTTTCAGGCCCCTGGCCCAGACTTTCTGTCTTCCTTTGAAGAATGAGAAGATTTGAATATTAGGGTTGGGTTGGAAAGGAACAACCACAAATACAAAAAGAAAATGCTCAGAATCCCAAGAATTACTTATTCTTCCCTTATGCCTTCCCTCTTCAAGGCCCCTTCCTTCTTTCAGGCAAAATGCAAGGGGAGGAGAGGCCCTCGGGTGATCTTCTCTAGCTTTCCCAACGAAGAGCCTCAGGGAACTTCCTCCTCAACACAGACCATCCCTGTAAAGCCATAATCTCCCACCATCTTAGGGGTGTTCTCCCCATCTCTCTGCCTCTCAAATTCCTTTGCACCAAGGACAACAGTCCAGAGAGCCTGTCCACAAACTACCATCCTCCACATTCTTGCAGCAGGCTATACTCAGAGTACTAAAAATGCAGAGTACAATATGCACCTGCCCCCACGTTCATCACCAGCTGTTCAGCAGCTCCAAGGGTACAGAAAGAGCCCCCCTCCCCCCAGCTCCTAAGGCAGAGGGCAAGGCTGGAAATCCCCCAGATGAACTAGGTACTGTGTTTGTCCACAAAAAATATTTCAGTGGTCTCAACCTGCACTGTCTCCTATCACCTCTTCCTCTTTCTGCCTTCCCCGGGGCCTTTTCTGCCTGCTGATGGTGCTTTGCGTATGGCTGATGTGGGACACCAAGAGTGCTTGCTGGTAAATGCCTCTGCCTCAGTCTCAGCTATGAGGGCAGCCTGGATTGTGCCCTCCAAATGGGGGAAATGATCAAGGGTCTGTAGGGCAGCCAGTGGCCCCCTGGCTGCTTGCTATAGAGCCCTTCATGTCCATCAGTCCTGGGACAGATTGTCCTGGAAGGGCAGTCCCAGTCTGCACCCAGAGAGTGAGTAGGGAGAAGAGATAACTGGAGTTATGAAATTGCAGCATGGCTGAAGCCCTCCAACTGGTTCAACTTCCCAGCACCCTCTTCCCCCAGCGCTGCTCCCCCGCATAGAACAGCAGTGAACCTAAAGCAGATCTTCTGGTCTCATTTTTCAGTGAACAATGAATCTGATCAGAGAGAAACAAAATCGGTAGCATCAAGAATTAGATGATTTCTTTTCTTCATGATTGTTGCATTAATGAGCAGCTACATGTATAGAACCAGGAGGTGACTAATGTAATTAACCTGGTGTAATGATACTGCTGAGGAAGAGAGAGAGGATTATGACATACTTAGATGTCAGTATTGCACAATTTTGTATGTGCTCCCTGTACTATCAGGTTGTGTCTGACACAGAAAACTTAAGCAGTGATAGATTTCAGTCTGCATCCATTCAGCTCATGCATCTTTCTGTGTAAAATGAGGATGTGAAAGGTGGATTGCTTTCCCAGGGTTGAGGGGGTGGAGGTATTCAATTTTGGTGGTTCCTGTCCTTAACAAAATGATACTAATTATCATAAATCGTCCTTTCTCATGAAGAATCTTCCCAAAATGTCTGCTTCTTGGAGCAGGCATTGGGATTTTGCCGAAAGCTCTAAAGACAAAGTAAGAACACAGGGATCCACACAACACTGGTCAGGGGGAGGCAGAGGGATGGAAAACGAGCAACACCAAGCCATATGCAACTTGCAGCAAACCCGAGAAGAGTGAAGATCAAGCACTTAAAAATCGTAACACCAGCAATAAGAGCAGAAATACATGCTTGTTTTTTAAATTACCCTTCCACGTTACATTTCAACCCCTCCTGGGGAGAGAAACGGCTGACTGAAGTTTTGTGCGGGTCTAACTGCGGTGTGCGGGTCGCACTCCCAGCTCCGGGCACCCACGACGGAGATACGAAGGAGGCTGAGCTGGGGGGCGGCGGTGGGGCGGGAAAGGCGGTAAGCGAGGGAGCGCCCCAGCTCCGTCTTCCCCTGGGTTCCGCGGCGGCCCCGGGGGAGCGACCCTTGCCGGTGCCGGCAGCAGCGGGCGAGGCGCAGGGCGGGGGCAGGCTGCCCCCCCGCCCCTCGCTGCCTGCCTGCTGCCTGTGTGTGCCCGCGCAGAGCGGAGCGGGGCGGAGGAGGAGGGCGGCTGCCGCCCGCGGATGCTGGGGCGCGGGCGGCGCGGGCAGGGCGGGCGGCGCGGGCAGGGAGCTGTCCTTCAGCACCGCGGGCCGCGGAGCGCTCCGCCCGCACCGCCGCCCGGGGAGCTGTCCTGCAGCACCGCCGGCCCGGGAGCGCTCCGCCCGCCCCGCCGCCCGGGGAGCTGTCCTGCAGCACCGCCGGCCAGCGCCGACACCGACACCAACACCGCCGCCGCCGCCGCCGCCGCCGCCGCGGGGGAGCCGTCCAGCGCCGCGCCGCCAACGCCGCCGCCGCCGCCTTGATGCAGTAGCGGGGCCCGGGAGTCGCCGGGGGCCGCCGCGGGGCAGGGGGTGCCGCAGCCGGGCTCCGCTCCGCGCCCCCCGCCCGGAGGGGCGCCGCGCCTGTCCCCCTCCTCCCCCTCCCCAACCCCCCACCCCAGGAGCCCCCCTCTCTCCTCGCCCACCTCCGCCGGGAGCGAGCGCCGCGGCTGTGCGGAAAAGCCATGGGAGGCAAGACCTCGGCACCTGTTCAGCTGAAATCAAGGGCTTACAGTATACTGGGCACTCTGGCTTGGTGGTAGGAGCGAGCAAAAGGAAGGAGAAGCGAGCAAGAAAAAGTGAGAGAGGATTGGAGCGACTGCCGCTGCCGGGAAAAAAAAAATAAAAACCCAAGGAAGATAACTGGGAAGGAAAAGGATTTTCATGGCGCAGGCTGCAGAGCTAAGCAAGAAGACTGAAGGTTGCATCTCTGCTCTTACAGTCTCTAACTGTCTAGGTCCAGATAATGAGAGATTGTGTTGAGGATGCTGCTGCTGCTCCCCTGTTCACTGTGGAAGCCATCTCCAAATTAGCCATTACATATGGAAACTGGAGACCAGAATTTTAGAAAAAGGGATTAAGGCGTCTCATTTTGGGGGGGGTTCTCTCTTTATTTGTTTGGTTTTTCTTGGTTCTTTTCTCTCTTTTTTTTTTCTTTTTCCTTTTTCCTTTTTTTATATTTCAACCAGAACGTTTCCGATTTAAAAGGCAAGCCTCTTCCCGTGTGGTCTTTCTAATTTACACTCTTTTCCGTGGGCTTTCTTACCTCCCTTTTTTGATATCTATCTCTCTCTCTATACCCATTATATTATTAGTCGGAATTATTATTCTTTTATTTTATTAAACACACACACCCCAAGAATCAGAAGGCGGTTGGGTATTTGTATAATGAAGAATTATGGGGCTCTTTGACAGAGGTGTTCAGATGCTTTTAACCACCGTTGGTGCTTTCGCTGCCTTCAGCCTGATGACCATAGCTGTGGGGACCGACTACTGGCTTTACTCCAGAGGGGTTTGCAAGACTAAAACTGTCAGTGAGAACGAAACCAGCAAAAAGAACGAGGAAGTCATGACCCATTCTGGATTATGGAGAACCTGCTGCCTGGAAGGTATTTGATTCTGGACCTCCACACCCCCCACCCCCCCCACCCCTTCCTCTCCCACCACCCCACATTTCTCCCTCCTCCCCCCAGTAAATCCCTCCACATTCCACCATTTTCTCACTTCATTCCTTTCACCGTGGATTGAGAGTGGTGGGCTCAGTTACTCAGGACACAGAGGCAAGAAGACAGGCAAAACATTCACTGTTCCATTCCCTTCTCCCTTCTTCTTTCCCACCCTCCCCCCTCCCACCTTCCCCAAAAATTCACTTCCTCTCTCCAACTGGAATAATGTGTGTGTTACAAAACCACCGAGAGATCCTTTCAAAAAGCAACTGTGCAGTCTGCCTGTCTTCATCTTGTTTGTATTGCCTGGGTAAGCAATGCCAAAATGCTGTGTTATTGCTGTGCTCTAGCTGCAACCAGAGAGTGAAATAATTGCTCTCTTTGCAAATGGCTTATTTGCAAAGACAAGACTGTGAGTGAGGGGCTATGTGGGGAGGAGGTGATTGCAAAGCACTTCGAATGCAATTATTAGTTCACTTTAGGAAGGAAAAAGAGAGAAAGAGAAGCAACCCTGTTACATCCAAAATGTCTCATGCAGAATGATACCAGTCATCTCAAACAGAGTTCAGAGCATTTTGTAATGTCTGTCAGCAACCACATCTCACTGGGCTGGGTGCAGAGGGGTCTAGTTGGCTGCTGATTGGTTTGGGGCTGGGATTTTTCCCCAGTTTGTTTGTTGTTGGGGGGGATTTGCTTGGTTTCTCTTTTTGGTTTTTTTTTTTTTTTTTTTTAAGGTTTATGGTAAAGGCTTAAAATAAACAACTCTCTGAATGGAGAAATCAGCCTAAGTCTGATGTGGTGAAACTGAATAGCAACTCAGTGACATGTCTGATGACAGAGGAGACACCACTGCAGCCAACTTCTGGAATCAGACGTTCTAAAGGGAGGGGGAAAGAAAAGAGGGGCCAGTGATTCGCTTTTAAATATGTGTTGCTGAGTCCTGCTATTGGCGTACGTGTGGGCTGGGGAGGTGGTCTTCAGCCTGTGCTGGAGGGAGAGGGGCAACCGATGTAAATGCGTGGTTTATGTTACACACGTAGTGAGAAGGAGAGAGTGAGAGCACAGGAGCACACATTCCAGCCCATTGTGAAAGCCCTGTTTGTGAATCAGCTCCCAGCTGGACGGTGGGCTGCCAGGGGTTCATGGGCATCCAGGGATAAGATCAGTGTCTGCCGGTGTCCACGGGAGCTGGGTGTGCCTGGAGCTCCCTGTCAGGAGAGAACAGCAAGTGGGTACCGCAGAACTGATTTTCTTAACCCGGCACCGGGAGATGGAAGGCAGGGGGAAGGGGGAAATAAACTATGTATGTTTTGATGTCTCTCACCAAAGAAAGCTAAAGCTGCTGTTTGGAAATGGTTGTGTCCAGGAAGAAGCGTGAATTTCCCCCCCGTTCTTGGTGCAAACGGTTGAGTGATGGCTGGACATGTTTTGAATAGCTAAGTGACTTCATTGAGCGATGGTCTATTTGACGCATACTGCATTTAGTGCCCTTTGTCAACCCAAACTGCTGCCTTTTAACATATCCTGCAGAGGAGCTCTATGCTGAATACTATATGCTGTATCCACGCCAGAAAATCAATAGCAGTAAATTAATGGGGGATGTTTTAAACACACTTGCTCACACACATGCACAGATTTCCTGCAAATAGATAAATACATAGAGGTATATATTAATAAAAAATGAAAAGCCTTTCACACAGATATTCATTACAACCAGGGAAGGAGACATCTCCTTAATTAAAAATTAATGAGAGAGAGAAGGGAAAAAAAAAAAGCCCAAATGCAAAGCCATGCAGGGAAGAGAGGCTGCGGGGATGAACTCCCTTCCTGAGCCATGTCCCCAAGCTGGAGGGCGGAGGGAGGCTGGGGTGGAGGTAGAAGGTATGAGGACCCCAGCCAGGAGAGGCAGTGAATTCAGATCATGTCTATCTGCCCACAGAGCCGTACCCAGAGGGACGCGGTCTGAGGGGGAGGAGGAAGGGGCGGGTGAGGTTTGTCAGATTGGAGGAGCTCGGGGCTCCTTCTCCTTTACATCTGACAGGACCCCACAGGCACTGTTGAGAAGTGGCTTGCATGGCAAAAGAATGTGCCAGGATACTTCCAATTAAAAGCTCTGAAGTGCCCCCAGCCCCCACAATGTTGTGCTGCCAGCCCAGGTCCTCTGCTCTCCCTGCTGATGCTCTCCAGTGGGCTTAAAATCATAGCCCTGCGTGAAGGGTGTGAAATGCAGCCTGAGCACAACCTGCATGGCCCTGGCAGGGTGCTCTCACTCACCCCACACACGTGAGGGTTGGGCTGGCCCAATCCCCCAGCTCCCAACTGCTGGGCAGCAGCAGCAAGTGGGGTAGGAGGGTGCAATGCACCACAGGGAGGTCAAGCCCAGCTCTGAGTCCCTCGCCTGAGGGCACAGGTTGCACTACAACTTAGATAAAGAATTTGTTGCAAGAGCATCTCAGCAGAGGGCAAAACCATCCCCATGGGCACATGCTGTGCAGGCCCTGAGCATGGGTTTGCCTCGTGAGGTGGCACAGCATAGGTTTGGCACTGGCACTGATGGGATGCCTCTGCTTGGCTTCCCTCAGCCCCACAGCCTGCATGAGGTGGTGGCTGGCACTCTCTTGGTCCCAGGACAGCACAGCCAAATATCCCCACCAGCCCTTGGATGGCAGGCTTCTTACTGTCATGTCTGATCACCTTAGGGGGGTTATCTTCTTTCTTGTCAGAAGGAATCAGAAGAGCGTCCCTGGTTGATTCCCTCTCCCAGTGAAAGCTTCCTGCTCATGAACAGGAGAGAGAAGGATGCAGCAAAGGCTCCTTTCCCCCATGATACATAGAGTGGGTAGATTTGTGGAGGAAAGGGCTTAGTCCCAGGAGGCTGTAAAAAGGACAAAAACCTTGGATCAGTTCACAGCCTGCCCACGGTGTGGCAGAGGCACCTGACAAAGGATGTGGGATAGACACTCCTCTGCCTGGGGTGGATGTCAGGGCAGGTCTATAGAGTGAGGAGAGGTAGTGAAGAGAAGGGCAGGAGGCTTTTTAACAAGAAAATAATCAAAGAAGGAGTTCAAACTGCCATCTGCTACTGGTAGGAAGCCTCTGATGATGTTGCCTTCATTTCTGGAAACGTGGAGGAACACTGGCATTAGTCAACACTGTAGGCTGTCAGAGATGGTGGACACCTCATGTTCAAGTTATCCTGCTAAATTGTCTTTTCTCTTCTTGGACAAGAAGGAGGCCTTTTTTTCCAGTAGGAAAAAAGGATGTGAGCACTTATCTTGGGCTGTATGCATAGGTATGTTGCGGTCAGAATTGCAAGCTCCTCTTGGAGAATTTGGTCCCCAGGCTCTCAATTTTTGGGTTTCCCTCTCTTCAGTCATTCTATTCCCTACAATGGACTGTCAGTCAGCATTTTCAGATCTTTGTATTACTTCAAAGAAGAGTGCCATTTGGGAAGTTACTCCTCTATTCGGATTTATTTTCCCCCTTTCTTCTCTCCTACAGTGCACCCCTGCTCCATCATGGGACTCAAGCAGACAGGTGGTGTCAGTTCACATTACTGCAGATCATGCTTCTGATTTTTTTCCTAATCCTCCTCAAGATGATTCTCTCTCAGACTTTGGGGTTGCCCAGATAGGTCTCTGGGCCATTCCAAAGTCTCTCCCCTTCAAGAAAAATGTTTTTTCTCAGCCTTTTAACTGTATAGGTACAAAACACACACAAACAGCAAACAATTGAGATCTGCAAGCTCATGCCCCACATGGATGCTGCACCTCTTACAACTTTGAAATGGCTGCGGAACTTCCAGCCTAATTCCTTCTTGGCCCTGAATGTTTTAAAACCACTTTTTATTATGAGTGATGCCTTTTCTAATTCTTTCATTAGCTCCTGTAGATCTCCTACAGGATCTCAAAAAGTGAGGGATGATGCCTTATCAGGGTCTTATGAAGCAAGAAAATGAAATGTATTTTATATCTGTAGGTTATTGGTTTTGTCATGTTGTCATTATTATTAAGAAACGGATAGGTCTGGGAGGCTTTTATACTGAGAAGGCAGGAGAGAAGAGTCCAGGGCAGGCAGGCATGAGTGATGCGCATGGGGTTAGACATCCCTGTAGATCTGACTGGTGTGAAGGCAAGTAATTGAATGGATGTTGGTGGAGAAAATAATTCCTGCCTAGAGACCCTTCCCAAGGAGAATTAATGAGCTGATCTGTTCCCTTTCCAGCTTGTTATATCTGAACAGTGCATGAGAGCTAAGTGCAGATTCAGTGTTTGCGAAAATGAAGAGCTGACAGCAAAGTGAGGCAGGGCACAGGCAGTGGACAGGCTTCTGCCAGACGATTCTGGCGCTGCGTCGCTTCCTCTCACTGCCTTCTCCCACTGCTGTTTGTTCCTGGTGCACCTCTTTCCTTTCACATCCATTTTACGTGTAGGGTTTTTTCCCTATTTTCCCTCTTACCTTTCATGATTTTCTTTCTTTCAGCCGTTGTTTCTGTCAACGACCCTAGTTTTGCTCTGCAGAATTGCCTGCCGTCCTACTTCCAAGGATCCACAAACCCACCAGGGTTCTTTCCTCGCATCCTTGCTGACCTAATCCAGGGCCTTTTCTGAAAATTCAGTGGACGTAGCAGTAGATTAAGTCAGGGTCTCCATGTCTTCACAGTTCAGGACCAGGAGCATCCTAGCCCAGCCATGAGATGCAGCAGGAGGAAATGACCGGGCACAGAGCTGATTGCTGCTGGCATTGCATCTGCTGGGGAGAAAAAGGATTCAGAGCTGGACAGGCCTTGGGTGAAGAGGAAGACAAAGGATTTTAAAAAGTGGGGTGGCAGATGGTGAAGAAGAATTACTCAGGATCCCAGACTTGGGTGGGTTTGGTTCTCTTCTCAGCTTAAATTCACACCTGACTGAAGTCACTGAGAAGGCAGGGATTTGAGGGGCTGAGACCTGCAAGCTCAGCTCCTTTGTAAGATTTGACAAGGAAATGCTGTTCCTCACTAGTGAGTTGCCAGAACAGACTTTTAAATTGCTTTTAAATTATGAATCTTCCTGCTGACAGAGAAAGAGGAATGGGTTAATATTGTCCTGAAATGCACCAGAAATTGCCTTGCTGAAAAGAGTGAGAGTGAAATGCAGTGGGAGGGACATGGAGATGCAGTGTGGCAGCAGTAATGTATAAAGAAATTACACAGAGCTAGAACAAATGTCTCTTTGCCAGGGAGACCAGGAGCTATTCCTATCTAATGTTTCCCTTTTAACCCATCCCTTTCCCCATGCAGCCCTCTGAGCCCCCGTCTCACTTGGTTGCGGTTTGGTATGATCTAAGCAAGAGTTTTGGGGGAGAAGGACTGCTGAGGTTTGACAGCAGAATCTCCATATTTATTTAATTTAAAAGCAGTAGCGAGGAGGTTGCCGGGGGGAGCAGGGAACATTTCAGGCTCTCAGATGGCTCTGCCCCCTGCCCCTGTTTTAAGAGCAGATTCCCAATCAAGCATACCCGGTTTATCCCAGGGGGAGCCCTCGCTGCTCCGTTCTGCGCTGCTTCTCCCTTCCATATTGCACTCGTTGTCAGGGGATGTGCTGCTGCCTTCCTTTCACGGGCACGAAACCTTCCCCCTTGAAGGGGGCTCTCAAGGAGGGAAGGGGGCTGCTCCTGGGGGAATGGGTTACAATGGGGCTCCTGCTCCATGTCCTCCCCCCCACAGCCCCCAACCCAAGGCAGCAGCCACCCAGCAGGGGAAACACAGAACGCGGAGCAGGTTAGGCATACGCAGAACGGAATGTAAATACAATACGCCTAAAAGTTATTTTTCTCTTGCCTGTATGACCCCAGCTTTTTCCTCACCCTCCATCTTTGACTCATTCTATCCATCTCCATTTCAATTTGTTCTCGTTTCCCTCCCCTGTTTTTCCTCTTTATTTTTCCCTTTCATCTTTATGTCTCTTCTGTGCTTTCTCTCAAAAGCATCTTCTCCTTCATTATTTCTCCCTGTTTGTCTCCAAGTTCTCTGAGGCCCATCCCCCTTGCTCTTTCCTCTGTTATATTATCTTGTCCTTGCTCTTCTCTGTCCCCTTTGCTCCTGCTGTCACATCTCTCCTCTTTCCTCTTCTCCCGGCCATCATTTTCCCCTGGCTTTACCCCATCTTACATACAGTCATTCCCCCCAGCCAAAGGACCCCATTCTTTTGGAGCCGTGCTGCCTGTATGCTCTAAACAAACACTTTTCCAACCTCTTTCTGGCTGTCCCCCTCCTCCTTTCTTCAGCCAGTGCCCCCTCCTCAAAGCAGTGTATGACACCAGTTGCTGTCGCTATCTCCTCTTACCCCTATGGCAGCTCAGCTACCTCTGAGGGGGGTGAGACCCGAGCCCCTCCCTCTGCTCCCCTCATTTCTCACTGCCTGTGGTCAAGCCAACCTCCCTCCACTTTGCTGCCTCCAACCTCCCATGGCCGGAGGGCTCACTGGCAGCTCAGCTGATGAGCTGGCTCATCTGCGTGCAGCCAGCAACTGGGCTGGAAGGAGCTCGTGGCAGCCCTAAATGCTCTCCCTGGCAACCCTCAGACATGGATCAGGCCAGGATCCAAGTGGAGAATAAGGGTCTCTGAAGCCATAACCCTGGGGCAGTTGTTGTGCACTACAGTGAAGGATCTCTGGTTATCGGGGAGAAGAGTGTCAGTGAGCAGTCGTCCTTTTTGAACTGTTTTCAGGGGAATGATTTTCTCTGAGATTCTCAGGAATACCTAAGGTGGGGAGGTGAATGGGTCTGGAGGCTCCAAGCCCCATGGTTGCCTGAATGAACCTCAGTGAGGAGGGGCAGAGGGTATCACTGGCTGGTGAGAAAAGGGGGACTGTGCACCATGCAGGGCTCTACATGAACCGTGGCGACTCACGGGGTGCCGAAATGGGGACACTGCTGTTAATGGTCTATTGCAGCACATGGCTGCAGACAGAAAACCCACCACCAGCAAGTCCCCAGGCATAAGGAGTAGAGCAAAGAAGATAGCAGAGAGTGCAGGAGCAAGAGCCATCCAAGGATGGGGTGTTGCAAAGAATAGGGTTCATAAAAGGGGGACAGGGACAAGGAAGAGTAGGAAAGACTGTGTGCATGAAAGCTAGGCATGTCTGCCTGGAAAAGGAGGTGAATGAGAGGGAAAGTGATTGGATTGTGTTGAATAATGAATGGGCTAGAGAAGGTGGATCAGTAGCTCTTGATTTCCCCATTTTGTAACACACAGACAAGAGGACCTGACATGAGTCACCGGAGACCCAGTTAAAGCTTTCTCATTTGATGCATATCAGGGCTGTGGAGCTCATTGCCACTGGAGCTCTCATGGCCAAGATTTTAACAACATTTAGCAAGCAAGTGGGCATTTACGACAGAGTTCACGAAAATTAAGCATCCTCCTAATGGATGTGAACAGCATTTTGGGTGTTCTGTAATTCAGCAATTAAGTCAGTCGCCATAAAAACTAGGATAACGTTTCACAAGGGCAGTCTATCCCCTATCTGACTGCCATGTGGTTCTTGCCTCTTCCCTGAAACATTTGTCAGGGATTAAACAGAGCTCAGATTTACTTTGTCTGGCATTTCTTTTGTTTCTAGATGTTATGCTGTGCAGTTGCAATGTAAGATGCAAACTAGGCCTGCATTTCTGCTGATGTCAATGACTGCCCTAATTTGACAAATTAACAGTGAGTTTAGGTATTTCTATCATATTTTTCTAGGAAGTATCTGGGATAGAAAGCAATTAAGAGCATATGGAATTAAGTGGAGTCCTTTTTCTTCACACCCCAGGGTATAAAGTAAGTAGTTGGCAATGAAGGTGCTATATATGTGCAAAGAATTATTATTGTTGAAGTCCCTGCTTCCCAGAAAGCAATAGGCTTTGGGTCTCTTTGATGCTATCACGACTAAATTAGAAACGAGGTTGTCTCTTTTCTCTTGTATCTGTGGAAATGATTACTGCACTGGCATCTGATGACATACAGTACTGTAGTGTTTCTATGCACAAGAGATGGAGGCCCAGTTCTCCCCTCTGCACTGATGTAACCTCGGTGACTCGGATGGAGCTGCTAACACTGCCCGTGTAGGCAAGGGGAGAGCGAGGCTGAGGAAGGGCTGTGCGTGCTTTAAACAGCCATGCCCCAAGGTCACTGCGTGTCTCCGCTCCACCAGTGATGTACCCAACAAACCAGGGGCTAAATTCATTTCTAGTATGAGTGGGTGAGACAGCCCCAAAGTTAATGAGATTCTGCAGTTATTTATGCCAGCTGTTCACCAAGGCCAGCAGTTCCTTTTCAAACTATTCCCATTTTCATCATCTTTCACCCTCATTAGAAAAATTCAACTTGGCTGCCCTTCCTGTGGGGCAAAGATTCTCATACAGACTCCTCACCTTGGATGGGTGAGTGTGTAAAATGGCAGAGGTGACCATGAACTTGCTGGCATTCACCTTTCCCTTTCTCTTCTTTCTGCATTTCTATCTTTATTTGAATCTCTTTTTTATTGACTGTTTTCTGCCTCCCAGCCCCATTTATTCTCCTTGTGTTACAGAAAAGTTCTTCCATAAAGTTCCAAACTACACAATCAGAGTCTTCATACCAAGCCCTGCAGAATAGGTGAAATCCACTTCTGTTTCTGTGGCACAGGTGACTAAAGTATTTATACTAGCTTCCTATCAAATCTATAACTCCCCAGAGAAGCATAGGGACTTTATCCTGCACTTCCTATTCCCCCAGAGCATACACTCCTATCTGCTAGCTGTGAAAAACAGAAAATGAGGATGGTATACAAAAACTTGAGAATGCAATGTCATCCTATTCATGGGTAGGGATTTTTCTGATGTGTGTTTTTGCTAGAAGCAAGCAAGTATAAATTTCTGATTTAGCTTGTTGTATAAAGAATACATTCTGTCAAATAAAGAATAACACTATCCACCTCCGTTCCTTGGATTTTCTATCCCTTTCTGATTTTTCTCTTCCTATTTCTCAGTTTTCATTCTCCTTCGGAACATGATTTTTTTTTTAGTGCCTGTTTTATTTTTCTCCTCCCACTCCTTCATAACAACGTTTCATTCTTAAATTTGCTATCACTCAGAGAACTTCTCTCTTTCTTCAGGTCTTGTTTATATCACCAGTGTAGCTGCAGTGAGATGGATCATGCTTGAACACTGAATATTTCCCAGGTTTAAGGTTGTGTCCATTCAGTATCACAGACCACTGTGAATCAAACGACTTTTCATCCAACCCTGTTTGCTGACTTCTGCAACCTTACTGTGACCTGTCCTTTGTAAACAGTAAATTTCTGAGAACCTGGTCCTGGAGCTTTATCTCCTCCTGAGGATGTTGCATAATATTTTTCTTTCTTAGTTCAATTTTTTTTCACCCTTGGTTTCCATTTTTCTTCATTCTCTTCATCATTATTCTTCAGAATTCACTGTTTCTTCTTCTCTTCCATTTTTCTCCACATCATCTCTCATGTCTGCAGTTTTCTCCCACAGCCCTAACGCCTGATGACATTTCTCCCCTTCCCTTTACATTTCTAGCCCATGGTCCTCCTGGGTAGAAACTAGTCCCCTTGATCCCATCCCATTCAGCCTCTTTGGAGAAGTGGTGGAAAAGGACTCACAACCAAGTCTGTTCAAATATGTGTGTGCACGTGTGCACACGTGCATCTCCTTTCAGATACGATCGGTATGAAAGATTGGTGGTTGAGATGAAGTGGTCTAATTTTGACTGTTGCCTTTTAGACAGCCACGAGGAGTCCTTCCCGAATGTAGATGCCCCCCAGAATTGCCTTCAGAGTACAGGGTCTCAAGGGATCAATCATCAAGAATTTCTGCTGCTTCGTTTTAGATTCAAGCATTGCCCTTTTCCTTAGGCTGAGGGTCATGGGTTTTTGAAGGGTAGTGGCAGAATCATGAAAGAAGACATTTTCCTCTTGCTCATTTTTGAGTGAGGAGTGAATGAACTGTGATAAATATTTTTCTGTATATAACTAGAGCTGTCTCAAAGAAGTGGCAGAGGAAACAGATGGCAGAGGCCCTTTATAGGCAGCTGCTGTTGTCTCTTAAGGTGTCACCATAGCAAGAAAAGTGGTTGTAATTGGGGAGCTTCAAGATCAGTAGCGCCTGAAAGGACTTGAGCAGAAAAGAATGTCATCCTGCCTGAAGGCAGGGGGGAGGGAGACAGAAATCAAATATTCAGAGACTAAGAAATTCAGTACAGGGAATAAGCTGGAGTCACTATGAAGTTTTACTGAATTTCATGACCACAGGATGGATGGTTTCCCTGTGTTTGGGAGTTCATAACTGGCCACAGAGAGCAGGAACATTGTAAGCAGGGTGAAGAGCTGGTTTAGTGTATTTTGGGGATAGCAAGAGGGGCTGGTATCCAGTGGAAACAATTGAGTGAGAGACTGAGATCCCCAATGTACTGTGGAAATGCAGTTGGGTGGGCGTGAGGAAAGGTCCAGGAATAGCTATCTCCAGGCTCCTTTCTCCTCCAATTGCTTCAGAGCACTACTGCAGTGCATGCTTTTGGTATGGGGGATGCTACAATTTGGTGTAGAAGCTTCTGTCCTAGATATTGCTCAAAATGCCTGCCTGGAGCCCTATGATCTCAGTGTATGCAGCACAATTGTAAGATGACCTGTGAAATAACAGAAGTGCAGACATGTAGCTGCTCCCTCAAGAAATAACCAGGCTTAGGTTCCTTCATATCTTCCAGGCTTGGAGGGATTGCACAATGGGCTAGACCTCTAAGTCTTCTAGACATGGAGTTATTTTAATCTCTCCTGCTCCCCTTGTGTCTCCAAAAGTAGGAGCCATGTATTTCTTTCAAGGAAGAGAAAATTCACAAAAAAAGTTCAATTGGAGAATTTGGGAGGAAACCTGGGAGGATGATAGAGTCTCTCATGAAGTGCAAGGGCTTGGGGCAACAGAGCAGCTGTGAACAGGCTTGCTGTTGGAGGTAATTGGAGCTCAACATTGCACAGTGTCCTTCAGCTGAGGGCTCTATTGGAATTGTATTCAGTAGTCTCAAAGGGAGCAACTGCCAAGAGCAGAGCAGTGCAGCTGCTTTGCTGTTGGGAAAGGGAGCAAAAGAGAAAATAATATGTCTACCCTGCTGCGTGAATCGCAATGCAAACAGCAGCACAGCACAGGAAAATGCACGGGATTGACAATTTTTCTAAATTTTAGGTGAGCACCTAATCATTGCACCACTCTATCTCAATCATTGTTCCGTTCTTCCCCTCTTCATCCATCACTTTGTCCATCTGTTCACAGGAAAGCATAACTCAGAAAGGCCAAGAATGGCTTTCCAGGAATTAATTCCAGGGGCTGTCTAAGATCACAGGAGAAAGGTGTTTTTCTGAGTGCTGCATCATTACAGCTTGGCCCACATTTACAGGAACAGTGAGGGGGAAAGCATTCAGAGCAAAGCAAGACTGTGAGAAAGAGCATTGTGAGGATATAAAGGCACCAGGACCAGGGAGGACTTTTATTCTTCTGCAGAAACTGAAGGGATGGGTTGTTTCTGGGAATAAACTGACTCAGCTGTGAAGGAAAGCATCTCTGCATGCTGGTAATGGAGAGACATTTGGGGCTGGAAGGGTCTGTGACAGCTGGAAAGCATGGCTGGCCAGAAGGAAACATTAGGCAAGATGGGACCAAGGACTTGGCCACAGCATGACAGGGGAAGGTGGTAATAGGAGTGCAGTGTGAGTGCTGGAAGGAGATAATTGAGATACATGGTCTGAAAGAGGAAGATGAGTCAGAAGAAACCCTGGGACTCAGAGGTAGGAGAGGTATGAATTGCTGAGAGAAGCAGCAGTATCAGCTTGAGCTGATGGATGGAGAGACTGACCCCCTCATCCACCTTCTCTGAATTGTGGAATGGGATGGATTTTCACCTGCTGATGCCAACATCTGCCACCACTAACAGCCTTCCCTCTTGCTTCTTCCTGCCCCAGTCCATGGGAGAAAGAAGGGTTCAGACATAGAAAGGCAGGGCAGGATTAATCCCATAGACCAAGCAACTTTGGACCTACAGCAATTTGGAAAGTGTGACCAGTGGTTTTGGCTACATGCAATAACGTAGAAAAAGAAAAGGTTAGCAAAAAGAAGAAACAAACTAGTTAGAGCATGAAATTTTAGACTTGACTTGGTGATGCCAAGAAAGGCAGTTATGACCACCTCATACTTTGAGGCTCTCTGCTGATCTCATAGCTGGAAGCACATGAATTTGTCCTTCTTCTGGAGTCTTTGAGTACAGTTTTCATGGCAGAGAACCCTTGGCTTGGCTAGATTAACTTTGGTAAAGCAGGGGAACTAACATTTAATGCTCCTCTCCAGCTGCTGTTCTTCGGCAGAGGTTTTCTGAGAATTTTACCTTTTCTTGCCATTGTGCCATTGCAGCTGCACCAAAACTGCTTCACATAGGGTGGAAACACCTTTATGCTAGACACTGTGCATACACAAAAGCTGTTGTCCCTACATCAAAGAAGTGACAATCTAAGATGACAAATGACATATGAAAGGCAGCATAGCAGAAGACAGAAAATGTGTAGAACTTGTTTCTGTGTTGTTGCTTTTGACATCACTAAGAGGGTATTGCACCTAGAACTGATTTCATCTCCTTCTCCAGGCAGGACAGAATGCAGAACAGGGCATGCCTGCCCAGCACCAGGCAGTGCCAGGAGGAGATTCCCAAATAACTCTAAGCAAGCTAGCTTAGGTGTTTCAAGATCTAATGGCTACTCAAGCATGGTGCCCTTCACAGGCAAATTAGCTGAGTGTCTGAGAGCTGTCAGGATGCAGCACTTACTCAGGTGTGCAGATTCCAAAACCCATATGCAAGGTCACATTACACTGTGCCATGGGGACTTGCAGTAAGATCCTCTCTCAGTTCTCAGTCCAAACCTAATTCTCATATCCACAAACAGGCATGCCTGTGTGACTGGAGGGGTTTTCCCCCATGCTTGGTAACCACAGGTGGTCTGAAAGAAATGAATGATCACATCTCATTCTGTTCCTATGGGAAGGGTACTGTATTATTTGGGGTTCTGAAATGGAGCTTGGCCCAGACATGTGTGCAAGTGCTTGAGAAATTGTGAGCTAGAAGATGCCATCACAGCTGGATTTCTCCTTTGCGGTTTTAGCAGGCAGGGCTGAAGGACACAGATCTCCATGTGACCTGCAGATCCTGTCCTTTCACATGAGGGCTGAAGCTTGCTGAAGAGGCAATGCTGGAATGCTTTTGCCCATGTGGTATCTGCCCTGGGGATACACGGCCACTTCTGTCTCTAGGGTTGTCACTTACCAGTGAAAATTCATTGGATTCATGACAAAACTGCAGGATTTACCAGCAAAGAAATAGTTTGTTCTCAAAATAAATAAAATCTGATCTGGAGGTGGTGATTTACTCAGACACCCAAGAGATCACTTGAGTATCTTGTTTAATTCTCACTGAGACTGCTAGTTTTGTCAATCTACATCTTAGTTTTCTTGGGGAAAAAAAAAAAGTATAATATATTACTGGGTTTCTTCCTTTAACAAAAATAAAGGAAAAGACTCAAGGAGAGGAAAGCTCCATGCTCATCACTTCACTGAGCTGCACCACAGCAGGGATGGTGGTCGAACCCACATCCCAATAAATTCTTAAGACCTATATGAACTTCTTCTCTTCCTTGGGATCCACATGAAGAATTAGATCTCTGCAACAGATACACAGTCAGTAGCTTTTCCCAAATAATGAACTAATCAGAAAGACTAAAAATAGGCTGCACTGGAACATCAGTTCAGCCATTTGGAATGTAGAGCAAACGGCACTGAATGTGTTTAATGAAGTGAAAGAGCTTTGTTTTTAATCACTGAGCTATTGATAAATTGTTGATAGGTGATCAGATGTGGACTGTTCTTTCAAATGTTGTGACTTTTGGAACCTGTCAAGACCCTCTTGAGCCACTCTTGTTCATTTCACTGCTAACGTAGTAGGACTTCCTGCCCTTTTCAGGACCTAAAATAAGAATAACTGTAACGTCATCTTTTTTTTTTCCGGGTAACAAACATTTAGCCTCTGGGCCAATGATCAATTTTCAAGACTAAACGTTCATAGTTGTACAAAATCAGGCCCTGGGAACTGGGTCGGATACGTGAGAGAAGATGACAAGATGGGAGGCAGATCTGTTCACATCTCTACATGCTGTTATCAGGATAACACCAGGGCATTAGATTAGGAGGGTGGAGAGAGTGAAGGAGGGAGAATCTCATTTTTAATTGTACAGCAGCAAAAAATGAGTGGGGAATCAGCATAGAGCCTATGGTGAGGAAAGATTTAATCTTCATGCAGGGAAGAAAGCGAGCTGGATCCTCATGGGTGTTAGACCAAGGGAAGTAAGGGAAACTGAGGCTCTAATAGAAAAATGTAGATCCTTTGCAAGATTTGAGAGAATACTGTTGAACTAGTTTAGTTCATGACAGACCCTATTGGCTGTCCTAGATAGACTAAATCTTCCAGCATGTCTGGATCATAGTCGGTCCAGAATGACAAAAGAAGAGAAGAGTCTTAAGCAGAGCCCACATGTCCCTTAATTTATGTCATCCAAAGTTTCCCCTACGGAAAGAATGTCTCCAGATGGAATGTAAGCAAAATTATTTGTTGTTTTGTGCTATTAAATGGGCTGAATCAACTGGAATGAATTTGAGGACTGAGCCCTATACACCTGCTCTGGTTGATGTATGCTCATACATCAGTGATCTTAGGAGGCAGCTTGCTGTGCACCTTGAAGCTATCTTTTCTTTTCCTTCCAGTGGAGAAGAACCACAGTGTCTTCTCATGGTGTGCAGGAAATCACAAACCCCATGTGAGATATAGTTTACACGCTACAATTTTGTAACGCTGGTTTACTTAGAACACACAGTTCTTAGCATTTCTGGATTAATGTTAATGTGTCCCCCTCCCAAGGTGGGGGTACGTCATCCAACCCGTGCTAAGTCAGTATAGCAATTAATTATCTGACTGAATATTTGTACTCTGCTTATAAACTCATGAATTATTCCATTCCATCCTATTTGGAACCAGGTTTTCCTTTTAACCTCAACTGCAAACCAGCTGTCCATCAATTGTGATGTGCTCATACCTCAGGGTGATGAGAGCAGCAGAAAAGCCTAAATGGGTTGCTAGAAAGTGCTACCAGTAAAATAGAGATGCATTTCATTAGTGTTGGGAGGATTGGCAGCTCTTTAATTGTATGAATCACCCAATGGGTGTGTTCCCAAAGCCAATCGGAGCGTGCCAGTTCAGTAGAGCCACAGTGAGCAACGCTGTGCTGCGTCATTCAGCATTCTCCAGTGAGTGATTAAATCCATGTCATTTGCCGTAAATCAAATGTTGTCACAGGGTCAGTCTTGTGGGTCATGCTAGGTTATCATGGGGATTTGCACTGGTCCTATCAGGTACTGCTGTGCCACACAGGTTTTTTTGAGGTCATGCTGGGTTCCTCAGATACCATCTCTTGAACTCACTGGGAGCCCTGTTGGAGTGCATCAGGGGAATGATGAGAAGGGTTTGCTGCGTAGCCTTCTACTGCACCGGGTTAAGGCCACTTCTCATGGCTGAAGTACCTCTTCCCTGGAAAATGTGCATTTTTCTCATTTATTAGTTTAAGCAGACACCGTGACATTTGTGATTTTGCTTTCCAAAATAACACCTGCCCAAGGCCCAAAATGAATAAGATCTAGTCTTGAGGCAGCAGCTTCTTTTTTTTCAGACAGAAAGCATCATGCTATTTCAGTTAATTGTATTGCCGCCTGACTCCATGCAGTCAGATCCTGCCCTGTGCTAACATTGCTGCACACTGGTGGTTTAGATTCCTGTTATCAGGAACTCCCACATAGCCAAGGAATGCAGAAACTTTTCCTCAGTGAGGGGATGTGGCCAAAGGATAAACAGTACAAGTAACAAGAAATCATGTTCCAGGAGTCCCCTGCTACAGTGGTCCCTTATTTTCAGTCAGGATTTGGTCAGGTATATGTTACAACAGCCTTGAGGTAATCCAGCTTGCATCAGAGACTAAGCCCATCTCTTCTGGTCTGGTGATCAGAAAAACACAAACGCAGCACAAAGCCACCTTTAACCCCCACACCAACCATCCTGCTTCAGATACCACTGAGAAAGCTGGAAATCCACAGCTTCCCTACAGAAGTCACTTCAAATGGCATGAGTTTAAAATGTTGACATTTTTATGCATAGAGAGACTAATTTAGGGGTTTTTTTAAGGATCATTATGGCCCCCTGTGAGGTCTGTGTGGTTAGTTGAGTAGTAACTGCTGCTTACTTTTGCAGAAAAGGAATGTAAGGATAGTCTCAATAATTTTTTTAAACCTCTCAAAATAAGTTTATTTTCCGTGACACACATGGCCCCTCTAGAACAGAGTAGCAGATCATGGTATGAAAGTTTTACTGGTGCCAATCAAGATGACATTCCAAACCCACTGGTGCCATCACTGGTCAGGTAAACAAAGGCTAGCAGATGATTTACTGAAGGCAATGTCCCAGTTTTCAGCAGCAAAACCAACGCTGCTGGGTGAGGTTTCAACTTGTGTTTTCTATGCATGCGATTGCTGTCCTCGGCTCAGAGCAATAGAAGCCGTTCTGGTAGTGCATGGTTTTACACCCTTTGATGCTTTCCATCACCCAGTGTCCCTGGAGCACAAGAAAATGCTCCCATGCCCATTCTATTTGTGGAAAATTCCAGACATGGGAAGGTTAAGTGGTTAGCCAAGTATTCACAAAGACTGCAGCAGAGCTGAACTCACTTTTCGTCAAGCCGTAAGTCCATATCCAGATCACTCCACCACCCTTCCAGAGTGCTGTTTACCTGGCCCCACTGCCTATCACACCATGGAAGGATATTGACTGTTTTCCAAGTGTGAAGTACACAGGTGTTCTCTAAAGCTCCAGGGAAATGTCATGGATTGCAATCAGTAACATATTAGAGCCGATTAAAGCTCTACGGTACTTCTTGCAAGCTCCCAAATCCTTTAAACATAGGAGGTCTCTGCAGGAGCCACATCAGATCTTGCTGGTCTTCTATTAGAGAGTCAGTGAGTGAGCCAGGAAAAAAGTTATTCCCTCTGAAATTGAAATCAAACTCATATTTTCCTCAGCAGAGCTATTTTAAGTCGTTCATTATTATCTTTTTTTCCTCTGCAAAGCACTGCCTTTTTGATACTCAAAGGTTGTTAGAACCAAAGGGGAAAGAGAGAACACTGGGGTATTGTTCTTGCTGCAGTAGCAGGCTTACTTGGCACCTAAAAAAGATTTTGTTAGAAAACTAACCAATTCTACAATGCTTTGAGTGAGAAGAAGAAAACAGCAAGGGAAAAAAAGAAAAATAAAATCCATGCTGTTTAAGTCTTGGGCCGTGTCAGGAAAATAAGGCATGAAGTTGTCATATTGGGTCAAATCCATGGCTACTACAAGTGAGCATAAACTACTAATTCTTACGTTCAGCCATGATGCGTGTGAGGCTAAGACGCAGATTATCTCATTTAGCCTTTGTGATGTAAGAAGAATCCAATACTGAATTCCTGACAGATGGTGTTTAATAGCAACAACAGGCACTCTGGGTATGTTTTCCCATGTCTTGCTGGATCCCAGCTTTCTCCTCAGGCTTTCCGTGTCAGTTGTAACTCGCTTGGAGAAACTTTCAGGTGTGTTTTCCTATTGCAAAAGGAACACATGGAAATGCATCCACATTAAATTGCCATCACAGCGTAGCCTCATGTTTGCCATGTGATGCAGGCAAGGACGCAGTTTGGCACCTCAGGTGGCTTGCTTTCTTCCACACACCAGAACATGGAATCATCACACCATCTTCCATTCATCTCTTTCTCCACCTGCCTGTCTGTGGGGTTTTTTTCTTTCTCATTCATGTTCAGCAGGTGCCTTCAATTCCCAAATATGTTCCCAGATCTTTCCCAATGTCAGCTGTGAAGCTAAAAAGGGATTTTGTGAATTTGATTGATCAGGCTGTCACAAACCTGGCTAGGAGCCATTTGTTGGACACTAATCAGATTGCTGCCGCAGAATCCAGCTGCTGAGTTTCCAGTGTGCTTTTAGTCTCTGGAGCGAAAAGAGAGACTAAAAGCACTACACCTGACTGGGCATCTCCAGGGATGTTAGAGGGGCACAGAGCTCTATCGACCCTTCCTTCTTGGGAACTTGACCTCCTACTGCAGTTGCCTCTCCCTGCAGGCTCACACAAGTTCCCCAGGTGGCTTAAGTACAGCCTTTCACAGAACCCTATCTCAAGGCATGAGTTTATACTTTCACTTATAGGCACTGCCAGATGTAACACCTCTGTGAAAAGGATGAAATTTGCATACAATGTCTGAACCCATCACCTCTCAGGAAAAACAGATCATGAGAAAACAATAAATACAATGTCCCCACCCACTGCTCCCTCTCCTTTGGACTCAATGGGAGATCTCCTGCCTCAGATGCCAGCTCATAATTTGTCTTTTCTGATCGAGGTTTTTCCCCTCACCAAACAAGGCTTTTCTCTTTAAAAAACCATTCACTCCTCTCTCTGCTATCCATTCTGTCTTGTCTCTTGATGAAGTTTCCTGTTTCGTTCCTCAGCCAAGTCTTTCTTTAATCCTTTCCATCCTTACCTGGCTTTGTTCAGCTTTTTGCAATATGCACAGGGTTCAGCAATCCCATCTCCCCTGTGTGCAGTCTCAGTCATCACCCACCAGGGTTCAAGGACCAACCGCTGTTGATGTATGAAGGACTCTTCTGCCTCACAGCGAGCAGGAATCCACACTGGAGTTACTCTCGTAGTTACAGCAGTGTAATAACACCGTGGCATCAAGGAGAGTGCACAACTCATGCAGAGGTCTCACATCAACATGAGGCTCAGCAGCAGCTGTTCACAAGGCATTTAAACCTAGTGCTATTCTAGTAGCATTGCAGGCTCACTAACTACAATGACTCTGAAAGAGGTACAGATATTTATCTCAACAAGCTCTTGAGGCCCTCAGCTGCTCGTCTGGCAAGTGCTCAGAGCTGCTGCTTCTGGAGGACACATGCCCACCCGGATCTCCTCCAGCCATTCAAGTTCAATGTGCAGGAGCTCGGAGCAAAAAAGACAAGATTAAGACACAGGCTATTTTCTAGCTGTTACGTGAGTCAGGGGCCCAGTGCACAGTGGAGCCTGCATGCTTTTACAAAGGAAAATAGGTGGAAGCATCACATTATCTGTAGCTGCAGCTCAGCAGATGCTCCATTTGCACACTACAATTTATGAGCTATGCTGTGGAATGATTTAGAGGGTTGAGGACAGAGTGCTTTGCTTTCATCAGGGACATGGAGGTAAGGGAAGACTTGCCATGAACAGGCTGTGAATACAGCCTAGAGAATAAAACAGAGTTTTCCTGTGTGGGCTGACATGCCCAATGCACAGATCACCCTTGGACTAAGGATGATTCGATGGGCTCTTACTATAAATGATCCTTGGCTAACAACACAGAGAAAGTAATTTATGCTTCTTCCTGCATTTCTGAATAATCTTTAGTAGGTTGAATTGTCCATAAATCTACTGCTGTACTTTGGATACAGGTGTGAATCCAAGGACTCTCTGACTCTTAAAATGATGAAGTTTGGCAAGCAGAAATCACTTTTTAAAGCAAGGATTCACTTCTCTCTCTTTTAAATGCTGCAGGAAGTCGTGACACACTTACAGGAAGTAAGGTCTGATTCTGGTAAAGTGGGCTGAAATAACTTGCCATTTTCAGAGCAGGATGGAACACATGGCAATTAGAATGCAAAAAGCTTTATGAGGATGTAACTGTTCAAAAGCTGATTATGAAAAAGAGGGACTTGGCATCCAATCTGGAAGGGTAGTAGAGGGAGGGATGGCTGCATGGCAGGACTCCTGTTGGTGTATGAATGTCTGCACCATGGTGGCATTGTTATCCCCTTCTTGTCCTGACAATACGCAGTCAATGGCACTTCAGGAGGTGGGTGGGAGACATCTGGTTAATGAGGAACAGATGGACTTCATCGGACATGCACTATACCTGCTCTTTTCTTCACAGCTCTCCCTCACTCTCTGATTTCTCTATTCTTCGCTGCAGCTGAGCTCTTCCCTCTCCTTCCTTTCAAATGGGAGAGAATGTTTGTGTGCTTCCAATAAAAAGCAATGAACTGCTCTGGTCAGAGCCAAGTGCAATACCAGCAAATACAGTTAGGAAGTGACTCAACTGTAGCACGCTCCATTCTCTGGGATCCCTACATGCTGTGCTGGTTCCCACTTACTGTGCCCCCTTACCTCTCCAGTGCCTGGACCCATCGTGACAGTGAGTAACAGAGGCCACTTTCTCATTTGCCATTTCTTTGATAGGACCTGTTTAATGACTTGAGAAGGGCTTTCTCAAAGCCCAGTCTTTGGGATTTGGCAGTTTACCCCACTGTGATAAGGTATTTGTTTATGGGGACAATTTTTAGAAGAGGTGCAGTGATTCCAGGCAACCTGAATTTCCCTTCTATCCTTCTAGTTCCTTCATGGCATGCAGGTAGGATTTGGGTCTGGGCTTGTGTGTTCTCATTCAGTTAACAGATGCCAGTAATGTGGGTTTGTTGGTCTCCCATGAAAATCTGAAAAGCTGCATACAAACCAGATCCTGAGAGAAATACAAATTCCCAAAGGCTTGTGCATCTCACAGCTCAGAGGAGACAGCACAGTGTTCCTAGATGTACTTCTACAAAGGAAATCTTTCTAAATCCCTGTGTTCCAACCAACGCTGACAAAATAGCAAAATAATTCCTATCAAGTTCCAATTGGCTTTCATTAATACTGGCGGCTTTCATCAAGATTTTCTTCCCGAGAGATATGACAGGAAAGTCAGTCCCTAAACCCCTTCTCATTCCTTCTTGTAACAATTTTATTTCACTACAGTTATGCTTGCTCAGAGTTACAGAGTTGAACTGATCCCTCAGTTTAAGTTACACGATGTGCTTATGTAACATCAGAACAAGGTTTCCTACCTTCCTCTAACTCAACAAGTATTTTAGTGAGGGTGAACAAAGTCCCCTGAATCAGTCCCTTTCAAGGGCAGCAAGCAGAGGCATAGTTAGCAGTCCAGCCATGCTACCTTCTTCTGTCTCTCTAATCTGAGAGCTATTACTGTGTCCAAAACCAGGATTAATTTTCAGTGTAGGTCTGTTTTGGATAAAAGGCCTCCATGTCCCTTCTGTGGTTTCTACTCCAGCTGCCTTTGAGACACATTGGATTTTTTATAAAGGGCACAATTACAGCATGAATGAGGAGGAAGAACTTCAAAGGAGGATGATTAAGGTTGGATGCGTTAGAAACCAAGTTAATTCACTTGAGTTGATCATTCCAATGAGGAAAATGGACTGACTCCCCATGGTATTCTCTTCATAGCATACAAATGCTGCGTTAGCATCCAGATCCACCCACTGCCAGGATCTTGACTTTATGGACAACTCGGAAGTATTATTCAGTATACATCCCAGCCAAAGCATCGTGACTGTATCTGCTTGTCCTTGGCTTTCCTTCCAAGATCTTTCCCATACTCTCTCTCTTTCTACCTTTTCCCGAATGTGCTCTCACTCCTCTCGTTAACTCCATGAAGAGTTAACAAGCAGATTCTAACACAATGAGTTAGCAATACCTCAGAAGCCTTAGAGAGTACAACAGCAGGATAGGACAAAGAAAGGAAAAGCCTGCTCATCCCTCTCCTTTTGCCATTCATCAGAAGTTGAAGTATGGTCATCTTAGCATCTTAGCTTTATTCTGTATGTCACACACCCCTATCCCTGGGACTCTATTCCTGCCTGGGACATTTCTCTCATTGCAGCAGAGAAGATCCCCACTCCTCAGAGTAACCTCTTAAGTCCAGAGTGGCAAGACTGTCTTTATTCCTCTCCCACAAGCTATTGAGCATGGCAACACAGTCTGGAACTGGTGTATGCTTCAGTGAGTTCCCAGGGAAGCAGATCCTAGGCTGAGGATCCCATCCAGAAATCCTCAGGGAGAGACTGTGCTCAGCCATCCCTGGCAGCTCATCTTCAGGCTTCACCATGCACATACAAACAAGTCTGTCGGGTCAGCCAGTGCTACCTCTTTCCAGCTGCTTGGATGGCTGTACACTTCTTGTTTTGTCTTAGATTCATTCCTTAGACACACCTCATATCTGTCCTTGGACACATTCCACAGGAACAAAGTGTTCCCGAAGGCCTCTACCCCCATTAGAGAAGTATCTGCTCAAGGTCACTGATCATTCAATCCTCCTGATGCAATGGAGTTGGGGTGGTCTGGGAGCTTCTTACCAGCATAACCTCTCTGACAGATCCTTTCCTTTTAACTCTGGAATGCAACTCTTGGCAGATAATGCCATCTTCAGTGTTCCACCTCTAAATAGCCTTCCATCTGCTGAAGAGTGAAAATCGGTGTCGGTGCACCTGAACCTGTTCCCTTGAAGGGACATTTTCTATGCACTGCCCCAGATTTGTCAAGTCCATTATGAAGAATCCTGTTGTGCAGAACTTCAAATCGAGACACACTGCTTTGTAAGATAAATGCAGGTTGAAAGCATGCAGCTGCATTCCTAGAGAAAAGGGCTATGATTCCCCAGGGACCCTCAAAGGTCCAAGGTAACTGCAGTCATGACCTCATTGCCTGCACCGGTCTCGTCAGTGCAGAAACGGAATGAACTTGTACAAGCCCCACTGGAAAAGAGATAAAACTGATAATCCCAATTCTGTCTTCTACAGCAAGTGCATGCACAGTCCTGGTGTGCCTCTGAGGGAAGTTTATGCCCCAGGCTGGATAGGCAAGGAACTGGGGCTTACTGGTCATTTTAGAAGTCGATAGATTTTGGATTCTTGCTGCAATTTCATGTAAACTACAAGCCAGTTTTTTTACTTCCCACCAGAATGCAGGAACATTGCAGCAACAGAATGCAGTGAAGTGCATTGTTTTTTTGGATGTTGAGGTTGCTTCACTGGGATTCTGGGATTCCAGTTTTCCTGCTCTTCTCAAATGTGAGACCCATGGTCAACCCAAGCTGAATAAAACATCCCCGTCCTGAGTTAGAATTCAGTTTCAGTTGTTTTTCTCTGATTCAGTTTCACTGGTAAGTTGGAAATAAAAATAATAATGCATCACAAATAATATGCATAAATACTGTGTCTTAGGTGAAGTCTGGACTTTCATTCCCAAAATGTTCTCAGAGACCTACCAGTTCTGAAGAACATTGCAACCAGCCAATAGGGTGGATCCACTGGAGCACTTACGCATTTCCTATGTTTAGACTAGTATGGAAGCTTCTTTTACTTTAATATATGTTGCACTGACAGAAATCTATCAACATGTTGCCAATTTGAGAAAGTCTGTTTTTCCCTGTATATGTTTTTCAATCTGATTCCTTTTCTCCTTATAAGTTCTGGTTGTAACACAAATTTCAGCAGCTGGATCTTGTGGAAGAATGGAATTTTAGAGTTGCAGCATAGGTATCTATAGTCTGGTCATTACCATGTTGTGTATGTATTGAATCACTGTATTTCCAGACTTTGCAATGGCATAGTACTGATTCTCACCTCCAGTTGTGCTTGTTTATATGCACCCTCTGGTCACAGGGCAAGGGGTGTCAGTAAAGAAAAGGCCAGTCAGACATTTGCAGGTGGTATTTGAGTTTGAATCATAGGATAACCGGAGCATTTGGGTGGGAAGGAACCTCACAAATTCTCTAGTCCAAGCCACTGCTCAAAGCAGGGTCAGCTGTGAGGCCAGGCCAGTCTGCTCGAGGCTTTACTCAGCGGGGGCCAGGTTTCATGGATATCACATCCCAGCAGAACTCTGAGTGAATGTGGTACATCACTGAAGAGCAGCTATGCCCTAAGTTCCAGAGACATACGGGTTTTTAAAAATTTATACTTCCGTCTTAGTGGTTTGTGCATCACACCTTTGAGATTTATCCCATCTCCTCATTCTGGCAGTCCTCAGCGGGTACCAATCAAGAACTGAAAATAGCCCATCTTGGATCTCAAATCAATAAAAACTGTAAGCCCTGCTTGGGCCACGTGCTTGTAAGAAAGCCAAAGGAAGCACCTTGTATGGCTTTTCCTAGGTTGTGCACACAAGAAAAGAGATAGCACTGTTTCATCTACCTTATCACAGTAATGAGAGAGTAGCCAGAGAGTAAGAGATGTAGGAAAATGTGCTCTGTGGAATCAAGCTCCTTGGGAGCTCACTGTGTGTGAATGGAGGGCTATGAACCCGTGGGAACATGTCTGATGCCTCTCTGCACCAGCTGGTGAAATCCCACGCACACTGTTTCTAGTCCCTGAAGTCAAAGGCACATGGGGCTCCCCTCTGTCCTGGGGAGGGGTGGACTTCTCTTTGTGAGCCATCTTAGAGGCTTCTGTGCATGAAACAGAACTTACTGCTTACTGTTGGCAAAGGGTTAGGCTGGATAAATCACCATATCACAGCACAGCCTCAGAGTCCCAGAGCAGGGGCAGTGACGTTGTCTCTGGTCAGCATGGACGCCACCGGATTTGAACTCCTCCACTGAGATACAATGTCCTGTCAGGAAGAACAAAGAAAAGATATTCCTCTGAAATCCTATTTATTTGGCTCCTTACTCAGGAAATTGCACAACAGCTCAAGGATTATACAACTTTCATCATGCAGTGCCAAGTAGACAGAAAGTTTTAACAGCAACATCAACCAATTCAGCTGTTTTTAGATAAAAACTACCCTTTTTTTCCCTTAATGTGACAAGAGATCATAGTCCCCATGTACTGAGGATCATGTGCTGTAGGTCTCAGAGCTGCAAAACTGTGTCAGCCAGAGCTGCTCAATAGTTCAATGGTCTATTGGACAAATGAGAGGATGAGAAACACAATAAAAGGCAATCTGAGACCACGTGAATGTCTGTCAGCCAATGCCACTGGTCTGGAAAGCCCTGGGTTGCAATTAGAAACAGTATTTCATGAAGCAGTACCTCCTACTGTGACATGTGTTAGACAAACACACAAAGCAGGCTTTAGGCTGCCCACTGGATCTATCCTGGTCAGGGCAGTCAAACCTGCAGCCAGGGGAGCCATTCCAAACTCCGAGCTCCCGGGGAGGCTGCACCCTGGTAACAGCTTGGGTGTCTTGTATGATCAGAAGATTCCCCCTTTCACCTAGCAGTGGCTGCATTGGTCACAGGCATCTCCTCTTTACTGTCACTTCCATTAATTCCCTGCACGCGTGCGTATCAGCATGTCGTTAATCCCACTTGCCTGGAGCTGGCTTCTCAGGCCAGCTAGGAAATGGGGCTATGTTAGAGAGAGATGCTGTATTCCAAACCTGATGCTGTGCAGCAGAGGAACCCAGTCATATGGCTTTGCAAACAGCCCCAAATTTGTTTGCCCACATTCACCAGTATGTCCCATGACGAGCACTTGGCGGTTTGCTCCTTTTCGAATATGTGAGATTCCCAGGGCTGCTCATCACTTCACAGCTGGCTGATAATCTATATGTTAGGCATGTAATGGTGTACAGTGGCATGATTGATCCAGAGCTCGATGTGGCAACACTGTCATCTCTTGTCTCTCTTTTGAACAGTTCATCAGATGTTTGCAACATAAATTTCCAATGACAACTTTATTTGTCCACAACCATTACTTTGTGCTGCAGCCATTTCACTTCATACAACATCTGGGGTATAATTCCAGGACTTTCCCACTCAGGAGCAAAGGCTTTTCACCCAGCAAGCTGCATGAGCTGTTTCACTGGCTTGGATGGAAAAGATGGAAGTCTATAATTAATAAAAATGTCAGCAAAATGTATATATTTGGTTGTGTTCACAGCTTGAACTGAGTGAATCCGAGGCAGTGTGAGCTGCTATAATGTGCCTTTCTCCCTGTCCTGCCAGCATGTAACTCACACAGCTTAAACTACCTTAACTACTGCTGGACTCCTCCACACTTGCCCCTTGCTGTCCAATAAACAGGATAAAGATGTGGTGCTCCTTAATAGCACCTGTAAGATTATCTTGTACTACAACAGCAGCCAAGGAAAGAAACATAGCTGGACAGACCAATAATTGAGAAAGCTGATATATTTCCACCAAGAGAAGGGAGCTATTCATACCCTCTACCTGTCATTATCCTTAAAGTATTGATTCTGCAGTCACATTTTCTTCATCAAAGAAGGATTCTGTGGTTGCAGTCAAACTTTGACTGAGTGCACACATGCATTTGGAGTCAAAAGTGTATGTGACCTGAATTTTTAGACTAACCTCTAACACTACCCTTTAAACAAAAATTCAGCATGGTACATCTCCCAATGTTGGTTAACTCCTACCATTTGAAGGGAGAGGTTATGCTTCTGTTTTACTTTGCAAAAATTATGTAGCTGTCATCAGATGGGCAAGAACATAGGTTTTAGCAAATATCACACAAAATATTTGTGTATGATTATTCAGTTTACTTTAAACAAATTTGCTTCAATTGTGCTCCCACTCCATTTGTCTGCCTTCTGTGACTGTTCCAGAAACATATTTACTGGCGTGGATTTTCCCTCAAATAGCAACATTTACGTGAACATGTTTGTAAAAAGCAAATGTTGATTCTGTAACCAAAAAGTATTCGCTCTGATGAGACACTACTACTAATGAGTTAAAGCTACTACAAAATTGTTACTGGAAATTTTTGTCCGAGGGAAAAGCTGCAAAAGCATCTGGGTTTTTGGGCATATTTTTGATACATTCTTTCTTTTGTGGGGGAACTGGAAACCCAAACATTTTCCATTTTCAGTTGATGGCATAGGATAAAAGTCATTGAGTACATGTGTCCAATTAGAAAATAACTGAAATTCACATCTCATATACTTAAAGCCATGCTGGCAGAAACAGATTAGCAAACAAATCAGAGGTTGAATTGCCCTTGTGCTGTCAAAAAGTCAATCAACAAACAAATTAGGGGAAGCTATTATTTTCCTTCAAGAATTATTTGAAAACACATGGGAGAGACTGTTAATAGTTTTGAATAAGTGGGTATCTCCCAGGCTCTTCAAAAGAAATGAGGACTTTCTGTTGATGGTGCATGGAATTGCAGTTTTACATTACTTTCGAATCCTGTATTTTGTAACATTTGTACTGAGTGCTAGAAAAACACAGGCTGGCTTGGGTTCACAGTGGAAAAACCCAGGACTAAAGTCTAAAAAAAATTGGAAAAAAATCTGTTATCAATTGAAATCAAGACAGAGGAGAGAGAGAGAGTTCAAAAAGCAGAGAGAGAAATGTTAGTCCAGGCCAAGGAAGCAGTATTGGAAAAAGATATGTCAACATCTGAAGCTGTGGGACACTGAGGAAGCCCCTGCTAGTGGAGAAATTTAAGTAATGGCACAGACTGAAACAAACCAGATTGGAAAATAAAGGAGAGGGATTTGAAAAAATGAATGAGGTCTCCACACAACCTTCTCTTCTCCAGGCTGAATGGCCCCAACTTCCTCAGCCTGTCTTTGTAGGAGAAGTGCTCCAGTCCTCAACTTCATGGCCCCCTTCTGGACTTCCTCCAACAGTTCCATGTCCTTCCTATGCTGGGGACACCAGAACTGTACACAACACTCCAGGTGAGGGGGGTCACAAGAGCAGAGTGCAGGGGGAGAATCCCCTCCCTTGTCCTGCTGGCCACACTCTTGGTGATGCAACCCAGGATTCCTTTGGCTTTCTGCGCTGAGAGCGCACATTGCTGGCTCATGTTGAGTTGTTCATCAACCATCACAGAACATATGCAGAATGGCTTTCAAACAGGGACAGAAAAGTGATACAGATTATTTGAAGCTTTTCAGATTAAGAGGAACTATTCTACCTGTGAAGAAGTTAACTGAGAAAAGCTGACACAAATCCAGAAACTTTCTTAGGCAAGAGAGGCTGTGGGTAAGCAGGGACAAGCCAACACAGTTATAAAAGCTGTGTGTATTTGAGTACCATTGACATCAAAGTGGCCAATAGAGCTCACAGAAATTTTTTACTGAAACACGTTTTTTGTCTGTGAATGGCAGTTTGTTGAAGCTGACACTGCAGGAACATACTTTCTAGTCTCAGTGGAAAAGGTTGCTTAGATCTGAGATGGACTCACTGGCCGGAAAGAGGGAAAGAGAAGAGGCGGTCAGAAGAACTAAATAATTCATGAACTCATCTAGAATACAAGAAATCCAGGGTGAAGTCTTTGCTGCGTGAGAAGAATTTTGAACCAGTTTCCACCATTTCAATATTACGTCTAGCTACTAATCCACTAGTTCTTCTAGGACAGTGTTGTTTCCTACCTTCCTCACAGAAAAAAAAAAACAAAACAACTGAGGAGGTGTGGATATGCCACAGTACAAACTGAAGAGTTACTCTGAAACTTCTAAAATACCCCGACGCTTTGCACCATCACATCTCTCCACCACTTAAGGCAGAAAGAAAACCCTGAAGCAGCAGTAGACTCAGGAATGGAGGTCTCTGGCTCTGATGCCAGAAGTAAGGGAGCTCTTTGTGGTCTTGATCAGATGGTATACAACTACATTTTCATAGGGACTCAGTTCTCTGTGCCTCATCTGAGATATTTCGTACCTACTGTTCTATTCTGTATTTTTCAAAGGTGCTCAAGACCTACTGCTCCCTTTCAAGTCCTACAGCAAAGCAATTAGGTTAAGTTATTTCAGACTGGGTTCCCAGAAATGAAGATGCATAAAATGAATGAACCCATGAAAATATTGGCCCTAATGTCTCCGTGACTCAGCTCTTCTCTCTCCACAATGGAGAAAACAGTGCTTACTGATTTTGCGAAACACTTTGAGCTCTACGAGTGAAAATCAGTATGAATGTTAGGTATGATTCTAATTTGTATAAGAAAAAAAAAGATTAAAAGCATCATTTATCCCTGGGGAAGGGATCCCAGCATAGAAGAGGCATCCCCCTCTGAAGAACCACTTGAAAGTTGAGCAGTTGCTAAGAAACGAGAGTACCTTCATCACAATGAATACCTCGAGACGGATGGAGTGGGCAACCGTTTCACAAGGCTGCCACGAGGTAAAAAAGAAATGGGACCAGGCATCATTAGCAGAGAGGAGATCATTAGATTCCTGCACTACGGTCTGCATGAACCTAGAGTGAAAATGGACGAGGACAGTCATGTAGGAGAGACAGCAGGGAGTGACTCTCCTAAGTGCTCTATGAAGAATAAGGAGGCTCTGGGTGCTTGTTAAGTGGAACGGCAGTGTCGATGGAGGAGCCTGAGGACACAGCAGATAATGGCTTCTTTGCAAAGAGCTGAGCAGAGTACCAGAAGCTATGGAATTACTGGAAACAGGAGTAAAGTAAAAAGACAGTAAAGAGATAGGCCTAAATGATGAGAGGTATCAGGGTCAAGAGAAGTAGTTGTTTTCTTGAGCGACTGAATTATGTCAGATGTTTCCAGGGCTGCAAAGAGAGTAGGAGGAAAGGCATGAGAAAGGCTCAGGAAAGGGGGCTGTTAAGTCTAAACGAGATAAATCAGGGAAATCTGTGATTGAAAGATGGAAAAATTATATTTCTGTCTGGAAAAGGGCTAGGAGGTGAGAACAACATGGGTGTGCTGGGAATAATAGTGGTGTCAGAGGAACAGGGAGGAAGGGCTAATACAACCTGAGAAACAGAGAAGGAATAGGAACAAGACTATCCTTGATAAGCTGCCCTGCTTCTGGTGGATATGAAGGAGGGATTCATACTGTTATTCCTGAAAGTATAACCCAAACAACTGACAGTCAGAGACTTGATAAAGCATCCTGAAGAAGTGATGGATTTTGTTTAGTTTTGGGTTTGGGTTTTAATGCTGATGGTGTTGAACAGAAATGGAGATTAACACAGGACTGAAATATTGCCATAATGAACAGAGAGATGAAAGGAGGGAGCCAGTCAAACTGCAGATGAGCACAAGTAGGCATATGAGGAAAATGCTTGAAGGGAATCAAAGGTTTAGATTAATTCTGAGATTAAGAGACAACAGGGATTGGTGCAAATTAAGCAAGGCAGCACTGGGTAGGGTGGGAAAAGTTGGGCTTACTAGGACCAAGTCCCAGACATCCGAAAACTGAAGTCGAGAAACCGCATGCCAATAGTTGAGAAAGAAGGAGAAGAAAGAGGAAGGGGCAGCATGAAGAAAGTCACCAGAGTTGGATCAATAAGCTAAAAACTAAGAAGTCTAAAAAATCATGGAAGGTAAGAAAATAGAGGAAATTCACATGTAGAAAAATGTTTCAGAAGTGAAAGGAGAGATGAGCTGTTAAAAAGAAATACATAGAATCTACTCAAGTTTTCAGAGATCGGAGATGAAGCCTTCCTCAGAAGAAGCCACAAGAACAGGAATGTTTCTTGCTTATTCTGGCAGTTCTGTCCTGCAGGAAACACCTTTGACAAGGCATGACCTAGGGAAGATGCAATAAACAACAGAGACAGTGGTATTGATCTTCTTTGGAACCCACAGAGTGTGGAAACGCTCTACTGCTGGGATTATCCCCTTGATCAACTTGTGGGGAAGTAATGAGATTGCAGGCAATCCCACAACTTTTCTCTCTGTAGAAATGCTCTGCACCCTACAACCTGTGGGCTGTGCTGGGAGATCCTCTGTCCCACGGTGACACTGTTCTGCTGCGGTGGTGGCACCCATCCCACTACTCACAACAGCCCTTTCCCCGCCACTGCCTCCCTTACGAATGAACACTCCTGATGTGTGGCTGATTGATTAGGCAAAAGCAATACAGGGAAAATGTTTTACCCAGCTATTTAGACCAGATCATGAAAGCACAAACCCGCTCAATTCTCAGAGCCAGAGAGGCCCAGCAGGACTGTAGGGGAGGCTTAATACTCACACTAAAACACCCAGCATGCAGCAGCTACATTATCTTTTCCTTACCTGCTGTTCCACTTGTGTCATTCCCTCTTCTTGAATCCCTGTGCTGACTTCCAGTCTCCTTCTACATCAAAGTTCAGTTCTCATTTCATCTTCAGGGCCTCACGTGGCTCTCTTGGAGCTTGCTTCCTGTCTCCTCTCCCATGCTACTCGGTGCTCACTCAGCACATCTGCCCCTTCCCAGCCCCCTCCATTGCCCTGCAGCAATGACTGTGCTCCTCCTCTCCTGCTGTCCTCTCCCCTCCTTCCACCGCACAACCTTATTCACCTCCCTCGTGCCTGCCCTCAGGACTCATTTACTGCAGTTACTCTCCCTGCCTTAATGACTTCCACTTCTCCTATGCCCTTGGCAAGCCTTGCCCCTTCTGACTATTAACTTTGTTTACTACATTACATCTTTGGAATGAGGAATGATTCAGAGATACCCAACTAAAGCCAGAAGCAAACAAGATATGAACATGCCGTAACTCAGACTGTGACCTTTCTCAGGCACTTCCTTCCCTCATTCCATCCTGCAGGTCTCAGGCCTAATCTTGTCCCCACTGTTTTCCCACTGACCTCACCAGGAGCAGGATCTAGGCCTTGTAGCTGCTGCCTAATGGCTGCTGAGAGCCTCTTCTGAAGAGCTGAGTGTCCTCACTTGCAAGTGCCCCACATGCTGGGGTCTTTGCATTGCAAAATCCTGGGGACAAAATTCTGCCTGTTTAGCTGCCAGTAAAATGCTGTGTATTCATGATGGCATGTGGAAATACAGAATAATGCTTAGCGCTACAAGCAGACAGCATTATCAGGGAAAGGCTTTCCCCTCCCACTCACCCCTTGTCTATCTGTTTCTTTCCCGTTGTCAAAATTTAGCATCCTCCACTGAGAGACTCGGTTTTGCTCTGATGCTTGGAAGACATCCAGTCCCAGCTTGCTTGCTTTCCCTGCCAGTCTCCACAGGTATTCTATACACAAGGCTTCCAGCTTGTGAGGAAATGTTCTCTCTTCTCTCCACACCCCCACCCCTCCCACCCCCTGCAGGGGAATCTCCAGTGCTGGGGTTGTTACAGGATCCCGGGGTTAGGCAAAGTCGTCCATTCTCTCCTTGATGTATCAATCGCCTCTGCTCCGCAGCGCACCATGAAGTGCACTCCAGGAAAAGAGGAGCCCTGCAGGACAAGTGGAGGGCAGCTCTCAAGAGGCATTTGCACAATCCATTTGTTGTGTCAGGTCACAGAGGAAACAAGAGGAAAACCTGCACGGTTTTGGTTCCAGCTTGGCCAAAACTCATTTAGGCGTTCAGTAAAGGGGGCTTCACGAGGGACAGTTTGGACCATAGACTACTGAACAGAATGAATTCCATGTTTGAGGTTGACATGACTCTAATGCTGGCTTGGCAAAACCAAGGCCAGCACCTTCCAAGGCCGTGCCGATCAAGAGGCCTTGGTGCACAATGGATTTTAGAGGTCAGTTTCGAAGGAGCAGACTGGTAGACTGAGGTGTGGCAACTGTAAGTAGAGTTAAGTGGACAAGTGGTGCCCCAGGAACAGCTGGCCAGATGTGCGTTCAGCAGCCACAGCTGTCCCAGAAGGACCCAAAGAGAAGCTGCAAACCTGTGCTAAGTAAGGTGCATGGTAGCTGATATGAAGTCAAGCAGATGCAGAGACCAGGCTGGAAAAATATGGACAATGACTTTCCCATCCCACAAAGCTCTGGATTTATAAAACTTCCCGTTCTACACTGGGGTGGGACAAAGATAGTTTTTTCTGTCTTTTTTGTTTAAACCAAAACCATAAGTTAGATACATTGAAATTTTCAGTAAGCCAATAGTTCAGGTATTCACTTTATTCCCCTGGGATTCAGGTGACCGGGTCAAAGTCTCTGCATCCCTCTGAGAAATTTTCATTGAAAAATGCTGACCAACTTCAAGAAATAAAGACTTTCAGCAGTAGCTGTGGCACAGATTAAAAAAAAAAAAGGGTTTACTCGTGGAGAGACAAACACACAGTGAGGCTGAGATGATGCTGTTCTTTGATCTTGGCACATTTCTTGTCTGGCAACTGAGTTCAAAGGTAAGAGAAAGAGGTTAAGATCTAAGATGAAGCACAACTTTTGTTGTTACTTCACAGACTGCTGCAGCTATAGCAGTAAATTAGAAACTGAGGAAGGGGCTGGTACTTCAGACCAGTGACTCCAGTGGAGAACTGATAATATTTTCCAAGGAAAAGTGGGCAAATATGAAAGGGATTTAGGGTTTGGCAGTGTTTAGGAGACGAGTTCTTGTGTTAAAGGCTTTAAAGCAGGGAAATTTCAGTTCTGAGACCTACGTTACTCCGTGTGTGGTGTAGGTGGGGAGTATGGAGGTACAACTTGGTGTAAGAGGCTCCAAAGGATGTGTCTCCACGTAGTACAAGCCAGGACACTGGAGGTGGCTTGGTACCTGCTTGGACATGATTTAAACTCCTGAAACGGCCTTTCAGGTTTCTAACTAAGTGTAACTGGACCAGATCACATTAGAAATAATATTCCCCAGTCTAGTATTGTGAGTAAATTTTATTCCATTATGAATAGCCTCCTCCCTGGGACGCAAGAGCAATGTTACGTGTAGAGTAGCTGAAAACGCTTCAGAGATTACCCTTAGCACATAGCTCACACCTACAGACTCTCCTGTAATAAATTAGTGTGCTCAATGGATGAAAAAATATTGGTGGAGCAGGCACAACTTGCAGTCAAGCTTCAAAAGGGTTATTATGACTGAGCAGCAGTACCTGCTCCCCTGTATGCTTTCCCTGGCTGTGCCACAGGTAGATTCACATTCCTCCTTTGCAGCCTTCCCCTCAGCCTCCCCTTTCCAAATCATCCTTCCCTCACTGACCTCCGCTCGTTTTTCTTGCAGTCATCATCCCTAAACCTAGCACACCTTTCCCCTCTATGGTTTTCTTTTTAAAAGCCAGCATAAACTAACAGGATATACACGTGCACACAACCGTAAATGTCTCATGATACTGCGCTGCTATAAACCTCCCTTTTCCAAACACCCTGCTGGCACTCTTTGCTTGTTAAATAAGCCCAGTGCTGTGCTTAAGTCTAACTTTTGTTGTAAGAGCTTCAGGAGATGGCCAAATCACTTTGTTTTCCTGTAAATCACTGGGGTACCCGCAACCCTGAGGAAATAACAATAATAAAATTATTAATGTTCTAATAGCAGCCTCTAAAAGCTAGCAGCACTTGCAAGGCTTGGCATTTGTTTTTTGCTCAGCTGCATAGAAAGGGACCTAAAATCAAATCTGTGCAATATCTACTTTAACACCCAGTGTTTGAGGTGGATTATGAGTAAAGCAGCAAGTTAGAACAGCAGTAGCTCATTTGGAGACATTGGGAGCCTTGGCATAGCTGTGCTAAGGCAATTTGATCAGACTCACAGCTACCCTGCATGGCCCTGTGGGATATAAGCTGTGTTTACCAACATTTTCTGAATTCCAGTGACCCAAGTGAAAAATAAGCATAATGTGTGTAACAAAGAAAACTCTGTGTCCTGGCTCTTTCAGCATGGAGGGCAATGCTTTCCTACAACTTTCACAGACCAGTGTGGTTGTTAGTCCGGATATTTGCCTTGCCAGCAATTGCACCGAAATAAGCACAGGGAGGTATGAGCCTAAAATGTTTTGGAACGCATACATGCAATCCAGACAACTCTTCAAATCCCAAATCCTAGCATAGCTGGGAAATGCAGGAAACAATATTAAGCCATGTTTGGATTCAGTATTCAGGCTCACTGGGAAGGGACTGCAGTGGAGGCTGTCCCCATCCTGGGGACATTGCAAAGTCAAGGAACTCGTCTTTCTGTGAGTGGATAGCTCGCAGGGACCAGTGGCTTCCTCCTCAGCCGTCAGTAGGAAGGAGCTTACTGTACATCAGATCAGTCCTCTGCCCTTCCTGCCCTGTTTTCCCTCCTGTTCCTTATTCCTTATTGATTTAGGAACATTTGGGAGGTTTTGGATAGTTTTGTGAGTGAGGTCCAGGTCAGGACTGGATTCACCAGGAGTGAACATCCTGAAGAGTTTCAGCACACTCACATTCCCTTCATCCCAGCATGTTCCCCAGAGCACAGTGGGGTATCTGTTCTGGGTCGGGCTTCTCCCAAAACACCAGTGCTCCAGGGTGAGACATAGTGACTGCCAGAGGAAATTGCAAAATGGGAAAGTCCTGACCTCTTCCTCGGGGCTTTCATTTTCTAATTTGTAGGTGGTGCATTCCAGGGCATAAAGGACACAGGGCAGAAAAGCTCCGTGAGTGCATGGCCCTGCACGTTGCAGCTCAACCTGAAGCGCTGCAGTCAGCAGGGCTTCCTGCCAAGGAAATCCTACGCCCAGTTCCCTCCTGGCCATCTCTGGTGGGCTGCCTGAAGGCACAGCAAAAATCCCAGTGCACTTCCTGAGCAGACTAAGGGACAACCAATATTCCCTGCCTGGGCAAAGCTGCCTCCACTCTCCAAGGGCAAGTGTGTGTGAGCTCAGTGAGCGCGTAATGGCTGCCACGCTCATCTGCAGAGCCACCGCGCTGGGGGACCTCGGTCAGTGTTGCATGAAGGGCTTTGGGTTCCCTGGGGTAAAAAAGTACTGGAGAAAGTCCAGCCCTTCCCTTGTTCTATTTCCTCACCTAAAATAGACTTCACACTCATCTCCTGGGCTGGAATGGCCAGAACAGGTTGTGAATTTCCAGTGGAGCCACTCACCCCAACTCAGGCATCAGCAAATGGACCCCCAGTTCTCATCTAGAGATCTTTAAAGAAAGCAAGCAGTGCTTCTCAGTCGTTTTCCCAGAGGAAGGGAGGGCAGTGAAATAAAAAGCCCTGAAGACCACTGGGCAGGGTTGCAATTTTCCCTGAGAGGCAAGCTGAGGAATTCCCACACACTGTTATTCCCCAAAATTTCTACTGCTGGGTGTCAATTCTGCTACTGATTTCACAATTCCTACTGCAGGCTGATGATGTTGTGTGGGAGAACACAGGAGACTTGCTGAGACTGCCAAATTGCTAAACACGTGTGATGGTGGGCTCTCCCTTCCTCCATGTGTCTGAGTCTTGGAGGGGAAGGGGGAGGAGAGCTTAAGTGGCGCAGAAGAGGGAGGATGGATTGAATGCTGCCTCTGTCATTGACTTGTTCCATTCTTTGGATTATTTCCCTGGGGTTCTTGGGTATTTTTGTTATTAATAACTAATAATAATTTCTATATAGCACTTTGCATCCTGAAGGACCCTAAAGCACACCACATACTTCATAAGCTAATTAACAGCTGCAAGCCTAATTCCTCTCTTGGTTGTGGCCCTAACTGCTGAAGGAGCAGTCAGAGTCACACTAGATTTACACCAGTTTAACTGAGGACAGCGTCTCCCCATAGATCCAGCTGGATATGTCAGAGACAAATCCAATGTGGAGTTGGAGATGAAAGATTTGAAGTGCCTTTTCTCCTCCTTCATAATTTAAAAATGACTAAGGAAATTGCATTCAAAAAGCCTTGTGAGCACAGCACTGCAATTGCAAGATTCAAGATTTGGAGTTTGGGAATAGCCAAGCCCTGATTCCTGCTGAGTTAGGGGCTGAGCTCATACCTGTACCAAGGCATGCACAGCTTATGGCTTGCCCCAGGCTGTGCAGGGCACTTTTCACCATGTAAGGAGGGCTGGTTTGCCCTCTTTTCTTGCCTGTTAAATCCATGTCTGTGCACAGTTAACTCCAGTGACCACTAGAGTTACAGTCTCACCACTGATCCAAAACATGACCTACTGTACAAGGTGAGCCTGGCTCTGTCCTCTGATGCACACTCATAGATCAGCAACACAGTTACATCTGAGCAGAAAAATGCAACCTGATAGGATGAACTAATCACACATTTTGTAGCCCGTGGTTTTCCTCTTTGTACTTCTGGGGAAAGATTAACCCATTTGAGCTCTGGGTCTTTGAGTCCAAATTCGAGATGGTTCAGTCCTTATGGCCTCATCCAGCTAGGATGTTGTTTACACGCTCTCATTTCTGAGAGTTTGATGTTGTAACCCTATATGCAAAAACTGTCCTAGTTACAATATTGTTGCCATGATAGGGAAAAGGAAAAAAAAAAAGAAAACAGAAGCAGCAGCTCTTAAATACTTCCTCCATCCCATTCACCCCTTTCCATCCAGGCTTACATGAGTGTCTCCCTTCCTCTGACATCTGGATGTGCAGCTGTGGTTTGGGATTGCCTGTGGTAGCTACGGAGCATCCTCTCCTCCCACACCTTAAGCACATCACTTCTCTCTCACTGCAGATAATTGCATCACCCTTCCTGTCACTCGGCTCACAGTTGTAGTGTCACATTTGACTCGTTACACATACACACATATAAATGGTTTTGCTACAAATTGATTGATTTTTTTTTTTTTAATCTGTAATTTCTTGATTTCTTTCACTTGCCCTTTCTGTTTTGCTTGCACTTTTCTCCATGTCCTGATCAACTTCTCCCTTTATTTCTCCATCCTCCACCACAGCAGGTCCAGCACTTAAGTTGTGCTCTTGGAATTTGAAACCCAACATCATGCTACCACATCTGAGCGCAACTCCTTACAAGCCCTTTTCTCAATTCTATTTCTGGTTCCCAGCTCATTTAAAATCCAGTTCTCTTTTTTTGCAAGGCAAAGGCAGTACTTTTACTAACTCAGCTAGTATACCTTGAATACTGATATAGGGCTTGTAAGCCAGAAAGTTCATATATTTTTCCTTCCTAGAGTGACACTAGTCACTGTAACAACAGTAGAAATTGTTTCTGATCTCTCTGCTGAGGAACAAAGAGATATTGTTCATGCTTTATTCATTCACTGAATCACACAGGAAAATATCATTATAAACCCCAAATTATTTCATTGACATATAAATGAAATCACACATTTGTTACATATGTATATATAAAACTATTTGTAATGCCAGAAGGCAAATTTAAAAAATAGAACATTAGGAGGAGCACAGTTACCCACAGCTTTCAACGATCTAGATGAGCCTAATACATTTTTGTGTTAAGTACTATTTTCAGAAGAAATTCAGTCCAGGTTTGATTCTGGCTAATCTAGAAAACAGAGGCATTTGTTTACTGTGGGAGACGCTTGCACTGGGTATCTGCAAAAAAGAATTTTTGAATGATTTTTATTATTGCTGTGTTGAGGTTTTGCATTTGTGACTTGGACAGATGTCTAGCAGTCCCTGAAATCCAGCCACCCGCAATGTTTCAGTTTGTAAAGCTCAAACACGCTGGATTTGCGTTTGCACCAAAAAGCATTCAAGAGCCTTTGCCCAATTTTCCCAACCAATCTCACTGCTCTGCCTGTGACAAAGCACGGGAAATTTCAAGCCACAGCGAGGATATTTTTGAAAGTTACAACCCTGTAAAAAGAGGGTGTTTATAAATGGAAATCTTCATATAATCTTAATAATAGGTTTTGCTACCACTGCATCTCCACCCACGTACATGGAATAGCTATAGCCAGCTCTGAGGCAGAGCCTATGGGCTACTTAAGCAGCAGCAGCAGCAGCAGCAGCACCAGCAAGCAGGGTGGGAAGGAGGGGAGGCTGCCGCCTCCAAGGAAAAATGCAAAGCGGTTCCAGGCTGACAGCAGTGCAGAGTCCAGCCCTAGCACAGCGTGGGCCCCCTTGGCTGCTGCAGCAGAGCTCTGCAAGGCACCATGCGGGCAACACCAGGGTGGCATGGGCTCTCCTGCACTCCCACACCGCTGAGGCTCTACAGGAGGGACCTAAGTCACCTCCAGCAGCATGTGTGTGGTCATCACACTGGAAGGGTGGTTAAGCGTTGGAAAGGGCTGCCCAGGGAAGTGGTGGAGTCACCATCCCTGGAAGAGTTCAAGAAACAACGAGACATGGCTCATCACTTAGTGCCTTGTTTAAGTTGGCATGATGGTGATCAGTCAAAGGTTGGACTCAATTATGTTGGCGGTCTTTTCCAACGTAAATGATTCTATGAGCCTTCTGTCATTAGCCCCCTCTCATTTGCCAGGTGATTGTCAGGGATGGCTGCTGGGAGTAAGTGAGGAGAAGAGCTGAAAAATGTGGAACAGGAGCCTGGTATTGGTTTGGATGGGACTAATCTCCCTGGTGCTCACTGGCGGCTCTCTATACCCTCTTCCTTCCACCTCATTGTCTCCTCCTCAGTGCTGCCCCATACTGGCTTCTCCCACTTATTTTTCCCATCTAGGTCTGCATTTCTTTTCCTATTTATCCGCCATCTCCTGAATAAATTAATCTCCCCAGAACCTGTATGTTCAGGCCATTTTACTGCTGTAGCTTTGGTCATTGCTAATGTGCTGTGATACACCTCTTCCTCGATGCTCATCAAGGCAGCAATGGTCTGTAAGACAGTGTTTGTAACATTTTTACTGCAATTCCCTTTATCATCTGATCCTTGGCAACAGCTGTAATAAACATGATTATTAATAATAAGGTATAATGGTTCTACCTCGTAGGCAGGGTAGATATTCTTTCATAACTATAAGATCAATTTCTATTTTGCACCAGTTCTTTTACAGGCTTCTTCAGCACAATATCTGAATGATTTCCAGTGGCACATTAAGTGATGGGGCTTGATATCAGTCACATGTGGTTTGTTCCTTTATCCTCTCCCCAGGGAGAGAATTATGTATGCAACATACTGGTTATGTTGCTAGGGTTTTGTTTGGGGGTTTTAACACATGCGCTGCTGCATGTTTGCATTGAAGAAGACCACGTCAAAGTAGGTGCATTGCATTTGGACAGGAAGGAGGCAAGATTTTTGATGGCCTGTAGTTCCCATGGGATCTCTGCTACTGTCCCAGGCTCAGCTCTGCAGACCACATTTACTGCCCCACTGATCTTCACCTTGTAGTAGAAAGTCCCTTTGTCCCTAAGCACCTCTGAGCACTCTTCAGTCTTAAAATTACTCAGCTGGGTTAAAAGGTATTGCCCTAGCACAGCATCCCCTGCCACTGTGCAGGGTCAGAGCTGCAAGAGCAGCACATGCTCAAGCCCCAGAACACTCATACCTTGTGCTACGTTTGCTGGTTTAACCCTACACCTGTAACCTGTGTACTGAGGCAGGTGAAAAGATGGCCTAATTTTTGTAAGGTGCTATCTATGGAGAGATTCCCAGAGAGGGACAATGAGCCCTTTTGAAGGGCCAGTCTTTCTTTTGGGCGCGTCAGCACAGGTGGGTAAAAGCAGATGCCCACAAGCACTGTCTGTGCTCCCTGCCACTGCCTTTTCATCAGCTCCGAATCCCCCAAAATTATGTGTGCTCTCAAGTGCTTCATTCTTGGAAGGGAGGAGGGCAATCAAAATGCCTTCAAAAGGCTTTTCCTGTGCTCTTTGTCACTTCATGAAACCTCACTCCTTCGTCTTGCAGTCATGTCAGGTTGGGCATTAACAACTCAGTGTCACCAGTGTCAATTTTTGACAGGGATGGCAGACCTCCTCTCCTGGGTTGGAAGCCTTTTGTGTGTAAGAAAGGCATGCCAGCAGTTTGCCCTGTAGCTGTGGAATTTGTCTTCGTAGCCCAGAGGCTGGCTCTGAGCCCCACTTCACCACCTGGTACCAAAGGGACTCTGCTCAGAAACAGAATCCTGGAGCAGAAACGTTTGTGTTTGACTACCTGCCCTTTGTGTGCTATTTCTCGTATCTCTTTCATGTGCAGATAGCAAAAACAGTTTAATCTGCGCCAAAGTTTACTCCTAGGGCAGGCAGCACAAATGGGAGCTTCTGAGAACTGTCATGTCTGCACAGTCTTCATGTAAGGAGAAGGTCACATCAAAAGTGAGCATGTTACATTTGAACTAGATGGTGGGAAGAATTATCTGGCCCAAATGATCCAGTGTCTGATCACTTTCATATTTTTAATATAAATATCCTCAGCCTACTCTCCTGGGAAATACCATTATTCCCATTTGGAGTGAAAGAAGAGGGGGAGTAAGTGGCTTGCCTAAAATGATACAGGGAGTGCATGACGGAAAGTGATACTGAATCCTTGGCCAACACCAAGCCATCTTTCTCACCTTTTAGAGACAAGAGCTATATCCAGCCCCCTTTATTTATTTCTCTAGAAGCCATCATGCCAAAACCTCTGCTAAATTAGAGAGTGAGACTGAAGAAAAGCTTTCAGTGGATTGCTTTTCTCCATAAATGGAAATATCACAAATCATTCTGGGAAAAGAGGTCTTTCTGTTCTCGTCCCTCTTTGTCTGCTTCTCTCCTTTTGGATGTCTTTGCCTCTGGCTCGCAGTTTTCAGATGTATGGTCCTGACCATTTAAAAGTGTTCCTACCTCTCAGGAAGGGAGTAGCTTTTCATTCTTTGGAACTTACTATTTTGCAATGGATTGCACTCTGCAGGCAAGCAAGACTTCTGAAAGAGACAGGGCTGCACAAAGCGGCACAAAAATAAACTGTATCACCAACAATACCGAGCCAGGTTCTCATCAGGGGTAACTCAGTCTGTCTTGCTGCAGCAGGGCTGGCGGCTGCCAGCTGTCCTGGATAGACAGCTTATACCCAAACAATGATCCTGCCACACTGGAGGAGGTCTCTCTAAGAGATGAACGCACAGTTGATGTTGAATTTCATGCATCTTAGATATTTAGTCCCTTTTGGCAGTATGAGAGATTGTCTCTGCTCTTAATGACCCAACTGGGCAACTTCAGTCCTCAGCCAGGCGCTGGAGGGGCGCCTGTTGCACCAGTCCTGGCTCTTCGGGACTGCATTTTCCAAAGTTTGGGCAGGCAACAAGCAAACAGTGGTGACTAATGACTCCCAGTAACACACAGGGGATGTGGGGACTGCTCTCTGCTTTTCCATGGACCTGGGCATCCCCAGCCTTCCTGTTTTGAAACAGGCTGATGCTCATTCCCTCCTCCTCTGCAGCCTGCGCACCCCAAAGCAGGCTGTTCAGAGGATGCCCACACTGATATGCCTGAGAGAGGGAGGTGGCTGCCATGAATGAGAGGGACTGAGAAAAAGGAGGAAGATCTGATGGGTGAGCATGAGCAAGGATGAGGGGAGAGCCCAAACTGCACTGGGAGAGCTACAGGGAGGAGGTGGAAGCACGTGCCTTAGGTTTCTCAGAGAGGCGTATGGGCGAAGACAGAGACACATGCCCTGTTTCAAGGTTTACAGCATGAAATACCTTGAGCTGGGAAGAATGGGAAGGACAAGGGGACTCAAGTGGAGAGGAGCTGTTGCTCTTACTTTCTTGGGGGGTTCTCAGAGCCCTACATGCCCTCCCACATAACGATTTGATCTTGCTCAGGCATTCAGGAGTATTAACTATAGGGTGACACACGGCTCTCACCATCCCTGGCTCTGCAAACCACACATGCAGCACAAGAAAAGGCTGTTGTGTCAGACCTCAGCAGCACTGCTGAGCTGCTCCATCCCCCCTCCGTGCTTCCACCAGCACAGGTGCCAGGGAAGCTGCTGTACCATCTCAGCAGGCCACAGATGTCCGTCAGAGAATTGCCGAGTGACCTTGGCACAAGAAGTGACATCAAGGCCTTCCCCACACCAAGCGGGTTTCTGAACCGCTGCCATCCATCACTCACCTACTCCGTGTGCTTTCGGAGCCGCTGGCACCAGCACACCCACAGCATGCCCTGTTTAACACGTCCCCGTACGGCACCAGGCAGAGGAGTGCTGTCACCCCCATTTTACAGGGTAGGATTCTGAGGCAGAGAAAAGTGGTTTTAACAGCACGCCTGTGGCACAGCAAAAACTGAATCTTGTTCTCTTATATTCCCAGTTAGCGCATTAATGACCTAAATTCTGCATCCTTTCCCCATCCATCGCCCAGAGGAGCCAGGAGGCATTGGAGGAGAGGGTGTGGTAGCACAGGCGAACAGTCAGCATCCAGATCCACAGCACTCTGTGCTGAGCACAGACAATGCAGGGGCTAAAGTGGGACCAACGCTGCCTTCGGGAACCCCGGCAGGGTCGATCCAGGGAGGGGAATCAACCTGGCACAGCATATCAGCCTGTGGAGAAGGGCAGCTCCACAGTGCCACAGCATTTTAAGGAAGCCTAGGCTGGGCACTCCAATGGCCAAGTACCCTGCTGAGCCAGGTCAGTAAAGCCTTTGGGATGCTCAGCAACAGGAGCAGGTTTTCAAAAAGCCTGCATATGCCCTCAGCCTGCCTAGGTGGCTGAACTTCTACCCAGATATCCCACACAAGTCCATATAAAAGACAGCCTGCACCAGATGCAGCATCTTCCCCAAGCAGCTCAATTCTTTACATAGGAATTAATCAGCCTCAAATTCAGCAAGAAGCAGAGCGGGGGAGAGGGAGAAAAAAGGAAGCAGGGAAAGGATGTCACACAGTGAGGGGGTTTCCAGATGCACTGCGCCTTCCCTCCCCGGCTGATTCCAACTGGGAGGCTCCGGCTGCGTGCCAGGAACATCACCTGGGAGATGCATGCAGGTTCTGCCTGCTCTCCCAGCACGTATGGGCAGAAGGAACTCGGTGTTCAAGACCTGCTGGGCAAGGAACTGAAATCTGAAGCTGGAGACCTCCCCAGTGCCCCGGAGAGTGCCAGTGTTCATGTGCACTGTACAGCAGTGACCTCAGCCAAAGGACCAGGATGATGGGCTGCTCATCTGTTGCAGGCAGATGGCCCCAGGCAGTCAGGGGCAAGCAAGGGAAAGGACCCACTTCCTGCTGTATCTGCTGCCTCATAGGGATTTTAGTGGGCAACTAGCAGGATGGAAGTGTGCCAAGGCAATTTGCTTGGCTATGAAGCTTGCCTTTCCAGAAGAGCCATGGCTGAGAAGCAGACACTTTTCGAACGAGGTTAACTGGATTGGGGATGGGTGATTAATAACCTTCTTTCATAACCCACAGTTTCAGTGTGGGAATAGTATGTCAGAGCTACACAGAGAGGCTTTGTTCCTACTCTCTTCTCCTATTACTTACCTCTTAATGCACACACACACACACTCCTCTTTGCTGTCTCTAGTCTCTTTATGCAAGCTCTTTGAATGAGTAGCTAAATGTGATAGGTACCTTAGAGGCATCAGACACAAGCCAGATGGATGCAGAAGAAGTCAAATTTGGGGGCTGACCTAAAGGAACCCACATACCTGCCTTCCATTTACTCAGCTATTTACTCAGGACTGCCTCCCAAAGCATCCCAGACATTAATCCATCAAGAATTTCTCAGCAAGAAACTCAGGGAGAACCCTTTGAGCTTGGTTCCTCTTCCATCTATTCACAAATAACTGAAAGATCATTCAAATTCGTCAGGAATAGACCTCCCAAGACATGACTTGGAGACCTGACACGGTGCCTGCAGTCCTCAGCCTGGGTAGGGTTGGTCTGGAAGAGCTCTGTTTTTCTTCCCAGAGGCAACAACCTCAAGTGTGGTGGCTTCATTTTCTCCTTGCCCTGCACACCCAGCTGGTCCAGAAGCTGGGGTCAGGGTCAGGGTGGCAGGAGGCTCACCCAGGTTGCCACAGCATTTGTCACTCTCCAGACTCAGGCTCCAAATGCGTCTGCTGAGGGATCAATGAGCCTGAGCCACTTTGTTGGTTGACCTCTGGCGAGGAGGCCCATGGGATCACAATGCCTCCCCACACACCTCATGCAGACAATGCATTTCTCCTTTCTGGACAGATTATGTCCATCAGTTCTGTGTTGATGGCCAGTCAGTGCAAGTGTCCAGAGGGAAATGGAATGGAGGGTAGGAGAAAAGAATTATGGGAACCCCAGGAGATAGAATGAAATTGTCTTTCACGTGGTGACCCCTGTACAAGAATGGACAACCTGATCATTTGAGATGCTAATTAACCAGTGGTCATGGTGAAAATTATGATGTGGCTTGAGGAGTACCTCTCTGGAGTGGTATTCCTGATGTCGAGACATGAATGATGAAAATAAGAGTCTGGTAGACATCTCAGCTAACAAAAGACTTGGAAGATGTCACTGGCCTCCTGCTGGGATGGCCTTGTTGGCCATGGAGTGTGTGAAAAAGGGAGCCCCATGAGTAAAACTAGCAGAAGGCCCTGTGCGTACACCAGCTTGATGGAACTGTGTCCAGCCCAGCTTCCCTCACTCATGGTGGAAGATTTTGCTCCCCCAGCACAAGGGTGTTTTGCTGCTGAACTGCATACACGCACTTGCACCAAGCTTCTTGTAGCCTCAGTCTGTGAGAGGACACAAGAGAGGCCTGACAAAGGTATGCAAAAACAAGCAGTCATATGGAGAAAGTAGATTAAGAGCTTTTGTTCTCACACCAAACCAGAACAAAGGGATGTATCCTGCCCATGGAATGAGAGGGCAGCAAATTCACAGCTGAGAGAAACAAATACTCTCGCAACCCACACCCGATCATCCTGCCACGATCCCCTCACTGCTGGGATCCACCAGCCCACGCCAGGGGAAACACTGAGCTCTGCTGATGTAACCCACAGTTACACCTGTCGATGCTGAGGGAGGGGACCCTGACACCTGTACTTTGCAGGATGGCCCAGTCTCTGGCACCTGTTCCCATCCCGCCTCCCTCAGAGGCGGGCAGAGCTCTCCCGCCCGTCTGCGGCAGGAGTCACGGAGCTTCTGGTGCTCTCCTCTGCTGAGCGAGGCGTGCTGGGCTAGGTGGGCGTCAGGCTGGATCCTGACAGCAAAGCCCACATTCCTGTGCAAGTAAGAGGGAGATACATGTGCGAGTGTGCAAGGAGAGGCCCCGGGCATTTCCCGGGCATGCACACACGAGTGGGCGTGCTGCCTGGGAGGAAGGCAGGCGGGCACAAAAGGTGACGCAGAGGGCAGCTGTTCCTGCAAGGCAGGTTTTGGTGTTCTCATTTGTTCTTTTTTCCTCTTGTTCCCTAGGGAATTTTAAAGGTCTGTGTAAGCAAATCGATCACTTCCCTGAGGATGCAGATTATGAAGCCGATACAGCAGAATATTTCCTCCGTAAGTCCACAGGCTCTTTTTGCAATGGCTTGTAGGTGCTAGCGTCGGGCGCCTTTTGTTTTCTGAACACAGGGTGGTGGAGACACTGGGACCTGTGAGGCTCAGTGGAGACCCCAGAGCCTTGTGACCCCCTAAAACTGGCTCCACTCTCACCTCCTTGGGACCCTGCCCATGAGACAGTGCAAATTCGAACTCACAGTAAAAACCAATGGCATTTTTTTTATTAGCAGCAATTAATTGCAATATAAAATCAGAGTCTCAATTCAAATCCATTGAAAAGCAGCTGATTGGGCATTAGGTCAGACTGGGCTAGCTGGGGCAGTGTGTGTGTGCGTGTCCATGTGTGAGACATTTACATTTCCTTATCTGACACTCCAGTGGCACCAGACTTAAGAAATTAGCTGGGTTTTGTCTGAGGAGCTCTTATTGCTGTCTTCACCTTTCCCCAAACACCACTTCCCTACAGAGGCTACAGATCTGATCTTTGCTGGTTTTAGTGATTTTAGTGATGGGAGCAGGAAGCGGGAATAAGGACAGCCAGAGCCCTTTGAAGGAAAGACCTGGTGCTCACCCGGAGCCCCTAGGAGAGGTGCTGAACCCTAGGTACAAGGCATGTCTGTAAGGAAGCCTAGCCTGAGCTCCAAGCCCAGCCTCAGGTGTGTGGGTGAAGGTCAGACTGCTTTGCACAGCAGCATCCTGGCCAGCAGGACAGATCCGCATCGTGCGTTGCCCTGCCCGGCTGCCCTCCCCAGCCAGCATTTCCACCCACCCCAGAGGCAGGAGCTTACTCTTCCTTTAGCACAGCTGAACAGGGAATACTCCTCCTTTTAGGTCCCCACCTCACTATCCTGCCCTCCCTCCACAAGCCCAACGTCTTTTGACATCATGAGATCTTCTCCCGACAGAAATCTGAGATAAGTGCTTTTGACCTTCCAAGGTTAATCATCAGAGGCTTCCAAAGACCGGGAGTCTTTCAGAATAGCTCCTTGTCAGCTGGGTGTGCTCCAAGCCAGATGTGGAGACCCAGCCCTGCGGCAGGGATGAGAGAGATAATTTAGGATCTGTGAGGCTCATTTGTATGTGAAAAGAGGCAGATCTTATGCTGCTTCCTCTTGGTTTCTCAAACAGTCCTTCATCCACTGTAAATTGTAAATAACTGAGGGAGATTGCTTCTTTCAGCTGCCTTTCTGCAGTACCGGTCTCTTAACTGCTGCATGGCCCCTGGACAGCAGAGCTGAAGACAGGGGTTTGATCTGGTTTGGCACAGGGATGCCAAAGGTTTGCAGGCTGCCTCCGAGGGCAAACCAGCCCTTGCAGAGTTGCTTGGGAGCAAGGAAGCTGCTTGCAGCATCAAGTGCACTTCAGAAAAAAGAGCTGGGGGAAGGGGCCAAACATCTTAAGAAGGATGGGTTTGTTCCCTCAGAGGGAACAAGATCTGAAGACAAAAATTGGCCCAGTGTCAGGACCTGACAGTGTCCCCAGGGTAGAGCCCTTTTTAAGAAAGAACCAGGTTCAAAGAGAGATTTGGCAAGTCAATAAAGAACTACTTGGGTCATTCCTGAGGGAAGTGGGATTTCTGCTGGCTTTGACCTGCCTGGAGAGGGACCCCACTGAAGATCTTCTTCCCAGAACTTCTGCCAAACTGGAGTCCCTGGTTGCTCTGCATGGGCAATGCCTGGCGGTACCATCAGGAACAGCTAGGAAGTTGCTTATTAGTATCAGACTGGGCAATTCCCTCATGCCCCAGGGAAGCAGGACAGTGATGGGGTAGTGTCCATGGCCTAGAAGGGCTTAGACATTATTTCTGCCAGCCATCCACATTAGGTGTCTTAGGCTTTTTGAAATCAAATGCCTGTTATCAGAGAGGAAGCAGAAGCATCCCTGTGTTTCTTTGCTAGCAGACACAGAGGATTCAAGGGAGCATACAAACACCAGCCACTTCTCTTTAGGCCACAGGCTCTGGAGCCAGGAAGACTGGATGATATTCTGCCCCTCTCTTGGTGGCATGGTCCTCCTGAGAGGCTGAGGAAGGCTGCTGTCCTTCTCCATCCTATGACACCTGCAGCTCCCCATGTCAGTCAGCAACTTTGTGTTCTCCCAACAGACGTGAATTTCAGAATTAAGACACAGATAAAACTGATGCATCAGGACCAGATTGCAGGACTGACCAAGCATCCCCCTAGAAACCCTCTCAATAGTGGGTGTCTACTTGATGTTTGCTTCCTGCCATTTAAGCTTCTCATCGTCAAATCTCATCTTGCTTTCCAGAAGCTATTAAGATGGTTATTACTGCTATCCTGTTCCCTGAAACACAGCCAGGCAGAGCTGGAAAGCAAGCAAGAGAGGTTTCTCCCTGCCTTCTGCATTCCCCATGCACAAGCAGTGGGCTAGGCCCCCCTCAAAGAGCTGGTTGCTTGTGCCTGGCAGGATCCAGAGGCCAACGGGGTCTTTGAAGCGCGGTCTCTGCTCACTTAGGAAGAAGTCCTGCATTTGCTTCATGTAGGTTCATTCTCGCAAGCAAGGAAAGATTAGCTTTCATCCCCCCTTCCAGATCTTTGCTCCACAAGCAGAATTGCACCAGCCCGTCTGATACCTTTCTTTATCAAGCAAGGCTTCATTTCACACTTTAACAGCTTATTTTCTCTTGTGAAGGGAGGAGAGAAGGCCTTCCTAGTTAAAAAAAAATAATGAATATTCTCAACGCAGACTCAGGCAGAGCGGTGGCTCCCACCGAGCCGCCCACAAGCGAAGTGTGCATGCGTGCCTGTGTGCGTGGGTGTGCGTACACACAGGCTTGGCCTTTCGCTGTGTGAGCACGAGTCAGGCCCCCCAGAAGCTTTGGGGTATGTTTTGCATGCACATATGAGCATATACGTGCATCTGTGCATCTATGCCATTGCCCTCTGCTGGCTGAGCTCTTCCCGTATCGACCGATGGAGAGTGTGCGTGTGTGGGAACTGGCACATCCAAACCCATCACTGCCCTCTGGAAGGAGCCCAGTCATTTAATCACTAGGATAAGCCCCGCATTTCAGCACACAGGGCTGGGACTTTTGCTTCTCGATCCTCACTGCAGCTGCAGAGCAGTGCATGGCACCAGGAGCTCCTTCTCAGCCCTAAAAAAAAAAAATCTCCTTGAGATGCTCATGCCCTTTCGGGAGGATTTGAGATTGAGCAGCTCTGCAGGAAGCATTTGGGTTGCTGTTCTTTGAAGTGCAGGCTCAAGCGGCAGAGCCCCGCAGAAGAAGCTGAATGGTGCCTGGGCTCCCCCTCCAGCCCACAGTCCCCGCAAAAACAGAGGAAAAGACAGCGTGAGGGGGAACAGACAACACAGGCAGGCTCCCAGCTCAGCCACCAGCCCCACAGCCCTCTCTGCCTCCCCGTGCCGAACCACCAGCTTCTTGGCAGCAGCAGTGGCCAGGGCATGGGAGAGTTGCTTTGGACCACTCTCTTTTTCTGACACACTTTGTTTCTCTCTCCCTCCCTCCCTCCATTCCCCAATGCCTTTATTCTCTCCTTAAATTACTCCCCTATGGCACGTTGCCCTCTGTCTCTCCCCTTCACCCACACCCACAAAACGTACTTGCGTGCCCCCCTCCCCTCACTCCGGTGCCACTTCCACGCCCCTGTTTCCTCTCTCTCACACCTCTGTTGTTCTTTCTGCCCCGCCCTCCCTCTCTCCTCTGCAGGGGCTGTTAGAGCCTCTAGTATTTTCCCGATCCTGAGTGTGATTCTGCTTTTCATGGGTGGACTCTGCATTGCAGCCAGCGAGTTCTACAAAACCCGACACAACATCATCCTTAGTGCCGGCATCTTCTTCGTGTCTGCAGGTAAAGGGATGCACAGGGCCTGATGCCCCAGGGATGGGCTCCAGGCGTTGGGGGGCTGCCCAGCCAGGACGTCTGCAGGGGCGCAGTTGCCTAGGCAGGAGTGTGTGTATTTCCCAGCCCTGACAAGCTTTATTTGGGGTGAAGGCAGTGTCACAAGGATGCCTCTCCATCCTGCCTGCTCGCCCATCAGAGGCAGGCAGGCAGGGGCTTTCCTACTGCCCTCCTTGGGAGCTGATGGAGGGAGAGTGTTTCCCTAACATCTGACATCTCTCAGGGACCAGCCAGGAGTGCAGTCCACGGAAGCAGCAGGCACATGAGGAGGGTTTTGCCCGAGTTTCCCAAGGAAAACTGCCCACCAGGAGGGGATGGGCAGGGATTCAGCCCCACAGCCCCCACCACTGCTATGTGTGACCTTCCTGACATATCCTTCTCTCTCCCCCGCCGGACGGCTTGCAGGTCTGAGTAATATAATTGGCATCATCGTATACATATCAGCCAACGCTGGAGACCCCTCCAAGAGTGACTCCAAGAAGAACAGCTACTCCTACGGCTGGTCCTTCTATTTCGGGGCCCTGTCCTTCATTATAGCCGAGATGGTGGGAGTGCTGGCTGTCCACATGTTCATAGACCGGCACAAACAGCTGCGCGCCAATGCTCGTGCCACGGACTACCTCCAGTCCTCCGCCATTACCCGCATCCCCAGCTACCGGTACCGCTATCAGAGACGCAGTCGCTCCAGCTCCCGCTCCACCGAGCCTTCACACTCCAGGGATGCCTCTCCCGTCGGGATCAAAGGGTTCAACACCCTCCCATCAACAGAGATCTCGATGTACACCCTGACCAGGGACCCGCTGAAGGCAACCACCACCCCCACCGCTACCTACAACTCCGACAGGGATAACAGTTTCCTCCAGGTTCACAACTGTATCCAGAAAGAGAACAAGGACTCTATCCACACCAACACAGCCAACCGCCGGACCACCCCGGTATGAAGCCGTCGCCAGGAGCTGAAAATGGGGCAGGAACGGGCAGGAGGAGACAGGGGTGGGCTGCAGGGTGGGGAGGGTGGAAGGGGGCAGGGGGCAGCAGGGGGGGTGGGGAAGGAGGAGGTGGAAGTGCCCCTTGGTGGAGTGGGGACCTTCCCAATGCAAAAAAAAAAAAAAAAAAAAAAAAATCCACAAAAAAACCACAAAAACAACAAAAGCAAACAAAAAACTGACAAAAAAAAACCAACGAAGGAACAAGCAGATAAGCAGACAAACAAGTGAGTGAACAAAAAAAACCAAACAAACGCAAAGGAAACATGAGGAAAGAGACAACAGTGAAAAAAAATTCTTAAAATAAAAAAAGCAAAAGAAAAAAGAAAAAAAAGAAAAACTTTAAAACTGAGAGAAAGATTTAAAAAATAGAAATAAATTTAAAAGAAAATGCATGATTTCCCATGTACCATTATTTTAACATTTAATAAAAACAGATTAAAAAAAATAAAAGGGAACCAAGAAATAACAAATGACAATAAATCAAGTGGGAGGAAGAGGAGGAGGAGGCAGCTTTTTTAATTTTGGGAGGTTTTATTCTTTAATTTTATGGTTTGTTTCCCACTTACCTTTAGCCCAGCACAGGCTTCTTGGGGAACAGGGGATGGGGGTTCGGCTGCCAGTGACTTCGGTGTCCTTGGGCCCGTTATGGAGGATCCTGGGTGCCGGAGTTAGCCATGACCCACTCTGTTCCCCCGAGACCCATGGGGATCCACTCCATTCCCCTGGGATCCGTGGGGATCCGCTCGTCCCCCCACAGGTCCGTAGGGGTTTAGAGTGACCCTAGGGAGTGCAGGAGCTGATGCTGAGTCACGCCTCCACAGGGTCCCCAGGAGGGTCCCCACTTCCCCAGCCCTGGGGACCCTGGGGTTAACGGTGACAGTGCAAAAAACAAACAGACACAGTAAATAAAGACACACATGAAGAGACAAAAAAAAAAAAAAAAGGACAAAAGAGGTTTCTTAAAAAAAAAAAGTGGCAATTTTTTTAATAAAACAACAGCTATAAATAAATGTAAATATAATAAGTGGATTTACTTGCAAGAAGAACAGATAGTATTTTTTTTTCTTTTAATTTTTGTTTTCTTCAGCTTTAAACTGTGAAAAAAAAAAAGGAAAAGAGAGAGTGGGGAGCTGTGTGGGAGGCACAGGTAGAGGACGGGGCGGGGGGGGGGGCTGGTGGAGGGCAGCTGGGGCTCCCATCCCTTCAGGATGAGGATGCTGTGGGGGGACACACACGGGATGCTGCGGGGGGGACAGCACTCGCGCACACATGTGCCCACGCTCACACACTCGTGCCCTGGTGTGCGCATGCTCGCCTGTGAATGCTCCGGAGGCTCCCCAGGGTGGCCATGCACCCCTCAAATCTGCCCAGATCCCCCTTGGGTCACATCAGTGGGGCTGCAGCCATGTGGGGGCACGGTGAGGCCACCCAGCCGCCCCCTGAAATCGCTCCTGTCGTCGCCTGGGCATAGACAGCACACCCTGACCCAAAACCTGCCGAAGGCTGCCTGGCCTTGGTACGTGCAGCCTGCCAGCCCCCATCCCAGAGAGCCCCCCGAGCCCCCATCCCAGAGAGCCCCACGAGCCCCCAAGCCCCAGCAGCCGTGCCGGGGAGAGGTGCCCATGGGTGTCCCCATGCCCGCTGGGTTTCGTCCTCCTCTCCACCCCTCTGCAGGGGGTCCCCGACTGCCGTGGTCTCCTCCACAGCAGCAAGGCAAGGCAAGCTGGGTCCCCCCATCCCGCCCCGGGCCCCCGGCCTGGCTGCCGCCCCCTCCCTCCCCGCCACGCCGGGAACGGGACACCGGGATGCCAGCTTTTAATGCAGCTCCCTCCGCAAGAGCCGCTGCCGATGGAGGCAGAAGGGGAGGGGGCAGCAGAGGTGATGGGGGATCTCTGTGACACCCACGAGACACCGGCCAGCCCGGGGCGAGGACAGGACCCCTTTGGGGCTGCCCCCCGAAAGCAGCAGCGCCCGCGGCAGGCACAAAGCCGAGGGTTGCAGGATGGGGCCGCTGAGCCCTTCGGCAGCTCAGACCCACTTTTCGACTTTTTTTCCGTCCCCATTCCTGCTGCTCCAGTTTTAGGAGCTGCGCAGTCCCCGCTCCAGGTCCCAGCGGGGTTTCTGCTTTAAAGCAGCCCGATCGTCCCCGCTCCCCCCGACCCACTGCTACTTCACCCCCACCTCCCCGCTCTGGGGTAGGGCGGGGGGCAGCAGAGGGACGGGGTCACCCCCAAAAACGGCATCACAGAGCAAGAGGCGGATGCGAGCGCCTTGGCTGGGTGTTCAGACCCCACCCCACTGCTGACATCCCCTCCGGTGGCCCCTCAGCCCCTTAAGAAAGATTCACAGGGGACATCCACCCCCTCCAGTGGCCCCCGAGGAAAAAGTTAAAGCCGGTTCCCCAGATCCCAGCGTAGAGGGAAGGTGGCGTTGGGGTTGCCATGCCCGCCCAAGCCTGCTCGGAGCTGGGGAGCATTCACAGGGCTGAGCGCGCCCCGGGGCCGGGCGGGAAGGGGAGAGGGCGGGAGGGCGCCGGGAGAGCGTGTGCAGGAGGCAAGGGCTGGCGGGGAAGCTTCTTCCCCAGGGTGTTGCTCAAGTCCAGCTCAAACCAGTACAAGAAACCAACCTCCATTTTCTTTATTTCGTGGTTTTTTTCAGACTGTTAAAAAGAAAAAAATTTTAAAAAGAGAAAATGACAAAAAAAAAAAATCCTGGTACATGAAATAAAGATTTTTTTTTTTTTATAACTTGGTCCTCGTTTATGTGGCTTTATTGGGGGCATTAGTAGTGCCAGAAGAGTACCTCAAAATCCAGCAAGAGAATCTACTGCTGTGGACAATTTTGTCCTCATTGTAAATTCAGAGGACGGTCTTGCTTCATGATAGTCTTTGAGATACAGGAACGGACGAGGCAAGAGGAGAGGGCTTTGCCACAGCTCTTTTTTGAAGTAAGTGTGGGTAAATTCAAGTCATACATGTGGGCTTTCTCTGCTGCCCTCCAAAACACCTGCTCCAGCCTCTCTGTAGCCTCCAGCATCTCCCCTCCTGTTCCATTCTCCTTGAATCAGCCACAAAGGCTGATGCTCCAACTCCTACTGGAAGACAGTGGCTCTCATGGCAAGCCAAGAATTGCCAGCAAGGTCAGAATTCATACATACTGGAGGGCTCAAAAAGGAAAAAGAAAGTGACCCTAGCATTGTTTTGGGGGTTTGTTCAGCCACTCATGGGATTTCTGGCAATTTCCTCAGGAGCTGGGTTGGCAGGGGGTGCCTGGTGGAAATGCTCAGTGTAGGAGCCTGGAGTGAGGGAATAACTTAGAGCTGGAGATGCAGACCCAACAACAGGTAAGGTGGCAGCAGAGGAGGCAGTGTGATCCCCACAAAGGGGACTAGGCTACCGCTATGCCCCCTCACCTCTCACTCACCACTGGCAGCAAGGGTGTCACCAATGAGCTTCCCTTTACCCTGCACTGGGCTCTCACTTGCTGTGAGACCCTCCATGGCTTTCTGAAGCAGACCAGAATCCCCGTCAGACTCCATCACCTCTAGCTCCAGAGGGGTGACACAGAAGGACAGCTGCCTGAGTGACAAAGCTTCTCTGAAGTGTGGCCAGGGTCTGACCACAGCAGACAAGTGGGACCTCGAGCTGAATGAGCAGGTGGGACCGGGGGAGTTAATTTGTCAGCAGCAAGGAAGGCACAGCTGGCTCCAGGAGCCCCAGCAGACACTGCTGGGTTGCAGTGTGATCACTGCACTGCAGTTCTCCCTGTTGCCCAATGCACCTTGCACAGGTTGGTACCTGTGCTCAGCATCTGTATCCCCTGGCCAGCACCAGTGGGTCCCCACTCTGCCCCTCACTGGACCCCCTCCAGCACAACCTCCTACAGCTCATCCCTCTTCTTTGGGCCCCTGTAGCACCTAACACTCACCCCAGCATTCCAGCTGGCAGGACACTTTGCTGCCAAGGTAATTGGGGGCACCCGCCGACCCATTTCTGCTCCTCCTCCAGGGACCCTTCCCAGCAGCAGCCTCACCAAGAAGGAGGGCACAGGGAGGGGAGAGGCAGCAAAGCAGGCCAGGAGCCTGTCTGGGGCACACCAGGGAGCTCCCGGCCCTGCCACGCGCACATCTAGGAGACAGCTGCCTTCCCACCCCTTCTAGTGCACAGACCCCAAAACCTTCTCACCTCCTCCTCATCTCCTTGCCTGGCTCTGAAGCCTCCACCAGTGCTGGGTGCTCCCACTCAGGCATGGGTGGGATGAGCTGAAGGAACCCCCCTGCATCTCCTCCATCCACCCTGTGATGTTTCCAGTCCTGGCCCGCTGCAGAGCTTGGGGCAAGACTGTGCTCCCTCATCCTCCCGCGTGCCAGTGGGGCACTGGGAAGATATGGCTACACTTCCCAAACAATGTCCTGCCTGGAATGAAGGGGGTGCATGGCTCGCCCCCTCCACACAGCTCCATGAGGGGCTCCTTCCTCGTAGGGTGCAGATGCTTCTCCCCTTCTCTCTCTGGCTTTTATGGGATGAGGCAAGGGAGGGGGAGAGCCAGGGAAGCAGCACCGGCCTGAAATTAGGTGTGGGGAATGCTCCTCAGACAGCGCCAGCCTCCATGCCATAATAATTAGTACTAATATTCAGCACTTATACAGCACTTTTCATGTTCAAAGCACTTTGCAAACATTAACTAATTAATGTCATATTAAGTGATGTCTTAGAGGGGCAGCACTGAAAGCAAACGACTTGTGCGTGGGCAGAAGCTCTCATTCCCCATCTCTCCTCAGGCACATTAACACTTAGGTAGGTGAGAGACCCTAATATGTTATCCTGTGCCCCTCCGAGTTCTCAGTGCTCCCCATGCCACGTGCTTGCCTCTCCCACTGCTGACTGTGTGCTCTGGCAGGCCCTGAGTATGCCAGGGGTGAGAATGGCACCAGGGTCTTCTCCTCGACAGCACTGAGCCACTGAGGCCTTAGGGAAGCCAAAGACTCGTGACTGAGAGGTCAGTTAAAATATTTGGGTTGGAAAACTTCCTGCCCCAGACTCAAGCCCCAGCAGTGGGGAAGGAGAGGCAGCAGGCCTCTTGCAGCACAGCCAGAGTGGAGATGGAGCAGGCAAAGTCTGGTCCGATGCCTTCAGCCAAGTCCCTCTCATGCCCCAGCCTCGTGACCTCTTTGGGGCCAGTGGTCATTCCCTGCTTTCGGGTGTCAGAGGAATGCAGTGTCTGGCCCTGCACAGGGCTGATTTTGGACAGTCCCCCTCTGAACCTGAGGACATGCTCTCAAATGCTGGCCAGGGATGGGTAGAAGGCAGGCAGGGCATCTGCCAAGAGAGAGTGCTGCCCTACTCAGACAGAGCAATCTGCAAGGATGGCTCTGGCAAAGGATCTGAGCTCCAGAGGGCCTGCACTGCCCAAGGCATGCTGGCCTGTGCTGGCAGTGGTGCCAGGTATTCCATCCCATGGAGGCAGAGCACGGCTGAGGAGGGGGCTCCCTTTGGGGGCCAGTGTGGGGCGAGGGAGCACTTACTACTGAGTAATGCCCAGGCCCTCACGTGTGTGGGTCTGCTATCAACATGTGCTTACTACTCTTCTGCTGCCTCTTTCATATGGACCACAGCCAGAGCTGGCTGCACTTTGCTTTAGTGGGAGACGCTCTGAGAGCTCCTCATGTGGGGAAACCCAGATACTTGGCTATTAAATTAACATCGGGCATTTAACTGCATCACTGAAATGGTTTAAACACCCAGGAGTGGTAATTAGTAATTATGGTTTGGTGAGGGAGGATATTAAGACCCAGGTATGGAGCCCAGTATTTTTCTCTGCAGATAATTTTTAGTGCCAGATGACTACAGAGAGAGGCCAAGCGTCAGACACGCAAGCCTGCTGTCTTGCTTGTGTGTGAGGACTGCCACGGGGGAAGAAGACAGCCACAAAGCTCGCCTTTCAAAAGCCAAGCACCTCAGCCAAGGACAGAGAAAGGTTTGAGGAGAGCTGATGGAGGAAGAGGGTCTGTGGAGAGGTACAGTCAACATCAGTAAAGCTGCTAAGTGAGCAGTGCTAAGGATGGCAAAGGACAGGCTATCTGAATGTCCTGGAAGTATCCCCAAAGGTAGAGGGGGCTCCAGACAACTTGGCATCTCCTTCCCAGGTGCCTTCCAGCTGCTGGGACCTTCTCCCCTCATCTCCCCAGGCTCTTCTTGACACCTTCTGGAGACAAAGAAAGAAGGGCCAACAGTTTTGGTAGGGAAGGGAGACAGATGGAGGATAAAATTTGAGTAGGACCTATGCAGGTTAAACAGGTGTGAATTAAATGCCATCAGCCTGAGTCTTACGTCCAAGAGTGGGGAACACATCATCCCTCATGCGAAGCGGAGGCATGGAGCTGGACCACACGTGGGCTGCTGTGCAGTATGCAGCTCCTCACCCAGGCAGGGCATTTACAGGACCTCTGATCAAACCGAGCATACCTGTACCACACTTTGCTGGTACCACAGAGCTCCAGAGTAGCTGGGCCACCAAGATGCCCCGTGGACATGAGAAACTCCCCTCCAGCCTGAGAGGGGACAGGGCCCTGACACCCGGACATGGGACAGGTCTTAAAAAGACTTCTAACTGGGGATTTATGCCCACAAGGGTAGGGAGGACATCTGTGATGTCCCAGTGTCCATGGTGGCTATTCCTTACTAAAGCCATTGACCACTGGCTGATAGAGGGGTGCTGAGGACCTGCCAGACATAGAGCTGCACTGAGGACCCAGACCGAGGATCCAGGACCCCAACAAGCCATGCTGCTTCCCACAACAGCAGCAGCAAAAAATGGGTGACTGCCTCCATCTTCCTGGCTGCAAATCCCAGCTTTGACCTGGCTGTGGCAGAGCCAACACAGACGTGAACCATTCTGGCAGAGTGTTGTCACTTGTGCCAGTTTTACACCGTGGAGAGGAGTAACGTGCGAATGACGCCAAACCCCGCTGGCCTCATTTCGCCTGCCCTTTACTGAAACCTCCGGGCCTTGCACCCTGGGCTCGGAGCGACGAGGGTGCCGCAGCTCATGTGCGCAGCAAGGGCTGGGCCTCGGCATCCTCTGCATCCTCTGCAGGGTCAGCTCTTGACATTGCGGAACGTCCGCAGTGGAGGAGCCGGCTGGCCCGATACCCACGGCTTCAGCAAAGGGGTCAAGATACACGGGGATGGGCTGAGTCCCAGAAACAGATCCACAAGGGCAAAGTACTGGGCTTGGGAAAGGGTTTTCTCTGCTGCTGCTCCTCCTGCTGCTCCTGATCCCCTCGGGGATGGAAAAAACAAGGGACTTTGCTCTCTAGGGACCTGTCAATCAGAATCTGCCAGCACCGTTTAATTTGCTGCATTAATGCCTGCCAGGAGCGCCGGCCGGGCTGCCTGTTCCTGAGCAGGCAGTGCCCTCCCGTGGGACGAGCCCGGCACAGCAGCAGAGCCTCACAGCCGCGCCGTGCGGGAGCTGGAGCAGCCCCACAGCTTCCAGGGAAGATGCAGCGCTGGGACCCTTGCCCGGGGTCCCCTTGGTGCACAAGGGTGGCCAGCGGACATTTCCACTCTGCCAGGGCTCCTCACTACCTGCTTTCCCTCATTCCCCCTCTCCTTCCAGCAGTTCAGAGGGGGTACAAGGACATAATTTACCTGGGGGGTTCAGCTTAATCCCACCCATGACGGGCTCCAGCCAGCACAGGGGCAGGTATTATTTTAGAAGGGAAGGCAGACAACAAAGCTCTTACTGTGAGCTTGGTGTGGCCACTGAGGTTCGAGGCAGCATGTCCCAGGAAGCTGCTTATCATCAGCAAGTCCCCCCACTTCTCCTACTCTAAAATCTGCAGCTCTGACTGGTGCCTAGCCAGGGATCATCTAGGAGTGTTTAGTAGGGTAATACTTCATGCATGCAGGAAAAAGAGTAATTCCAAAGAGCAGTTCCCAGGTCAGGGAGCCCCATGGCTGCCCCATGTCTCCTTCTGCCCTTGCTCCTCTCCCTCGAGTGCCTGATGCTGCTTGTGGGTCCTTTAGGGACAAAGGGAGGAAGGGAAGGTTCCTTCCCAGCCCAAACCCCTTCCCGTCCCCTACAGTAGGGGCCACAAGCAAAGCCTGGGCCTGACCTTGGGAGTCAGCTGTGACCTTGGGAAGTGCCTGATCCAGAGGAACAGGCTGCAGACAGGGAAAAGGAGAGAAAGAAGGACCTTGGACTGCTGCAGTGGGAGCTTTCTGGAGCAAGGCTGAGAGTGCGCATCCGTCCCAGCTGCCTCGGGGTACCTGACACCCGATGGGGGACATACGCAGCACAGCTTTGCCAGAAGGGACAAAAGCACCCGGCTGACTCCTCCAAAGACAGAAGAGAGCAGATGGTGCTGAAATCTGCTCAAGAGGAGAGGAAGGAATGGCCCCGAGGCTCCGTACTCCCTGTACCCTCCGCACTCCCTGTACCCCAAGAGGCACATTTGTCCGCGGCCAAGCGTGTCGGCCAGCCCTGTCTCTGACTTACCAAGGGGCAAAGAAGGGAATGGCAACCATGGACTTTCTGGGCTGCTGCATATCCCTTGCTGCCTTTCTTTTTTGTGGGGACCTTCCTGACAGTCTCTGAGAAGGGAACAGTATGTTATACATAGGTGGCATCTGCTTTTGGCTCCTTACTGCCTTGAAACTAGGTCTTGTGCAAATAGGGTTCAACTGTGTTTCCTAGCAGAAATTGCTTGCACTCTTTTTCTGCCTCCTGATACTCTACTTAGACCTCTTTTCCTGGCTGGCATAAACATTAAGCTTTCCAGAACAGAGACCAGCCAGGCAAGAGCATTTGCACAGCACGTTTAGCCCAGAAGATTCTGATTTTTCACAGAAGTTACTCTAACACTGATGATGTTGAAGGAAATAACCGTGGGTGCTTCTGCGCTGGGCAAGGGCCCTTGTAAAGAACACCCATGTTGCTCACAGATCTGCTCAGATCGAGATCCTTCTGAGGGCAGTGCTGCGTATGACTCAGGCACTGGATAATCGCAGGGGCACGGAGCGGGGCTCCTGCAGCTGAAAGGCACACTGCTAATCAGTGGTGAGAAGGCATTATGTGCCTTGTACCTTCCACCACCCAAGGCCCTATCCTCCTCCCCGCTGTAGATCCGGCAGGATCCATGCAGCATTTCCCAGGAGCAGCAGCCTCTGTTGACACGGTTCCCCATCACCATGATAGCTTCTATCTCCTCCAGTCAGGCAGGGAATGTTGTCCCTTCCTGCACAGCATGGAGGTGACAAGCTCCTGCTGCAGAAGCTCGCTGGTGTAGCCTAGAAAACAGCCACAGAGTGGGGATTTGCAGCTGAGCCTGTGGACTCCCAAGCCCATGCCCCAGCCACTGCACCAGCCTTCCTCTCCTGATGCAGGCTTGGAGCCAGCAGGGACGCTGCTGGCGCCAGCTGCTCTAATTGAGCTTTGTAGAATAAACTTGTGGCATTCGCCTGTTGGCTGCTGGGATAAAATCCAGCACTGAGTGCAGATCAAAGGAGACAATCTTGCTGACAGTTTGAGGGGAGGCAGCTGGACCTGGGCTCCTTCTACAGCTCTGGCAAGGGCAGTGCTCAGCAGCCAAGGGTGAGGATGCAGCGTGACACACACACTGCCTCTTTGGCAATACGTGTGGTCCAGACCCTGACAGTCACAGCTATAGAAACCTTGGGAAAGTTCTGACACTGGTCGCAAAAACAGTCAAAACCAGGCAAGAGACAGCACTAATTCAGAGAAAGACTATTTTTTGGGTACATCAAAAGTATGTGGCTTTTCCTGGTAGCATGGAAGGAGCAGACAATACAAGGTCAGGCTCTGAGCCCAGCCTACAGAAGCAGCGTGGTTTAAGAGGGGGGTCTGTCCTTGCTCAGTTTCTGTCTGTCTGTGAGGACAAGACAGTCCAGCCCAGCAGTCGGGGAGAGCTCAGCACAGCAGGAAGAGGAAGATGGGGAAAGCCTTACAGAGAAAACACTATTTGCTACCAAGAATAATAAACTCAGCACATTCCTGGTGTGGACCTTTCTGGACAGACATGGCTGGTCTGAACACACACAGCAAATCTGCCAGGTGCCACCAGCGCCCAGCCCCACTAGACTGCACAGACAGCAAATTAAAAATCAGATTCACCGCACGTACACAGTAATACTGTTTTATGGCCATTTTTCCAGGGTTCCTGAAAATCCAATCAAGAATTTTCCTGAAAATCCAATCAAGAATTTCCCTGAAAAAGCTGGTGAGCAACCAGCACACAAGAGGACAGGTTTATAGTTCAGCAACCAGGACACCAGCGAGAGGAAGGAAGCTCTTGGAAAGGAGGCCAAGCATTGCAGCAAAGCACCTGGCCTGAGAGAACAGCAGACTGAGGAGGCAGATAAAAGTGCCATGGAAAAGATGGGATGCAAAGAGGAGGGCCAGGGAAGGAAGGAGGGCTTCCCAGCCTGTGAACATCGGTCTGGGGCATGAGCCAGTTCACACTTGGCCAAGGTTGGTTACAACAAAAGCCCAGGAGCCAGCAGTAAGTTTTGCTGTTTTAAAGATGATGACAATGACTGCGGGAGAGGAATCTGACCTGAGGAGGTGTGTGTGAACATCAGGGCTCCCTGCAGTGGGAATGTGTTAAGGCTGAAGACTATTTCCCTTGGTTTCTGGGCTTGTCAAGAAGCACGGGGCAGTGCAGACTAAACATATGGCACAGGCATACGGTGTGTTTGGTCTTTAGTGAGGAAAAGGAACCCAACTGTGTATTTTTGATGCATTTCTTAGAAGAATGAGAAAAGGAAGTACTGGAAAATAGTGTTTTAGTGGGAACATTAGTCTTTCAATCCTCAGCTGCCTCTTTGATTGGAAGTACCGTCATATAAGGTGGAAAGCAACCTGTTTTAAGGCTTTCCAAAGCTTTTTGAAGGCAGAGGTGATCTTTTTTCTAGGAAAGGCCCCTAATGGGTTGGGTGCTTGGACTTGCTCTCCTTCACTTAAACCTGGCAAGCCCCTGGTAACACTGCCTGAGCTGTGTATCATCCTCTCGCAGCAGGAGGTGGCTGCTCAACGCAGCGCCAGCTTACGGGGCAACAGCGAGCCCCAAACTGCAGAGGAGAGGGATGGCAGAGAAGGTTTTGGACTGGAACATCTAAGGTGCTGGAATGAGCCCCTCTTTTAGGGACCTGTTAACACCAGCGCAGAGCCCAAAGCCAGAGGAGTGGGAGACAAGAACGGAAAAAACAGATGGGAGCAATTTATCCTGGCAGTTCTCATGAGCATCTTCCAGGGAAGAGTGATTAGTCTTATTAACTGATTAAATGATTAATTAACTGATGAACTGAAATTATGGATGAAGGATCAAATGATTGCAAAGCAAGTGTATTTGGAGTACTTTTCCAGGAAGCGACGTATTTCACGTGCCTTTCATGAAAACCAAAGGCGGCGAGAGGAACTGTTTGCAGCAGCAGCAGAGTGTGGGGTCAGCAGGACAGGACCAGAGGCACACGGAGCTGTGGGGCCCCAGCAGGACACAGGAGGTGCAGAGCCTGGTGTGAAGTGGGAAGCAAGACAGACCTGCTTCCTCTTCTAGTAAATCTGACCCGAGACAGGCTGAGAAAGTCGGGTCTGTTCATCCTGGAGAAGAGAAGGTCACATGGAGACCTCATAGCAACCTTCCAGTATCTGAAGGGGACTACCAGGAAGCCAAACAGGGATTCTTCATCGGGATCTGTAGTGATAGGACAGGGACTAATGGCTACAAATTGAAAGAGGGAATTTTAGGCTGGATATTAGGAAGAAATTCTTTACTGTGAGGGTGATGAGACACTGGAACAGGTTGCCCAGGGAAGTTGTGGGTGCCCCAACCCTGGCAGTGTTCAAGGCCAGGTTGGATAAGGCCTTGGATAACTGGGCCTAGTGGGAGGTGTCCCTGCCCATGGCAGGGGGTGTTGGGATTAGAGGAACTTTAAGGTTCCTTCCAACCCTTAACATCCTATGATTCTAAATGTGGCAGCAAATCTCACCTGCTTAAGAGTGGATTTTCTTTTCGTAGAACTCTTCTTCTCCTTGCTAAGAAAATGGAAGGTTAGAGCCATGCCCAGGCAAGCATTTATCCCGCACCAGCCACTCCCTATGCATGCTGTCTCCTCCAACCCACACCATACCCAACTGTGTCACCAGAAAAGGAAATCTGATGGGCTAAGACCAAGCATCACGTGATCTGCCATCTCTGGTAGACAGCAGCAGCACTGCATTCTCTTGCATGCACCTCGCGCAGACTCGGGAGTGAAGAGGAAACTGGAAAGAAAGGGATTTTATCAATTTCTTTTCATTTATTCCTAAGTCTATTTCTCTTTCCAGAACTTCTTCGTCTTTTCCTCACCATCTCCTAAGCTCTGAGTCCCTCTGAGCCCACTGGGCCCACTGCCTAGCTTGGGGGGGCGAGAGGCAGGCGCTGTGGGGCTCACATGGAGCTGGGATCCCACTGAGCCACTGCAAGCGACCGGCGAGGCAGCTCCAGCACTAATGATGTTTGTCTCCAAAAAGGCTGTTTAGGTGAGACAGTTACAAATTGTATTTTATAAACTGTATTTCTATAAGTGGATTTTTTTTTTGCTAGCGGGAAGAGGTGCTTTAATAATCCCACTTCTGATTAATGGCAGGATATCTTGTCAAAGCAAAGACCACTGCAGCTTCAGTTCTTTCTCGAGGAGGAATCACAAGTGGAAAATAAAGAACAAAATGCACACCTCTCTGCCTGGAAAATATTGATCTAGACTCTTCCTAGGTAAAAGATACTCAGTAAAATTCTCTGAAGAGTTTTCCAGCCTGTGAGCTGAAGAGATTTGTAAACCAATCCTGCTCTTTTTAGGGGTAGAGAAAATTTCAATCACTCTGGCATGAGAGCATTTGGGATTTATTGATTTATTGCCCTCACTCCCTGAGAAGAAATACTATCCCAATTACAGAGACAGGGACCCGAGGCACTGCTGTATTAAATCACTGGCTTACGGTCTCCTAGAGAGGCTGTAGGGCTGAATCCAACTTCCAGCCCTAGGCCTCCCCTCCAGCAGGTCCAGGGAAGCCATCGGGGACAATGGGAAAGCTTGACTATCACACTATGAACACAGCAAGGGCAACTGCAATTCCCATTCTTTACACATCTTTAACTCTCAAAGTCAAGTGGTTCTTGTAACACCCTCTAAAGCACTAAGTTGGTTGAATGATCACACAACTACAGCCTGAAAAGTACCTGATTTTGTACAGAACCATTGCAGAGTTTGCATTTGTACTTTTATTTCAAGAAGCTCTGTGTGAGAGAAAATGAAGAGGTACAGTATTAAGTCATGTTTCCTGTCCTAGCATGTGGCTTTATTGACATACTTCTTGTCCAAAGTCCTGTAAGTCTGTTCTCTATCAAAGTCATTTCTTAACTTCTATCTCCATTTTTATCTGGGAAAACAGGAATTTACCTACTGGACATCACAGTAACTCCATCACATGTCTGCAAAGCAAACTAGCACAACCAGATGGGAACTGCCCATTAATGGTTGAAATCTGTATTTGACTAAGCTGAGGATCGTCATTCTTCCAATACATGATTTTTGTAACGTAAGTTGAACTCCAGTTTTCCTAAAGGAAAAAAGTTTCCAATCGGGCAGTCCTTTGTGTGGCCATGAAGCTCAAGTTGTTTTCCTGAGAACAGAGGGTAGACAGGCAGAGGGAGTTTGTTAGACACCTATCCCATCCTGCTGCTATCAGGAGAGCCATTTACACCAAAACCATTCCCAACAGGCATTTGCCTACCACAGGGCTGAATACTTCTGCCAAGAGAAGTTCCACGGTTCCAGGAAGTTTAGCCATTGTAAGCACGGGAGATGTTTCTGACCTCACCATTGTCTGAGCTGCTATGCTCTGCTGAGCCTTCAGCACACACAGAAAGCCAAGTTTTCTTCCTCTTTATGACATCTGGGTACAAACTGAATGGGTTTTGTCACATGTCACCCCCAGCTTTTACACTTAAAAGCCAAACTCAAGCATTTTAATCAACAGGGCAAATTTACACTATCCTTAACATCACTCTCCTGGCACTCACGCATGTTTTTCCTTATTAAGTGGCTATTAAGCGGGAACAAAATTTCAATAAATGACAGTGTTGTCCCAAAATAGGTTCATTCACCCAGTCTGCAGGAGGCCAATCCACGCACATAATCCAGGCATTTGATTTATTTACAGTTCTGCATAGAAAGGGGTGCTGAATAGCAAATCCATAAAGCCAGCATGATGACTACCAAAACTTTTCACTCTTTATATATTTTAGCAAACAAAGCCACTAATGTTCCTTGGCCAAAAATTACCTAATTCTCTTTTTAATTAGTATTCTGTCTTCTATTGGTTAATGATCCTCTCACTGCTCGTGCTAATTAGTCTGCACGCTCAGTCTTTCTCTCGAGTCGGTGCTTTCTTGGGTCAGTGGCCGTGATCTCCCCCTGCCAGAATTACCTTTTACTCAGCTGCAGCTGATTCAGCACAGTTGCTGAGCAGTCTTTATTAGTTTCTTCCTTATCTTGGGGGTTCTGCCAAATGTCCCTGTGGCTTGTAAATTCTGCATTTTTTGTGCCCACAATCTGTGTTACATCCTTCTTCCCAATTTTGTTAACTTCCCCTGAGGTCACTGAAACATGTTAAGCCCTAAACCTTAACAAGGCAATTCTACTGTCAAGTAATTTGACCTTCTAACACCTGGGTATCACTTGGAGCTTGTTTGTTGGCTGCCGTTTCACGGATTAAACCTCTTTTCTTGTTGATTAGACTTGAAAGTATACAAAGATCAAACATCAAAGAACATCCTTTCTTAAGAAAATTTTTTCATATTTGACGCTTTGCGACAACGCGGCCGCTTTACGACAGCCGCGCTCGTTGGTCGCTTTTCCGGGGGGGGGGAGGGGGGATGGTGGAGTTTTTCTACTTTACGACAACGGCGCTGCCGTCGCGCGGTGCTGACGGAAGAAGGGCGCGCCGGGGTTGCGCGCGGCCTTTTCCCCGCCCGCCGCCGCCGCTGGAGCTGCTCCCGGAGCCGCTCCCGGATCCGCCGCCATCGGGGCCGCGCCGGGGCCGCGCAGGTGAGGGGGGCGCTGGGGCCACCCTGGGGCCTCTCGCCTGCCCCGCCGGCGCCTCCCGCGCGTACCGAGACCCCCGGCCCCGCCCCGCCGGTTCCGGCGGGGCCGCGTCGCCGCCCCTCCCTGGCACACGCAGCGCCCACCGGGACCCTTCCTTCCTCCCCGGGCCTGGTGGGCGGAGGCGCCTTCCCGTCGCGGTGGCCTGTGCCGAGGCAAGGCCTCAGGTCTCGGTGCCACACCGTGCGGCAGCTGAGGGTTTCGGGGTTATTTTTTTTCTTTATTCCACCTTTAGAAGATTAAAAAATGGCGAAGTTTGTGACACCCGTGATCCAGGACAACCCCTCCGGCTGGGGCCCGTGTGCTGTGCCCGAGCAGTTCAAGGACATGCCCTACCAGCCCTTCAGCAAAGGAGACCGCCTGGGCAAGGTACCTGTGCCGGGCTGGGCCGTGAGCTCTGGGTGCCTGCCGGGCCCCCCTGCGCGCTGCCTGCGGTGTTCGCTGTCGTTACTGTGGCTGCTCCTCTGGCACCCTTGGCAGTGTGTCCTGACAGGCTGTGAACACCTAGCAGGGCTGCCCAGCAGAGGTGGGAGTCAGAGGGATTAGACCTGAAGCGTACAGCAGTGTTTGCTTTTGCTGCTGGGAACTATATGTGCAGAGTTAGAGGTGGGGGGGGGGGGGAATGTCGTGTTAATGCTTGCTCTGACTGTTTATGCTCGTTCTTAGGTGGCTGATTGGACAGGAGCCACGTATCAGGATAAAAGATACACAAGTACGTGGGGTCTGGTGGTTCCTGGGGTTTCTTTTCTACAGAGTTTTCTTCTAAGCGTCGTTCCTGCTTTCATGTCTCACACCCACCCTGTAATTACCTGCACACCTCAGCAGGACAGGCAGCTTACTTTAGGAAGCGTGCTTTACCCTTGGGAGAGCTCTGTGGGGCTCTCCCTGTCCTTGGGGCTTACTCTGCATTTTTGTACTGCCTTACTAACCGGGTTCGTAAGGGAGGTTTGGAGCGGGGGAAGACATGCAGGTGTAAGGCTTTTAGACATCAGGCTTAGGTGAAGGCAGCTGGGGAGAGAAAGGGGCAAAGCATCAGGGTTTTTTCTTAGAACCTCGGCGTCGAGACGCTTTGTTTTATTTCCAGACAAGTACTCGTCCCAGTTTGGTGGCGGAAGCCAATACGCCTATTTCCACGAGGAGGATGAGACAAGCTTCCAGCTGGTGGACACAGCCCGGACACAGAAAACAGCGTACCAGAGGAATCGTATGAGGTTTGCACAGGTAACGTGTTCTCAGAGATGGGATCCAAGGGGAGCCTCAGAAGCACAGGATTCTTTCCCAACTAAAATGTCTTTTTTCGTTTTTTTTTTTTTTTCTTTTTTCCGTCATTTCTGCAGAGGAACCTTCGGAGAGACAAGGACCGTCGGAACATGCTGCAGTTCAGCATGCAGACACTGCCAAAGAGTGCCAAGCAGAAGGAGAGGTGAGGCTCCAGAGAGCTTGGACTGTGTGAACATACTGTTGATAAATTTGCAAACTTACAGTAACAGAACCTGCTGGAGCAAACAGCAAAGGATTTCAGGATGTTTCGAGTCCAGTGTTCAGCTGGTGTCAGTAGTACTTAAAAGCATGGATTTCAAATGGCTACCTAATGCCTCAGGAGATTTTTTGAATTGTATTTAGAAAGTAAAGGTGGTGTTCTAAACAGAGAATATCGTTTCTGAAAACTATTTCAATCTTCAGGTAAAACTATGTAAAGAGCTGCTCAAAGCAAAGAGCAGACTTTTTAATGCCTCAGGCATCTTGATCAACAGATGGCTCAGCAAATGTTTCAGCAGCTCGGTGCCTGAAAGCACTGCTCCTCTGGTGGTAGTTTGGAAGTGGAGGAATGGTTGTGGCATATAGGAATCAAGAACTTCTCTTCATGGCTTTTCTCACATTTGTCATTTTAGAGATCGTTTGCGCCTACAAAAGAAGTTTCAGAAACAGTTTGGAGTGAGGCAGAAATGGGACCAGAAATCACAGGTAGACAAACTGACAAGCATTGTGCCCCCTGTGATGGTTTGGTTTCTCTGGCTGCACTCACAGGGCAGCTCCTTTTGCACAAATCCTGATATGCTGTGTCTCCGTTTCGCTCTCTACCTGACCTGCCTCTGGCCGCACAGCAGAAACCTCGTGACTCCTCTGTTGAAGTTCGCAGCGACTGGGAGGTGAAGGAGGAGATGGATTTCCCTCGGCTGATGAAAATGCGCTACCTGGAGGTGTCAGAACCACAGGACATGTGAGTTCCTAAGACAGCCCTTTGCTCGCTTCCTGAGGCGACCAGATTTTTGGAAAGCAGGAGCTCAAGGGTCTCCTGCCTGGTCCCAGTGTTTCATGGAGGTACCCAAACCAGGGGGAGGTAATGGAACACCCAGCAGACCCTAGGGGTTCATGGGTGGTGTTATCTGTAGGAAGGGTATCGAGATGGTCCTCTTGCCTTTGCAGAGAGTGCTGTGGAGCCCTAGAGTACTATGACAAAGCCTTCGACCGCATTACGACGAGGAACGAGAAGCTCCTGAGGAGCATTAAGCGCATCTTCCATACCGTCACCACTACGGATGACCCAGTTATCCGAAAGGTAGCTACCAGTTGGTAAAACCCAGGAGCGTGTTCATGGGTGTGTGCTGTTGTTGGAGACTAGCTGTCACCATCAGACCAAAGGGCGAAAACAAGAAGCATTAGCTGGTACCAGTATTTTTCTTAGGTCGAAGGCAGAGCTAGATTAATGCAGAGTTGAGAACACTGGCCAAGGAAAAGCTGTAATTCTGGAAGGGCAAGCAGACCAGTACTTGAGCTGTGTTGGAAAGGAAACTTACATCAGAGACCTGATCCTTGGGGCTTTGCTTTTGGAAGTGAGGAAGGCTTGGAGAGTTCTCTCTCGTGACCTCATTGGCCATAAGAAGCTGTGCATTTTCCAACAGAATTAACATTTCGTAGTAGTTTCTTTCTTTCTGTGGGTGAGGGTGGGCCAGGATTGCTGGGTAGTACCTTAGACTTGGTCTGGCAGTTGATGTGGTACTTACCAGTTCAGCTTTCTCAGTCAGAACAGCAGCAGAAATCAGTGATCTGGTTTGCTAGCACTTCTCATCCTGCCTAGGGAAAGAGTATCTGTTCTTATTGCTGAAACAGTTTTCTCCTCCTTTATCCACAGCTGGCCAAGACACAAGGGAATGTGTTTGCCACAGATGCCATCCTGGCCACACTGATGAGCTGCACTCGCTCTGTCTATTCCTGGGACATCATTGTCCAGAGAGTTGGATCCAAGCTTTTCTTTGACAAGAGGGACAACTCAGATTTTGGTGAGGAAAAGTCATGAAAGGAATTTCTGTTGCAGTAGCTAAAGGGTGTAATTTTCTTTATGGTTATTTGAGTTTATTCTGTGTCTCAGTGTCCACACTGAGCCCCCTGAACAAGCTAATTACTGCAGTACATGTGATAGCTGTGTGGGGAACTTCAGTATTGATCTGCTCTGATGTGCGGCTAGAAACTCTCTAAAGCTGACATAGTTACTCCCCCAAGTATAACCACTTGCATCTGGTTTTCTTCCCAGACCTCCTGACAGTGAGTGAAACAGCCAATGAACCACCACAGGAAGAGGGCAACTCCTTTAATTCTCCTCGCAACCTGGCCATGGAAGCTACCTACATCAATCATAACTTCTCCCAGCAGTGTCTGAGGATGGTAAGGTGGAACAGTGATGAGTAGTGGGGTCTGTGTTTCAGAGTCTCAAGAGGAAACTTCATTAAGGCTGCTTTAGTACAGCACAGAAGCATTTTAATTGACAGTTGGTTACACCAGTGGCCTTTCAGTTTTGAAGGAGGTGGGATTATTTCTGGTGAGATGTTGTAGAAAGGTTTTCACCTTGATTTCACAGAGAAGTCATCCTACTCCCATTGATGATGCAGACAGGCTTCTCAGTACACTTAATGAAGCCTAAGTGCCAGTACAAGTGCTGCTTATAGTGCTGTGACTAATGTGGGCATAAGGCTTTCATCAGCTGTCTTAATGTTTTGGTTTTTCTCTACATCAGGGAAATCCGCTACTGTTGCTGTAAAAGAATATTTTTCCAATAGAGGAGAGCTGTCTCCTAACATGCTCTGCTGTTTTCATCTGCAGGGAAAGGAGAAATACAAGTTTCCCAACCCAAACCCCTTTGTGGAGGATGACATGGATAAAAATGAAGTAGCTTCTGTTGCATACAGGTAAGCTGTTCTCTCAGTTTGTCATGGGGGCAGGATGTTAAGTGTGATACGGAGGCAAAACAGGTTAGGAGTGTTACTTACAGAAGCTTTACCTTGAAAAGGATTCATGGATGACCTCATAGTGAAAAGACGGAGGAGGAGAGGATTTTGCTGAGTGTTTACATGGATCTGGAAGAGAACAAAGGTCAGAAATAACCAGTTGGATTGTTTGTTGGCAGATACCGAAGGTGGAAGCTGGGAGATGATATAGATCTCATTGTCCGCTGTGAACATGATGGAGTGATGACAGGAGCCAATGGAGAAGTGTCATTCATCAACATCAAGACACTGAACGAGTGGGATTCGAGGGTGAGGAAGAACAAGATCCCCAAGCTAGCTCTAACTGCTTCACTGCTGCCTGACATGCCAGGTACAGCAGGAAAGATGAGACAAACATCTGGCGGTGTCCCCCGGGTGTTACATTCCACTAAGGAGTATAACTTTGGTGGACAAGCAGTGCTGATGGGATTCTCCCCAAATGTGAGGTAGCTGGCTTGAACCCTCTTGTCCCTGGGTGTTCAGCACAGTAGCCAGTCTGTTCCTATGGTTCTCTTTAGAATTCTTCCCTCACAAACTACCTTTCTAACCAGTGCCACAAATGTTGAGCAATCCCAGCTGTTTGCATTTGTCCCTTCCTGGTGCAAGAGCTTTCCCTGTAGGCTGCAGTTCACATTCCCTCAAGTGGTACTGTAGGGTAGACAGAAGCAGCTTCCTTATGTGATGACGAAATGGCTGAAGAGATGGCTGCTGCTGGCTTGTCAGGCTGACCCTGGTTCTGATTTTCCTCAGTATTGCAATGGGGTAGACTGGCGCCAGAAGCTGGACTCTCAGAGAGGGGCTGTCATTGCCACAGAACTGAAGAACAACAGCTACAAATTGGCCCGCTGGACGTGCTGCGCGCTGCTGGCTGGATCAGAGTATCTTAAACTCGGGTAAGGGGGAGGTTCACACCAAATACCTTCCAGGTGCGTTTTCCATGATTAAATTTCGTGTATGTCTGAGTGAAGCATTTACAAAATGAGTAATCCTAAAATCACCGTGTTTGAGTGGCCAAGAAAGGAAAGCTTGTGGTGAGTGCCCCAGCCTTGGTGTAAGCTGCTTCCTCTCCGCATCCAGCTGAGACTGACCCCACACGTGTGAGGGGCAGGTGGCCTGCGTGGGCTCTCAGCCTGTTTGCTGTGGCACCAACAAGGGAAATAAACACAGTAGCTGTGGTGCCTGTCAAGAGTCTGATTGAGATGCTCAGTGCCTGTTACTGAGAAATTGAGTGGTGGGGGGAGATACGGCCACAGCATTTTTTAAACTATCAGCTTAAAATCAGTTGAGTACTGTAGGTAGTGAACAAGAGGCTTTTGCTAAGTAAGTTCTAGTGGTTCTGCAACCCTCGGTTCCATCCACAGATGTGGAACTGATGCTTTAGCATTTTCTTCATTCCAAACTCCCAGGTAATCGTGCTATTGCTTAATTTTATGTATGGGGCTAATTCTTCTTTTATCTTTTGTACCTCTCCATCCGATTTGGGGATTTCCAGGTGCATTACAGATTGACAGTTTGTAGCCAGGAGATCCTCTTAGCTTTCAGTGTTGGAGTACTAGGATTTTTCAGCCCAGAAAATGAGATGATCATGCTGCTTTTCTTGCTGGTGTTCTTCTGCTGTCTGGGCTTAATCTCCTGATACCCCTCTGGTTACTTCTTGCCCCCTAGGTATGTATCCCGTTACCATGTGAAGGACTCTGCCCGCCATGTGATCCTGGGCACGCAGCAGTTCAAGCCAAATGAATTTGCCAGCCAGATTAATCTGAGCATAGAGAATGCCTGGGGCATCCTGCGATGCGTCATTGACATCTGCATGAAGCTGGATGAGGGGAAGTACCTCATCCTCAAGGACCCCAACAAGCAGGTGATCCGGATCTACAGTTTGCCTGATGGCACCTTCAGCTCTGATGAAGATGAGGAGGATGAGGAGGAAGAAGAGGAAGAGGAAGGTTTGTAGCATACTTGGTGCTTTATGCTTTTAAGTGATGTACTGGTGTGGATGAAAAGGGGAGGTGATGTATGATGAAGACCACAGCTAAAGGGTCAGATCTGACCAGTGCAATGGCAGGAGAGGAACGAGGCTGGAGAATGTGTGGTCCTAAGGATGAGACTCAGTGGAAAAGGTGGTGGGTCACATTGGGAGTACTCAGCTGGAAGAAAAAGGAGAGGAGAGTTGGGAATGCAGATGTTGTGCCTCTGTACAGATACTTGAGGACTGATTTTAGCAGGGGCGGGGGAGGAGGTCCCAGATCCAGAGTACTGTCTGGGAAAACAAAACCTGCCAAGAAGCCCTACATTCAGCGGCCCCAAGGTCTGCAGGAGTGGGTGGGTGCTAATTTCTGTTGGTACTGGGATATTTTTTGACTGCAGTTTTAGAAGTGGCAGTGACTATAAGGTGACACATTTAAAATGCGTGGTGATGGAGCGCAGTTGAGGGAACATGGTGAAGGCTTTTAGTGACTCTTGAAGCTGAGCAATCACTGGCTGGTCAGGATGGGAGTTCTGGAGGATCAGTGGTGCCCAGTGGACAGTGCCTTCCCTTTGCTGCCTAAAACCATCTGTGACCCCTGACGTGAGACCTCTGTGTGCTCAGTTGACAGTGGGAAACCCTTTACCCTAGAGCTCTTGCTTCTTTGATAGGAAAAATATCTCCCAGCTTATTTTTAGGCTGTAAGCGTAGCCTGGCTGCTCCGGATTTTATTATGGAAATGTTAGTTAGGTTGCTGTGTAATCTGCTCAGGAATGTAAATTGTGTAATTCCAAATGACGTGTATGTGGTCTTGGCTGATGGGCAGGTTTGTTGGGAAGCTGGGGGGAGGCAGGGAGACAGTTGGAGGTGGTATAAATCTCCCGAAGTGGCAGCCGTGATTTTTTTTGTGTTCCTTGTGGCATTTCCTTGACAGCAAGGGTTTAATTTTGGGGTTTGGGCTGTTTCCTTTCCCCAGCTGCATTTACTTAATTTCTGTTCCTCTTCTTTTTCAGAGGAAGAGAGCTGAACCCCGTAGCCAGCACCGGGAGGCTGCAGTGCCCGGGGAGCTCCGGTCCCTGGGGGTGGGCTGTGGCTGCACCTTCGCCCTGGCTGTGCTGCACATAGATCATAAACGGGGGGAAACAGGAATAAAGTTGATTTTGCCGAGTGCCGGCGCTGTTTTGTGTGTCTGTGTACGCCTGGCTCGGGTACCCCCCGCGGTCACGGCTCCGTCCCGCGCCTGCCCCTTTAAGCGCGCCCGCCCCCGGACACGTGGTGCGCGCGCCGCCATGGTGCCGGCGGCGGGAAGCGGCGGTGGCGGCGTCACGTGACGCGGGGAGCGCGCCGCTGCTCTCGCTCGCCCCCGCAGCGGGCGGGAGGCAGCGCTGTGCCCGCCCCGCCCTGCCCGGGCGGCGCGGGAGAGAAGAGGAGGGAGCGAAGCGGGAAGGGCCCGGAGCGGGAGGAGCGGCGCGGCGGGAGCTCCATGGTGCAGGTGCGGCCCCCGGGCGGGACGGGTGCGGGCGGCCGGCGGCGGCCCCGCGCGGCACGTGCGCCGTTTGGCGGGGGCGGGGGCATCGGGGCCGGGACCGTATGGGCGAGGGAGGGAGGGCAGCGAGGGACAGCCCATCTCCCATTGGCTGGGGGGCGTGGGCCGCCCGTCCCCATTGGCTGGTGGGGCGCAGACGCACTCGCGTCCACAGGTGCTGCTCCACCTTGCCACCTGTGCGCTGTGGGCGGGGGCACTGCGCGCCCATTGGCTGGAAGGCCCGGGACCCCTGCTGCTATTGGCTGGCAGGGAGCAGGGCCCCGCCCCACCACCCGCTCTGTGGGAGGGGGTGCCGTGACAGGCGAGGCCTGGTGCGGCCGGGGGGCTCCTGTGGGGCGGCTGCAGCCCCTGGGGTGACGCCTCCTGGTCCTCTTGCTCACAGGGCCAGCTGTGCCCGCCCCGCCATGGCCCCAGCGGTCTGCAGGACGCTCCTGGGGCTGGCCCTGTACACGGGCAGCCTTTTCGCGGTGAGTGGTGCCACGTTCCTCTACCACGACTACTGCATCATCGGGGCCGGCCCCGCAGGCTTGCAGGCGGCCTACTTCTTCCAGCAAGCTGGCCGGGACTACATCGTCTTCGAGCGGAGCCACGCTCCCGGCAGCTTCTTTGCACTCTACCCTCGGCACCGCAAACTCATCAGCATCAACAAGCAGTATACAGGCAAGTCCAACAGTGAGTTCAACCTCCGCCATGACTGGAATTCGCTCCTCAGCCACGACCGGCGGCTGCTTTTCCGACACTACTCTCGCGACTTCTTCCCCAGCGCTGACACCATGGTGCGTTACCTGGAGGACTTTGCTTCCCTGCTGAAGCTGCAGGTTCAGTACAATACGGCCATCATCCACGTGACATTGGAGAAGAATGAGCAGGCCTGGAACGGTCATTACTTTCTCCTGACTGACCAGGACAGGAAGAACTACAAGTGCAGGTAATGGGCAAACCTGGGGCTTGACACACAGCTCAGAGCTTTGCCCTGTTGAGGCATGAGTATCTCCAAGGATGGAGATTTCACAGCCTCTTAGAGCCTTAAGCACCATCAGAGGTGGAGAACATTTTTTAGGGATTGGCAGGTGGATGGGTGGAATAACTGTTCCTGGGAAGGCATTGCCTTTCACAAGCAGTGTTTTGCTTTGGGCAGCTGAGGAGGTTGGCAGGCAGACGCAAATTGGCTGTGATGGCCGTCACTGCAGGGTCTGTCCTTCATAGGTATGTTTGGAATCACTTTTGTTTTATCACTAGATAATTGCTGTCTGTGAAGAAAGTAACTCAGTTGTACTCACAGCCAGCACTGCCTTTATTACAAACTGGACTGAGTCAGTGCGGTGACATCTCACTCCTGTTTTCCCGCGTGTGCTCAGGGGTGTGTCCCAGACAAGTGAAGTCCTTGGCTGGCACAGAGCTGGAACACAGGGGGGAAGCAGAGGAAAGCGGGGCTTTTTTTGCAGGGGCAAAGACTGTGAGAAATAACCCTCAAGGCTGTTGGTCACTGAATTCCCTTTCCACTCATCCTATTTACGTGTGTGTATCCCGTACTGCCACTGAGCTACATTCCTAAAAACCTCGAAGTTACTCGTGTGAACATATGGAGTATGTTTCTCACCTCTCCTGAGAACCTCAGCTCTATGACAGTAGGTCGTGCTGGCTGTCACTTGCCGGTGTGCTGCTGGCAGGCTCCAAGGGGACAGAAGGCAATCCCGGACACCCACGTACCGCGAGCGAGTTGCTCTTGGGACGCTGTGTAAGCAAGGCTGGGACAGCAGGCAGTGCTGCTTGCCTCAGCTGCCTGGTGTTTCCATCTAAGTCACAAAAACTTCCTCAAGAATCAAGTAGAAGCTCTTATGGAGTGATATAAAAAGATCAGTGTAGTTATTTTTGGTGTTAGCAATTAGTGGTGTTGCTAACGTGTTTTTATGACTGGGAGTTACATTTCAAAATATCGAAACTATTTCCTATTTGTCTTTAAAATTACTTCTGCTCTGCCAAATGGCAACTCAAATTTTAAATCAAAGTCATTTTTATGCAACATATAATCAACCTGTGAAGTTATATTACATATATTGTCAATGAGTTCATATGAGTAGAAGTTGCATTCATGAACAGGCGAGGGAGATGCATACATACAGCACCCACACTGACTAATGCTATATATAACAGTGTTCCCAGTTATCCTGAGGACAGGGAAGAGAGGAGCAGGTCATTAGCTGAAGCTAGGTAGAGGTTTCTTTTGAAACCATGGCCTATGCAGCTGGTACAGTGTCACTGTGGGGGTCGCACTGCAGCCACCTTCCATGGCGGGAGGAAGAAGGAATGAGGAGATGGAGCCCCCTTCCTGAAATTCCTGCATTTCTAAGTGCTGTCCCTGTTTTTGCAGCTCTTTGTTGGTTGCTGCTGGGATGTGGGTTCCCAATGTGGTAAACTTTCCTGGCTCAGAGTATGTTGAGGGTTACGAGACTGTGTCCATCAACCCAGAGGACTTCGCTGGCCAAACCGTGTTGATCTTGGGACGAGGGAACTCAGCCTTTGAGACAGCGGAGAACATCCTGGGTGTCACGAATTTCATCCACATGGTGAGCCGGTCCCGCGTGCGCCTCTCGTGGGCCACCCACTACGTCGGGGATCTGAGGTGAGAAACCACTCCTATTCCCCTTTCTAATGCAGCTGGAATACAAACAAGGAGAATCATTTCTTTCCCGGGCCATAGGCTGGACTGGTGCAGGTGGTGGTGCTGTGGTCATGGGGGTCACAGGGGAAATATGGGGCCTTCTATAGGTCCTTTGTTTAAAGCAATCCAGGTTGCAGTCACTGAACACAGAGGCTTGATGAGAGCTTTTTAGGATCTGTATGAAATAGCAGCATGTCCACTTGGAAGCTGTAATCTTTAAAATGTACTGGCTCTCAAGTTATTCCCTTGTTTCCAGTCATAGAGGAAAGCTAGGAGGGTGGCTACATCCTGCAAGGACAGCGAGGTTGTGTTACCTGTGATGTCCCTGGGAGCCCTGAGGCTCTGGGGATAACCTTTACACTGAAGAGGAATTGGTATGCCTGGTAAGTGATCCCATTTTCAGCAGCTAAGACAGAACCTCCCTTCTTTACATTCTTGTATTCTCCGTAGAGCAATTAACAACGGCCTGCTGGACACCTACCAGCTGAAATCTCTGGATGGGCTTCTGGAGGGCGACCTGGAAGATCTGGCTATCGTTAAGGACAAAAAGGGAAAGCTGCACATCACACTGCGGTTCTACTTGGAGAACGGGAACATCAGCGCAGGCATTGACTCCATCACCCTCCCTCAGGACGAACTGGACAATTTTGCCACCCGCGCACCTTACGACCGTGTCATCCGCTGCCTGGGCTGGAAGTTTGACTTCTCTATCTATAATAGGTGAGGGAGAACCAGGATCTCCATGAAAAAATGTATTTAGACTGAAGGGCCTGAGTAGGGAGGAAAGGGAAGAGCAGGTTTTCTCCTGGCAGCAGCGTCTGGACCTCCATGTGCTCTGAGCTGCTTGGTGCTGCACAGTCCTTTGTTTATTGTGCAGGTAAGGCTGTGTCCCAGTAGGAATGTGTGTCACTGCCCTCTGACCAACAGGCTCTGAGGCTGTGCAGATGGCAGCAATGAGACCTGAGTGACACAGAAAAGCTTGTACCTTTAGAACTTAACATCCTGACCTGCCAGATCACATGGACAGAGGGTTTTTTTTTGAAATGAGGATGATAAAGATGCAGATCACTACGAAAAGGTTTTGTTGGGGAAAAAAACATTCCCTGAGGATGCAACCTTCACTCCACCTTGGTAAATCCTGCAGTTGAAAATGATACTGCTGACTTCACTGTCTTCCAAAATTCACTGTCAGTGGCTTAGCTGAGAATTAGATCTTGTCCAGGGCTATCTTGGGAGGAACACCCTTATCTTCCAAAGATCCTCATTTTAGTAGTAAATGCCACTGAAGGCAGCAGGGGTATGAAACAGAATCTTGCAGTGGCTGCAATATAATGAATATCAGAAACCCTTTTTATTTTTCTACTCCTGTCCTTCCTGATAGCCTGCTCTTCTCTTTTGCACATCAGATCCCTGGGATTGATGCCAGGAAAAGGGAATATTAAGAAGTATCCTCAGATCAAACCCAGCTATGAATCCAGAGGCACTCAGGGGCTCTTTATTCTTGGCACTGCTAGCCATTCAGTTGACTTCAGGAAATCTGCTGGGGGCTTCATCCATGGATTCCGGTATACAAGTGAGTACTGGGGTGTACAGAAAGGGCAGAGGTGGAAATTGTTCCTCCCTTCAAAGGAACAATCCATAGTTTACTGCTGGAAAGAGATTGCCCTTAGTGTTGTTCTGGCAATAAGAAGGACAAAACATAGTCAAGCTGCAGCTGCATCATCTGAAGTGGAGGAGAAGTGACTTGGGGTCATATCTGAAGTTTTTGGTTGTCTGTCTTTGTTTTGTCTTGTGTCTCTCTTGCCTGCTGTCTGTTATTTATGTAACACAATAGATTTCTTCCTGCCAGATGCTCTGCCTCGTGACAGGCTGTGGGTGAGAGGTCTGCGCTGTGGAGTTAAAACCCAGCAGCTGTGGGCAGTGGAGAGAACGTCCTTCTTTATGTGTGTGTGCCCATCCTTGTCATTAAAGGACTGCTGAGAAGTAATAAAATATCCCCAAGGACCCCCACCCTCTCCCCCACCACTTAGCATCACATCAGCTTTCCGAGGGCATCTCCACTGCAGTTACCAGCGACTGGGGTGGGAGATCCTGAGCACGGAGGAGCTGTAAAGGTTGTTTATTGAGTCCTGCTGCAGTGCAGAGATTGGATTTCTTAAAGCATAAGCTTGGGTTGTTAAATAAGCTGTCTTTGTTTCTCGCCATGTCTTAGCTCGGGCAGTCCATCGCCTATTGGAAAACCGTCACCACGGTGTCCCCTGGCCATCCACAGTCTACCCTATTACACAGCTGACCAATTCCATCATCAAGAGAGTGAACGAGGCCTCAGGCCTCTACCAGATGTTCAGTGTCCTGGCTGACATCATACTGCTGAGAGAGTGAGTGAGTGAGTAGTTATTCCCAGCACTGCACCTCCATAATTTCATTTCTGTTTCTTTACCATTGCTTCCTGTGGTGCCACCACACAAATTGCACTGTTGCTGCCTAAGGATGTTACCATCGTGTAGGCAGCCACCCCAAACCTGTACCACTGCTGCAGCTGGTGCCCAATTGTGCAGACTATTTCTCCCTCTTAAAGGGCTGAAATGCTCTAGACCTTCCCTCTAGGCTCAGAGGTGTAGTATCCTTTTACTGACCCCGGGGAAAAACTTTCCTTGAGCAGTGCTACTGTAGAGAGAATCCCATAATCCAGGAAAACACTGGTGTCTTGTAACAGTATCTGCAGCCTTCATAAGCTCTGCATCAAGTCCAGCCCAGATCTGAAATGACCAAACAAAATTACTATCTGATGATCTTTTGGCTTTAGCCTCAACCACCTGAGGGTGGGTTGGATCCCAGCTGGCTTTGTCTGGTGGAAAATTGTGATGGTGTGTTTGCAATTCACAGGAATGCCACAGCATTTGAATACCTGGAAGAGTACCCTGTTGGAGTCCTGGCCGAGCTGGAAATGCAGACGGGAAGAAAGGCTCGCAATGGGCTCTTTGTCATCATCATGGAGTATGGGAGGAATTTCTCTGGGGCTGACAAGGATGTCTTCTACTACAACCGTGCTGTGGGAGAGGCGCAGCATGCCTGGCAGTCCAACTTTTTACACCCTGTTATTTACTATTACAAACACCTCCCAACAGGTAAGCTTTCCTGTTAATTATGTGACACAACCAAAACAAAGAGGGATAAAGATGAATCAGAGCCGAAGTGCGGGTGGTACCTGAAAGCACTATTCCCCTTTCTCCACTTCCTTCATATCCATCCTGTGAGACACCCCCCACCACTGTATGAGCTGAAAAGGGTGCTGAGAGTTGGCAAGAAAGTTCCATTGGTAAGATGATATGGGGAGGGGAGGAGGGGAATTGAGACCTCACATTTGAGAACAGGAACAAACAGGCGTGTTGGAAATTTCCCCGTTCTCAAAAAGAGGAACAGTTCTTCCCTTTGGCTGTCACCCTCTGTGTACTTGCAGAGCCTGAGAGATGAGGCTGGGCTGTTGTTGTTTGGCCATCTTGCTGCCAAGAGAAAGCTGCTCTCTGTGGCAGGCCTAGGTCTGAGAGGTCACACAGCGATCGAGGCAGCCAAAGGCAAGGGTTTGAAGAAGAGTGTTCTATCCAGCAGCAAACAGGCTCGGAGTAGACTTCCTTAGGAAATGAGTGTGTTGAAGTCTTCATCTCCAGAAACCTAGGGTCAGGGTCCAGCTTGCCTTGCACAGAAATAAGCATGATGGGTAGCAGCATTAAAGCAGCTTAGCCCATCTGGCAGTCCCTGCCCAGGGGGAACAGGAGTGAAATGACAGGAATGCTGCGGGCAGGGACAGAGGGCAGCTGTGCAGTGGCAGGGCTGTTGAGGACAGAGCTGGCAGAGGGGATTGCAAATGAAAGTAATGGATTAAAAGGTCAGGACAAAAGCGGAAACAGCTGTCACAGCTGCTTTCCACTCCCCAAGCTCTTTTTAATGCCATTTTGCTTCTAAGAGACTCCCTTAATGTTCTCTTGGCAGAGCGTGGGATGAAACTCCGTCCCCCAGACTGGCCTCTGCCCCGGCCAGATGCCATCCATCACATTGTGGAGGACTTTCTGACAGACTGGACAGCCCCGAATGCTCACATCCTGCCGCTGAGGCGGTTTTTGGAGAACTGCCTCAGCACCGACCTGCGCAATTTCTTTGCAGGTAATTTGAGCACAGGGTTGAGGTGGCAGAAAGAGGAGGAGGAATGTGAGGAACAAGTGACAGGAGCGATCTCCTCTGCAAATAGCTGAGATCTCCCTGTGGTAAGCTGCTTGTCTCACTGTCAGTCACACCTCCTCAGTGCACTCACCAGATGGTACAAAGTGCCGTTCTGTGTGTGTGTTCCTAAAGAGTCCTTGCTCTTGTTCACCATTAGAAAAAGACTGGCCCAGGCATGCCAGGATTTAGGGAAAGCCATATAAGGTTGGGTTCAATTATTTTCTAGCTGCAGCTTTCTTTTCTTCGTCGTTATCTGAACATTTCTTTGTGCCACTGTGTACTAGATCTCTTGTACTGGTGATTGGATTGCTTTCCCATGGGAAATGGGAGTGCTGTGATGTGAGAGGTGAAGAGCCTCTGCTGCCTCCCTGACCCGTCTGTGACCCACCTGCAGGAAGCCCATGTGGCACACAGAGGGAAGCCATCTTGTGGCACAAAGAAGATGCCAGATGGATGTAAACTCAAATCCAGCTCCTTTTTCTCTCAAAGTGCAGGTTGGGAATCCCTCTCTGCATCTCCTGAGCACTGCAGAATTAAGTCAATTGCTGTGCTGGGGCAGGGTACTGGGTGGGAAACTCTAGCCGTCTTCCCTCATCCTCTCTGCCTTTTGTTTTGAACGAGTCCCTGATAGTTTATGGGACTATTTCCCTACAGGGTCTCTCTGCTGACTCTAATTTTTGATCCTTTCCCCTGCAGAGTCCTGTTTCCTGTTTGCCTTCACCCGTCAGAAGCTGCCTCCCTTCTGCCAGCAGGGGTACTTGCGAATGCAGGGACTGGTGGGGAGCCAGGAGCTCCGGCACCACGCGGTACAGGCTGGGTTGCTCCAGGATTACACTCACAAAGACTTTTTGGGTGACAGACCCCCTGACAGCCACGATGGGTCACAGGAACAGTTGAGAGATCATGCGATACCAGTTCGTCCTCTGCAGCATCTTGTTAATGCCAAGGATGAGCTTTAACCTTTCTTGCTCCACACTGAAATCCATAGGTGCTCTTCTGACAGTACTGTAACAGAGATCCACAGCAGGATTCTGCCCTTTCCAGTGTCCCTTTTCCATCCCCATGCCTCCCACTGATCATGAGTTGCCAAAGACCTGCTAAGATCTTGCTGTTACAAAGAGGACCAACATGCTCTGAAGGATTGAGTGAGGGACCAAAATCCAGTGATGCTGAGGTTCCCACGTTGTCCTTGCAGAGTTCAGAGTTGCCTGAAGATGGTGTTTGTGTTTATCTCACTGACCAATATCTGCAGCGACATACAGAGGTCACAGAAGTGAGTGCAGGAATGCCTGGGAAACTTCAGATGTCACGTTCCCCTTCAGAGGTGACCTGCTCACACCCTGTGGCAGCCCTGAGGCTGTTCTCTGGACCCTGGATGCTGTACGCTGTGTATACTTGAAGATTTGTTTCTGCATTGAATCCTGAAGTGGTACTCCAGGCAAACTTCCTGGTATTTTTCCTGCATTTGAGTTAGGGCAATTGTGTAGCTTGAGTGGGGAAGGAGAATTTCCCAGAGAACACTACAAGGGACTCTTTCCTCCACGACAGATGAGTAGCTTGCCTGGAATGCCTGGGACACAGACTTACAGAGTTTGGCTCTGCTGTCCTCATGTTTTTCTTCTCCCACACCAAGCAGCCTGGAAGGTTAGCCTATCTTTTATAAAGCATGATCAATATTTCTCCTATTTGCACTATGTCCCATCAACAAAGTTTGATGTTGTTAAAATGCTCCTTCTCTGTTTTATTCCACTCCAGTCACCTTGAGATCTTAGAGGGACTGACAGGGAGGCTGCTGCACTTTACTGCTGCCCCGTCAGCCATGTACGCTTGCCTGTCACCTCCCTCTGGACTCCTTCCATGGCCCTGGAGTTGCAAAGCAAGAGCAGTTTCGAGCTTGACCTCATAATGTCCCTATGATTTCTAGGAAATAGAGGAGGGGTGACAGGGAACAGGCTTATATTTACACACGTTTTTCCAACCCTTTAGCTTCTTGAAAAATACTCACTTTTTCTTCCACACTGAGGGGGCTGTACCTTACATGTACCTAAAGCTCTCCCAAACCTTTGAATTCAGCTGCTGTTTCAGTAAAACGCCAGTTCCTTGGAGAGGCTGGGGAGCAGAAGAGGTGAAGGAAGTGACAGAGGAGTTCTTGCTTTCTTTGAGAACACTGGGCTATGCAAGCAGTGCTGCTGCTGGAAGATAGTGCCTGTTCGCATGCAGCTGGAGAGGGAAACAATCATCTCAGCTGGCATCAATCAGCATCTTTCTGTGGCCTTTACATCCCATTGCCCCAGCTCTAAGGCCAGTCCAGGAATGGCTCTCGTGGCCTGTAGTTGGGTGGTGCTAGTATTTGCTACATCCTCGGCACCATGGGCTTTTTATTTTGGGATTGTGCAGGGGAAGAAAAGGGCCTGTGGCTGAACTGGATTGACCAGCTGTCACCAAGAGCCTGTTTCATTTGTTCCCTCTATGCACTGACACAGAGTGCATCCCCGTTGTACCTACAGATGTGCACATTCTCCAGATGTTTCCTCTTCCATCCTCAAATTCCCCCAAGAGATTGTGGATCTGTATGTATTGCCTTAAATTGTGATTCCCCTTAGAAAAGCAATGGTTGAAAAAACTGGTACCCACCAACAGTTCCAGCATGCACTGTGCACATCTCCCAGCGTCTTGTGAGTTGAAACTCCAGCTGTTCTCCTGCCACTCGCTTCCAGCAGGACAGGGGGAGTAAGGATCCAAGTCTCCCTGCTTTGGGTGCTGCAGGGTGAGCACTGCTCTCAGCCTCGCTCCTGCTGAGCTCCTCTGATGCTGGAGCTGGCAAGGGAGAGGGAGCGCCGGCTCCAAACGATTTTCCATCAGGTTACAGAGGCCGGGGGGTGGCATGGGCCATGCTAGTTTGTGGTCACCCCTGAGTGCAGGGCTGCAGGTTGGTCCCGGTGCCCTGCCCCAGAGGGTGCGTTGTGGAAGGGAGTTAATTGCTGTCTGGGAGATTGTAGAGTTGTGCGCTTCCAGCAAAGCTTAAAGAAGCAGGTGGCCCTTTGCCTAGCCACAATCTGAGCAATCTGGAGAGAGCCGCCAGCCGACGAGATCGAGATCGAGATCAGGACCGGGACCGGGGCCGCCGGGCCCGCGCCACGTGCGGAAGGCGCCACGCGCCTCGTGGTGCGCCCGCGGCGCTCATTGGAGGGCTTCGCCGCCAATCAGCAGCCAGGGTTTGCCCCACGCAGCACATCCCTCCGTCCCCTCCAGGGGCGGGGCGAAATGCCCTAATGGACAGACACGACAGCCAATCAGAGGTGGCCGGCTCTTGAGGCGGCTGCCAATCGGCTGGGAAGGCGACCGGCCTGGTTGTCTCAGTCTTCCGGCGTCGGCGACCAATCGGGGCGCAGGTGGGCGGGGCGCCGGGCGGAAGCTCGGTGTGTGCGGGTCACCTCCGCGGCCGGGAAGGTGCGGGCGGGGCGCGGGCCCGGTGAGGGGAGCGGGGCTCTCCTGGCTGCGTACGCCTGCCCTCGGGCGGGGGGAGCAGCGGGGCGCCTGTGTCTGGGGCTGTTCCCGCCCCTCGGGTTGGGGGACGGGGCACTGTGCCACTGCGGGAGCTGCTGGGACATCAGCTGAAGGAGCCCCGCGCTGTCGGGGCAGTGGGAATCCCGCGGCCTGGGTCCGCCCTGTGGGCAGGAAGGAGCGGGCGGTGGGGGTAGCTCTGCTCTGCAGGGCTGAGGGAAACGGGGACCCTGTGTCTGGGGCTGTCTCCTGTAAGCGGGGAGGAGGCGGGGTCTAGCTGGGGGTCCCGTGGCTGTGGGGCTGGAGCTGCAGGGGCTGGACACAGGGGCAGGAAGCACTCCCATGTCATATCCCATAAACGTCTGTCCTGGACACCTCCTGGCCCGGGGACAGTCCTGCCGAGGGGGCTCGGAGCAGGGCGCTGCTGCAGTGGGACCAACCATGGGGTGCACCCAGCCCACCAGCCACCTCTCCCCACAGATGGCCCAGAGGCTGGCGCTCCAGCGGCTGCTGTCCCTCCCCGCGCGGAGCCCCCTGGCATCCCACGGCAGGACCTTTGGCACCTCAGCTGGCCGCAGGAGCACTTTCAATGTGCAGGATGGCAGCGACTTCCAGGACCGGGTGGTGAACAGCCCCAAGCCCGTTGTGGTGGACTTCCACGCGCAGTAAGTTCCACCCGTGGCTCTTGCACCCCTCTCCACCATCACCCATGCCAGTGTGTCCCTGTGTGACATTCCTGATGTGGTGGCACTCTGGGAACACCATGGAGGAGCATGCCTGAGGACTTCCCAAGCTGTGGAGTCTGGTGTTGAAAAACGCTTCTGCCCGTCAGTCTCCATCTGTGAAGATTTCCCTCATAGCTACACCCTGCAGCAGTGTCAAACAGGAGTGCCAGGAAGGCATTCCTCAGGGTGGCATAGCTGCACCTTCCAGGTGCTTACTTGTTACCCCAGCCCCAGTGTTGCATCATCCTACAAAAGATGCTTCAGGAAAAAACTCTTGATACCTGCCCTGTTTGGCTTCATGGATGAAATGTCCTCTAAGAAACATTAAAGTTTGTTAACAGCCACGGAGAGCTCTGCACCTGCAGTGCCTCACTGTTGTCATGTTGTGTCTTTCCGTGTTTCTTAAAGCTGCGTGGTTTTGAGGCTTTTTATAGCAAATGCCTTTATGTGTTACTAACAGCCATGTGACACCAATGACAGTATTTGTCTTCAATGAAAATCCTGTCATCCTCCTGCCAGTAAAAATATTCCCAGATGTTATCCACTGGATTAACAATACTGATTATCTTTGGGGTTTTCATGTATTTTCATAGTTCTCCAGTATTGTCATGTGAGCCTGTAACAGCTGATTTGGGGCAAACAGAACACAAATCAGCCAAAAAACTTCTGCTCTAAATGAACCAAACTGACAAACCAAAGTGAGCATTAGTTGGGATCATCCAGGGAGGACAGAACAATTAATTGAAGCCTGAAATGTGATACAGAGCTTCCTTAACACCTTTGACAGCTCTGTTGTGAGAGAATTGTTTTTCTAAGCTGTGGTTCAGGAACTGTATTTCCAGGCTGGCTCTTGAGTGGAACAGCAATGGTGGTAAAGACACTGGAGTACCAGCATGCCTTCCATGGCTGCTGCTGCACCTGCCTCTCCTAATGTCTCCTCTCTTTCCTTGCTCCATCAGGTGGTGTGGTCCCTGCAAGATCCTAGGCCCCAGGTTAGAGAAGCTGGTGGCCAAGCAGGAGGGGAAGGTGCTGATGGCCAAGGTGGACATTGATGATCACACAGACCTTGCTATCGAATACGAGGTAGGAGGTGGAAGAGCACAGACTTTCTTTGGCTGGCAGTGCAAAGGTGCCTCCCTGGGGAGGGCTGTGCCTGCACAGCAGCAGTGTTGGAGGGGAGGGGAAGCCCAGAGCCTACGGGTTCCTGATCCACTGGGTCACTTGTTAGTAGGTGGATTTTGGTGCTGAGCTCTGCTCCAGTTCTGCTGGTCGTGCTCAGCATCCCCACCTCTAATTCTGCAGGGAGGTGTCCTCTAGGCCTTGCAGGCATCTGTCAGTGTAAACACTTCCCTGGCCTCGAGGGGCCTGGAGCACACATGGAGTTCTGCTGCGAGCCGGGGCTGCTCAGGTGCAGGGCAAGAACATGAAATAACAAGCCCCATTCTGCACTGCTGTTGAACATGGTTCTTTGTGCAACCAGCCTGTCCTCTCTTTCCCTTCCTTGTTCAGGATCTCTAGCTGGGTCATAATGTCCCATCCTTAAGTTGTAGCACAAGGAGACACGGTGAGTTTTATTTGGACAGGTAGAAGCCAGGTCAGAAAAAACACATAGACAACAGGAGCACATGTCCTGCTCTTGAAAGGAGAGGAGCTTGGTGTAAGTGTGTGACAGTACTGCTGATTGTGTTCCCTATGCTGCCTTTCTCCCAGGAAGGAGCAGAATGATTGGAGAAAGCCATGGCTTATTTTGCATGATTCATTTCTTTGTCCCCTCTGTCAGTGATTAGGTAGTTTAAGAAACACAGAAGCCCCTCTGAGGGCAGTGCCTGCCTCTGTTGTCTCTCCTTGTAAACAACCACTCTGCCCATGGAGTTGGGGCATCCTGCTGTTATGTTTTACAGGGAAAAAAAGTGCTTCATTTTCACTTGGGTATCACACAGATGGATCTGCTCCCCCTCTGCAGATGAAGTCCTGCTCCCAAGGTGACAACTAGCACAGCAAGCTTGTTGAGCTGCCCTGAAAAGTGTGAACCATCTCCTTCCTGAGCAAGCTGTCATTTTTTTGAGCCTGGAGAAGACGCTGTATGCCATTCCCACACCCTGCCGAGCCAGAAGGAGACGGAAGTGGAAACAGCTTGTTTCCTCCCACTCTTTCCCCAGGGAGACCTTTCTGCCTGTGCTGTGGTGGCATGTCCACACAGCTGGTGGCCACAGTCATGACTTGCAGCTCCCACAAGCTGAGCACGAGAGCTTCCGGTGCTCTCCAGGGTGGAGGCATGCTGGCAGATAGACCCTGGGCCAAGGAAGATGTCTGCTGGCTCCTGAGCAGGGCTAGCTGCTGCAAGCCCAAAAGCTGCATAGCTCAAGGGGTGCTGGTGAGAAGTTGAAGAGGGTGAAGTGGTTTTAGTGATGATCTAAAAGCATGTAAATCCTAATAGATGCAGGGAAGGCTCTGGTAGCAACCACGCTAAGGAGAATAGAGATTATTAGTTCAACTCATGTATTGTTCCAGGCTTTCCAGTAGATAGAATTAGCTGGGATTACAAGAGGATAATCTCAGATGAGTGGAAACAACAAGCAGGGTGTGTGCACGCAGAGAAAGGTCTGTGGGTGGAAAGAGGCTGGAAGTCCCCAGTTGTGCAGGTTTGATGACGCACTGCGTGTCCTCTTCCCCCGGGTGCCGAGGGAGCAGCTGCGCTGCCCGCTGTGTGTGTTTGTGTGCAGGTAGGACTGGGGCTGCAGGGAAGGGTCACCTTCTCGCAGTTCATTCTGCAACCTTATACACAAACATGATGAAGTTTTTGTTTTGCAAGAAGGCCTCCTCCACTTTTGGAGTGATGTGTGTGTGCCTTGTCTTGGCCGTTATCCCCGTGGCTGAAACACCATCCCTAGACAATGTCTGCAAGTACCATAGCTGCAAACAGAGATAGGAGAATTCTTTGCTCAGATCGTTTGAAGCATCCTTTCCAAGGCAGAAGTTTGGTTCGTGTGCTGAGCATGTGCTTGGTTTTGCTTCATCTTCTGTGGAGTTGCTGTGTAAGGAGAAGTGTGAGGGCTGATGGGAAGGCACCGAGTCGAGATCAAAGAGCGACCAAATAGAGTGTTTGTGAGAGATCAGGAAAACCAAAGGTGGTATTTAGGAGGAATCAGAAAACATTTGTTTTAAAGCCATTCCATTGGGGATCAGATGTCTGCACGCTGAGGAAGTCTTTGTTTTGGGGCTTTTCAGTGTCCATGCCACCCCCACAACTCCTTCCTTGGCTGCCAGGAAGTCTCCCTCCATCCATGTTTATTCCCCTGCCCATGCACACACACAGCCCCCACCTTGCTGCCTGCTTGCACAATGTCCTCTTCAGCAGCCTCCTTGGTGCAGGGGGAGGCAGCGGGAGGGGGAGACACCCTGGAAGAGCAGAGGAATGCTGGTGCATTCCTTTACACAAGCCCTTGGCTCTCAGCCATCCTGGCTTAGCACAAAGCACGGATGCATTTCCTGCAACTAGCAATGTCCCCAGTGCCCCTCCCCGTCCTGTTATGCCCAGCACAAAAGTTCTTTCTCTGGGGACTCCCTGCTTTATCTAACACCTTCCATCTCTAGTTGGGGGCGTTCTCCACTGCTCCAGCCAGCTCCTGACCTCTCACCTCAAGAGCAGAAAGGGAGAAGAAATACTTCTGTTTATCTGCAGTCTCTTAAAATTCTTTAGATTCATCTCTTGCCTTGGCCAGTTGCCTCTGTGGTAGTGACTGGGAAAGGGCAGCCCCTTCTCTGGCCACTGTGGGTGGGGAGCTCAGGAGAGCTGCTGGGTACAGAGATGGTCATTCATGAATGAAGCTCCATCCTGTTACCGCCTCACTCAGAGACCTGGGTGAAATCCTTCTCCCTGCTCTGATGTGTGGCATCTGAGCTTGTATAAAAGTTTCAGATGGGAGAGAATTCCCTTGGTATGGGTGTTGCCAGGAATAACGTGGATGGCCATGTTCGTTTATTTATCTGTGTGGTCAACACTAATCAAAAGCAGACTGATTTTTTCTGTAGAAATGCTCTTGAGGGAGGAGAAAAGTTTGTTTAGGTTCAGTGCAGATGGGACCCAAAAAAAGACATGGGGGGAAAAAAAAAGAAAAAAATGCCCTCAACTTTGCATTCTAGAAATTCCCATGACATTTGTTTCTCAACCAGCAAAACAAAGTACATGCTCCATTAACAGGCTGCCCTTGCTGCAGCTGGCAGGAAGGAAGCTGACAAAATCATCGTGTTTTCTGAGCAGAGGAAAGTTGCTCTGTGACTCTCGTTCTTGTCTGGCTCTGCAGCACCAGCCCCAGACCTTCCACTCTTTCTTGGGATTTGCTCACCAGCATGAAGAGGGAAAGAGACAGAGGGATCGAGGCCGTGTGAAGTTCATGGGTGCACTGGTCAGCCTGCAGGGCCTGGCAACGTGGTGTTGGCTGCTTCTTTGTAGAGCTTCCAAGAGTTGCCTGTTCTCACCCAGACCCTAATAAGGGCCGGCTCTTGGTTTTTTTGGATGGAACCAGAGCAACTGTGCTCGATGGAGGTTTGCCCTTCTCAGGGAGGGAGCAGTTGAGTGCAGTGCATCCTTTCTCTCTCCTAAAATCGCACGGGAATGTGTTGGCACCATCGCCAGTGCTGGGGCCCAAGCCCTCTGGATCTGCTCCCTGCAGTCACTAGGAGGAGCTGAAGATCGTGCACTGAGCAGCCCCGACGCTCCCGTCCCTTCAGATGAGACTGCACAAGCCCTGAAGGACACTGCGGGGAGCCTCGCTGGACTGCTGGGTGGGAAGGGGAGACAGAATGGCCCTTTCATCTCAGGCTCCCAGTGGGAGAAAAGCCAGCCCTCTGATGGGTTTTGAGAGGGATTTGCAGATCTTTGTTGGCAGCAGGGCTGGCAGTGCACATGGGAAGGCCCCACAGGCTGGAGAGTCAGCGGGCAAGATAAGGACAGGATGTGTTTTGGAGGCAAGACTGCAGAGATAAGGGCATCAAAGCTGTGGGGTCAGAAATGTGATCAGATCTCCCATTGCTGCAGCTCTCCAAGCTCTGGTTGTTCCTTCTTTCAGTGATGTCCCTGGGGTCTCTGGTGTCACCAGTCAACCAGCAAGTCCCTGGGGAGTGTTGTCATTTCCAACACTGTTCTCTTGGATAATTCCCAGAGAACTTTGTTCTGGGCTAGTAAAGCAGCGCCCAGAGCAGCACAGCTGCCTGCTAGCTCTGGTCAGAGGGACTTTCTCACTTCTTACCTAATCACCAGGGATCTGCAGTGAATGGCCACTGGTGTGTGACCAGATAAACCACTGAAAACAGAAGTGGAAAAGGAAGAAGGGTTGGAGGGGATTGTCATTGCCATAATATGATGGAGCAGGAAATCTGCCTGTGCAATGGTGGGGTGGTTTAGGATTAGAGCTCCAGTCCTGTCTGGAGAAGAACACAGGTCCAGTCTGTTGCTGCCATGGCCGTAAAATGTCCAAAGGTCATCATGTCTGAGAGGTGTCCTAGATGTGTTCGCTTATGATAGGACAAAAGGGAAGGAGAAGAAGCATTTGTACTGGAGAGGAGGAAACAGCCTTGCCTTGTTTTTGTATTAGCTTTGGTATTGTCTTTAAAAATTTGGGTCTTACTTAAATTCAAAACGCAGCTCAGCCTTGACTTGAGCAGTGTGGTGTAAGTCAGTGCAGAGATGAGGCCACAGGGAGAGGAGGAACGTGGAGCTCAGCTGGCCTCTTTTGCGAGTGGACATCTTACCCTAGAGCAGTGCGTGCTCAGCTCCCTTGTACCCACTTCCTTAGACTTCCATTGGGGGACTGGGTGCAGCTGGCTTCCTGCAGGCTTTGCTCACCTGTCTCCCTGTTTCTCTTGCCCTAGGTGTCAGCAGTGCCAACTGTGCTGGCTATGAAGAACGGAGACGTTGTGGATAAATTTGTCGGCATAAAGGATGAGGATCAGCTGGAGGCATTCCTCAAGAAACTCATTGGAGCCTGAAGTAAAAGGGTGGCTGTGCCTCTGCCTCTGCCTCTGGACACGTCCATGTTGTGCATTCCTTGCCTGGGAGAGCTGAGGGCAGGTCAATTGCCTGCCCTTACAACCCAGAGGTTTCTTCTCTTTTGGTGTTTTTAGGAGATGGAAAATGTTGTAACCCTTCCCTCCTTCTCCCCCTTCTCATGAGCAGCAGTAGTTGTAAAGGGCGCTGAGGAGCAAGGGCTGCTTATTCTCAAAACGGGGAATGTGGCTGGAATTAGGAGCCTGTGTTTATCAGCCAAGAGCTGACGTGCAGAGCTGCTGCTGCTGCTGAGTTAAGAGGAGGAATGTTTTTCTCTTTGCCTCACATCTGATAGCCCAGAGCAGAGGGCAGCTGCTCCCTGCAAGATGATGGTACATACCTGTCCTGGGTGGGTTTGTTTAAAGCTGAGAATGTCTCTGCCTTGTCTGTGAAACCTGTCTCTTTTGTCCTCTGTCCTTGTGTTGCTGGGACAGGTACATGTCCTCCACAAATCCATGAGCTCCCATCATAATTTTATAAGTGAAAATAGGGAGAAGTATTTTATGGATCTCCTTTTGTATGTCTGCAGTAGAGAACTTCTACCAGTCACTGCTGTCTAGCTGGGAGAATAAAACTTGATTCTCAGAAATCTGTCTGTCCAGAGAGGTGAGTTGGGAGTATCAGCGGCACAGTTTCTAATGATGGGTTGGGAAAGTGCAGGTTATGACTTGATCCCTACTAAAAGTTAATGTGCTGAAAAACAAAGTAGGGGATTGCTTCCATGGGGCTTTCAGTGCTGCCTGTAGGACCCCCTTTGTGTGCTGCTGGATCCAGGGGGCAGAGGGAGGACTCGCCTCTCATGCACAGGGGAACAGCTGCTCCTTGCACATGAGGAACCTGAGCTGTGCTCGCTCCCCCTGTGCTTTTCTTGCCCCTTCCCAGCGTGTGGAGCCTGAGAGCCTCCCTGTCCCTGTTGTCAATAATTAAATGTGCTCACACAGGTGAGCCCTGCCAGAAGGCAGCTTTTTGACTTCAATTGCTCTGACCTTTGGACTAACGGTGCCGGCTGTGTGCTTCTATCCGAGCAGCTTTCAGCCCTTCCAACCTCTTCCTCCTCATCCTCACATACACCTGTTTCCTGTCAACCTGGCTTCTGAGTGCTGCCAGCCTCCTCTTGTGCTTGCAGGCAGAGTACAGCACCAGCACTGATGACTACTGTACTGTTTAATTCCAGCTTGCTTATCTAAGCTGCATGAGAACATTGTAAGTGCTTAATAACTATGTACAAGCTGCTTTTTTTTTTCACCACAGCTTCTGTTTCCTTCAGTCACTCTTAAATCTGCTTTGGCTTTGCTCCATTTCACCTCCCTGGCATGTGAGCAGCGAGGTAGTTTTTTTTCTGCACCTCTGCAGTAACAATTTATGACCTTTGAAGGAGCCAGGGGGTGGTGATCCAAGTCCTGCTGCAACCGCAGTGCTGCTGGCATCACTGCTCCCACCTGCTTCTGTCACCCTGGGGCCTGGGCCACAGCACAAGGTGGTACTGGTCCCCTGAGGTGGGTGCCTCCCATTCGGGCTGGGCTGACCTCACCGCTGGCACGCTGCTAGAGGTGATGTCACTTGGATGTAATCTGGTAAAGAGCTGTTGGTCGGTTGCAATCGATAAAAACTGGCATTTCATTTTACTCCAGAGACCACAGAGGCTGTGCTGCTTCTGACCTCCTCAGGTTTCAGGCTGGGCAATTTCCCCTGCAGTTTCAGTGTTCCTGCCCAGTAAACACTTCTAGTAAAGACTCTCCATTTTCCTGCATGAGCAGGAAAAGTAGGGGAACAGCGTCACATACCCGACAATAGTCAACTTTCTTGCCTTACCATCCTACAGAACAGGAAAAAACACGGGGCCTTTGCATTGTGTAATTACAGGCAGTATAAAATAGTTATTTTATTGCTTCCTTCTAAGGAAAAGCAGAGCTAAAGTGTCACTTAGCTGTTAAAGTGCCAGCACACTTTAGGGTGCATTATGTGAAAGTCACAACTGTTTTCTTTGAGATAAATGCTGAAGACCCATGTAGGTGGTGCCCTGTGGGAATCCTTCAGAACAGTGTAACAGGTGGATGGGAGGAGGAGGGCTTTGGGGACATCTTGAGATTCCCCAAGCACTTGGCGAGGTTTTCACCAAAGGACAGGACAGAACTCAGAGCAAAAGGATATTTTCTGTGCCAGGTCTTTAATTCAGTTCCCTGTTTGCCAGCTGCTGGGGAAGGCTTCAGGGATTCCCACAGCAGTGTTAGTAACAGGAGGTGCAAGCAGGAAGCAGTGCCAGCAGTGTATTTATGTAGTGGCTAAAGAGGGGTTGCACAGCAATTTTCATGCCACCTGAATGTGATGTTGGTCTTTCCTGATTGAAGGGAGCTGAAGCAATGGGTAATTCCTCAGCAGTAGCTGTTTTTCCTATGTCAGCTGGGAAAATGTTTCCTCTCTCCAGCGAGGATGCAGTTTGTTTTCCCTTTTGGAGTTAAGCACATTGAATCCTCCTCTGATCTGTCAAGCACTTGCTCTCCTGCCCAAGCCTGTCTATATGACAGTAGCTTTCTCAGCTCTTAATGTTCCTTGTTTCTATTTTAAGAGGACATGGCAGTCAGTGCCTTCCCAAGGGGAGCAAAGCTCAGCTAAGCCCGCTTTTCTTCCCCATGCCTGTTTTGAACCCAACGCCAAGGTTCCCCCAAGGATCAGGCATAGTGCCTCTGTCCTCACAGTCTTGTCCAAGGCACCTGATTCCAGGCAAGCAAAGGTTTTCCATTCGTTTCTGTTGGCTTTACACTTGCATCAAGCCCTAACACAGCTGCTCCTTTCCCCAAGATGTTTGTGCCTGCCTGCTGAACTCTGAGTTAATCTCCAGCTGCTCTGGCTCATAGTAAATATCTGCAAGGAGGGAGGGAGAGCTTTGCTGTCTTCTCTACTAGAGGTGCTATGCCAGGACCAGCTTCAAGGGCTGGTAGAGGATGGAAAATTCAGGTTGCTTGGCTTGCAGCACACAGTGGGCTGTGTATATGTGGTCTTCTGAAGGGAATAGTTTGGGTCAGTTTGGTTCCAGTGAGGTCTGACCTTGGCAGCCTGGCCAGTAAATCCTTTGCTTTATCAACAAATACGATTCCTCCTGTGCAAAGAACAAAACAAAGACTAGCTCCATGTCAACAGGGAAATGGCCCCCACTGACACTGCCTTTTCAACAGCCCAGCCAGGCTGTTGGCCCAAACAGTTTGTTAATCACTTTGAGCTTCCCCTCACACACCTCGTTTTCTCATCCAAGTAATTACAGGATTCAGACAGAATCAGCAATTAAATTCTCCAGCCCTGCAAGGCTGTTAGCAGCAATGTTAAGCTCAGTGTAGTTCAAAACTACTGCTAAATGGTGGCAAGTGCTTGCTGTGAGTTTCCTGCAAGTTAAAGAGTAACAGCAGCTGCAATAGTCTAGTCAATAAAAAGATTAGATAAAACTACCAGAGGCTTGACTTCCAGACCAAAACCAGGCTAGATCCCCTGTTACACAGTCTCTTGGCCTCCTCACCTGTCCCTGCAACACATCCTGGCTCAAGCTGTGGTTTAACCCCAGTCGACAACTAAGTACCAGGCAGCTGCTCACTCACACCTCTCCTGGTGGGATGGGGAGGAGAATCAGGGAAAAAAAATGGCAAAACCATGGGTTGAGTTAGGAAGAGTTTAATAATTTAAATAAAGCAAAATATAAGAATAACATAATAATACTCGTAATGAAAAGGGAAACTACAAAAAGAGAGAGAAAACACAAGAGAAACAAGTGATGCACAATATAATTGCTCAGCACTTGGCTGATTGATGCCCAGCCTGTCCCTGAGCAGTGATTAGCTCCTTCCAGGTAACTTCACCAGTTATATACATGGGCATGATGTCCTATGACATGGAATATCCCTTTGGCCAGTTTGGATCAGCTCTACTGGCCATGCTCCTTCCTAGCTTCTTGTGTAGCTCCTCACTGGCAGAGCATAGGGAACTGAAAAGTCATTGATTTAAAGTAAGCACTGCTTAGAAAGTAGAGCATTGGTATGTCACCAGCATTATTCTCATACTAAATCCAACACACAGCACTGCACTGCCTACTAGGAAGAAAATTAACTCTGTCCCAGTCTAAACCAGGATACTGTCCATCACCACACAGGGGTGGTGTTCTGCTGCTCTTTTCAAGGATGTGGGGTGCCCTTGTGAGCTTTGTGGTTTCTCTGCCTCTGCAGCTGTGTATCTTCAGCAACACTTTTCCCCTTAAAACCTTTTTCAGGCAAAAACCAGACTGCAGGTCTCAGGAGAGTGGTAGCCACAGGCTGGGTGCGGTTTGGAGGGGGCTGCTGTGCTGAGGCATACCTGGTTGCTTTTTCTCTCTGTGCATTCTACCAGCCAGGGAAGGATGGAGGCAGGAGCAGCAGGGGAAACCCTGAATTTCTTATACCAGGGGAGCCAAATGGGTGAAAACAAGAGGGCTACAGGGAGAGATTAAAAATGTGTCAGCCCACATCCCAATGGGAATGGAGCGAGGAGAAGCCCTGACTGCCTTCCTGGTGGCAAGGGGTCCCTGGTGGGCAGTGAGACAGGGAAACATCCTACAGGGAGAGGCCAGAGGGGGACGTTGGAACTGCTCGTGTCCTGAGGGAGAAGGACAGCTGGGAGCTGCAGGCAACAGGGCAGCACCCAACTTCCCACCTCTCATTGACTTCTAGGCCCTTGTGATCCAAATAGTCACAATAAAAATGCACTGAAAGGGATGGGTTTTCTCCATGGCTTGCATGCTTCTTTGAGGTAAGGTCCCTGTAGGTGTATACATATATATATGTGTTTATCTACTCACATACTCTTGTTCTCTGTTGTGAAGAGTGCCAGGAGTTTCTGTGGCTCACAGATGTCCCCAGCAGCTGTAGCTGTTGGCAGAAAAGGATAGGGGCCACCCTGCTGGCTCTCCCACCCAAGGCAAGGCTGAGCTCCCTGTACACTTCTCAGCTACTACATGCTTCTCTTCGCTCTGCTGCTAAAGGCACCCTGGTTCCATCTCTCTTGCGAGTGGACAAGTGGTTGAGCAATTTCCTGAAAAACAGGAAATTTTTGCGGTAAGAGTCCTCAGAAATACTGACTTCAAGTCATCCAGGGGGTACAACATGCTCAAGAGATTTCAGTGTTTTCCAGAGATGGTGACCTCTGGTCACCCGTGTGGCTGCAGCTCCTCCATGCCAGTCCCACAGAGCTGTCAGTGAGAGGGTGTTTGTCCCGGCGGGCTCTGCACACAGAGCGTCATGGCCTCAGGAAGGAGAGGAGATGCATCCCCCGGGGTTGCTGTCTTGCTCCATCATGAGGCAATAACACTTCCTGCAGGGCCGGTAGCCGCGGGCACAGGGACTGCACGGCTCCTTTCCTCGCAGGTGGCTTTACCCGCGGGGCCATGGCACTGGCAGCAGCAGGTAACAAACCCAGGTCTGGCTGTCGCAGCAGCTGGGATGGAGATGGAGCAGTGCAAGCTCCAACATGCCCGCTGGTATTTATATAACATCGTTTTGCTTTAATCTGGCTTTTTAAGTAAACTGTCAAAGCCCTTTCTGTTCACTTGTTCACTAGGAACCTTTTTCTTTCTTCTTTTTTTGACTGTGAGTTTCATCTTTCAAAGCTTGGCTAGTTTTGAGTGATGCCGAAAAACCCCATTTACAGTGGCTTTTTGTTCTGTGCTGGTATTGTTCAGGCAGAAGTGGTTGTTTTCTTTTCATCCTGGCATAGCTCAGAAGTGACTGCATACTCTGAGCTCAAACTTTCTAAAAATACTTACCCGTGAGGAGAGATCCAGCATGGCACTGTTCAGGCCCAGAGATTAACGCCTTGGAAAGGTGCGGTGGTCTGAAAAAGAAGCCAGTGTCCTGCCAACTCTGGTCACCGTAAGCCCTGGAGCATCAACATGTGGCAGGCAGAGAGGATCTGCAGAGGGCTGTGGATCTCTGAGGTACCAGGGAAGTCTACCCAGTGCCTGCAGAACCAGCCCAAGGGAAATACTTTCTATGGAGAGGCTATAGGGTGACTCAGAAGTCATAAAGAGAAGCGCTCCTTGCTGCTTGGAGAAGTGAGGCTGAACAATGAGCCTGCTCCTCACCAGAGGTTGGTCTTCATAATCACATCCTCCTGTTGGAGCATGAGATGGCTCTGGGGGAAGGGAGGATGACAGGGACTGAGCAGAACACAGATCAGACATAGGACAAATTGCAGGAAAGCATGTGGGAGCTTCTTTTCGTCCTGCCACTGGCTGATTGCAGGAAGCTTCCCAGGTGACAGCTTTAGCAGCTGCTGGGACAGGAGACATTATTGTTCTGCACTCGTGTTTATGGCTGTGCCAGGTTTTGGCAGGAAGCTACAAGACAAAACCCCCACAATCTTCCTTCTTGCTTGCCAGGTCTGCTCTCAAGGGGCTGATCCTTCAGCCTAGCTATTTCAGCTTAGCTCACTACCTGAGGAGATCCAGCTTCCCCTTCCCAGCCAGGCCAGCTCCCATGGGCTTCATCCTAAAATCCTGGCAGGAGCATGGAAACTTTTCATAGAGCTCAGGCAAAATTAAAGGTTGCTGTTATCACACCCACCACTGCATTTCTCATGCTAAACTTGGAGTTTAAAAAAAAGTTTTAAACTTGGAGTGTGGTTACCCAGCACTCCAACCCCCTTGTACCTGTCTGGGCCCTGTTTAGTTCTCGTTCCCCTTTCCCTGGCCTTGGGATCAAGTTCTCAGTTTTCTGGCAACTCTCAGGAGGCAGCATGTTTGGGGCTTTTTTAATCTGGCATTGCACACGAAGGCAGAAGCTACCAGCATCCTTGAGATGAAAGGATGCAGGAACGCAAGGGACCCATCACTGCCAGTCTCACTGGAGCCTGCGGCACAGAAACTGGCAGCATGTGGCCATGTCTGCAAGCAAACTTCTTAGGCTGCTGTCATCTCCCTGTTCTGCTGCTCCCCCACAATGCTGTGCCTCCGTGTGACATTGTGTCCAGCCCCTGGTGGCCAGCAGCACATGACTGACCCAAGGGCACAGTTCCCAGCCTCGTTTCTCCAGCTTGCAGCTTGGGGTCATGATGGCTAAGTTCTGCCAGTGTTACATCCCAAGCCCTGTTTCCCTGCCTCCTCTTCCTTCCCTCCCTGGAGTTTTATACTGAGGCCAGGAATGATGATCACGTCCCCTCCAAGGAATCAACAGACTGTGGCATTTCCTTTGAGGGTGGAATCTGAGGCTGCTGGCAGCAAATCCCTCTGCCATGGAGCTGACGAGGCAGGGAGGCTGGTGTGTCACTGGCTCTGCTAAGGGGTGCCAGCCGGAGTTTTCCATGGAGCGGATGCGCCCGCTGTTGTAATCTCACCTGGAGAGTGCCTGGCTGCAGTTCAGCCCCTGCCACGCTTGCCTGCGCCTGTAATCTCCCAGGGTTTTGCAAGCGCCGTCAGCCCACAGTGGGGGAGCTGCAGGGAACGCACAGCGCTCGGGTGATTCAGCCGGAGAGCCTCTGTCCCGTCTGAGTCAGGCCTTATTCCAGCATCTCCGTGTCCTGCTGCAGGGGGCTATGTCTATAAATTGCAGAAGCCTCACAGACTGGGTCTCCCCAGCACTTCTGCCCCTTTGCCCCCCAGCCCAGCATCCCCACCAAAGCTGGCTCCGGCCGCGGCTGCTTCCTCTTCGCGGGACTGTTGTGCACAAACAGCTGCATCGTGTCAGCCCGGCGGGCTGCACTGCCCCGATAAATGACCCAGTTCCCGAGAGCAGGGACGGAACTGCCAATGTACACCTCCCTCGGCTGAGGGGAGGGCAGCAGATAGCCCAGCTTCAGGAACCTCACTGTTCTCATCTCATCTGTCTCCCACCAGTGTTGTGTCTTCCGATGTCTTCTCTTGCCACACACACAGCAGCACTGGTAGCACCCAGGGTGTCTAAATTCATAACCCCTGCTTTGCAGAGAGGGTGAATGGCAGCACCGCTGGCACTTCGGGAAGCCATGGCCAATGCCTTGGAAGGAGTCTGCAGAGGCTGAGTGCCTGCATATGGTGTCCTCATAAAGATGAAGGAGGAGTAGCCTCCAGCCGTCGCCCACAGGCACCTATCAGCAACCCAGAACTTGGGCTGGGGACACTAGAAGATGAAATGCTGCCCTACAGGGTGTTCTCTTGCCCCATTTGTGCACCAGCCTGCGCTGGCTGTCCTTTCTCACATCAGGGCAGGGGGATGGGACAGGAAGGCCCTCATTATCCCGGGCTTGCTAATTAGACGGGAATGTTATCTCCAGCCCAGATGTCAGCTCTGACCTCCCTCTAACCTTCTTCTAGAAATCAAAACAGACACAACTCTGTTTGTTTTAAAATAAGAAAAATAAGCCTTTGGGGTGAAGCAGGAAAACCTGGCCTTGAGGGTATGTCTGGGGAGGGAGGAGGGCACACAACCAGATAAGCCTGGTGAGGTTCTCCAGGCTGCTGAGCTGGGTGGGACTGGCCACCCTGCCCTGGGCAGAGAACAAGGTCCCATGGCTCATGGTGGCTGTGCACGTACTGTGGGCCCTTGAACCTACATCCAGCAGGGGTGTTGGTGCAGACACAGCTTCTTGTCCCAACACAACCCAGGGGATCCCAGCTGGGTCCTGAAGATCCAGATGTGGAGCTAATAGCAAAGATCAACTGAGTTTGTATTTCACCTCACTGCTTTGCTTTTGGGATTTACAAAGATGTCTCAAAAGGAGATGTTGATCCCTGGAACAAACCTGACCTGAATATATTTTCCTCATGCCACCTAAGCAGTCCGTAAATTGTTTCAGAATAAAGGGAGCTGGGTGACATAAAGAGCTGGTGATTCTTGCCCTTGACTTGTAGTAAAACCTTACATTTCTGTAATAATTTTCAATAGCTGGGGAACAAACTTTGCCTGACTCTGATCTGGGTCAGACCTTTGAGCACCTCACCCTGTGTTAACCCAGATTTACATCTCCATTCGCTTCCTCTTCTTTGTAAGACTACAGCTCCAGCCTGGAGCTTATCACAAAGGAGGTCTTTACCCAATACCCCTTGTCCTTCTGTGACAGGCATCCAAACACCCTGGGCTGCAGCATCAAAGCTCCTTATGACAGAGGCTTGATGTAGTTGCAGTAAAATGAGGAGTGGATGTGGCCAGCTGAGGACCAGCACCCCGGGGCTTTCTTCTGCTGCTGCTGCCTTGGAGCAGTCACTGGTCCAGCCTTGGCTCTTCCCTGCCCAGTCCACCAACAGCACAGTAACAAGACTTACGAAGACACCAGAGGGATTGCTCATTAAGCCACAATCCCAGTGTTTCAAAGGCACAGCTGATTCGCAGTTACACGACGTTTTGCCTACCATATCCCCAAGACAGCAAGCAGGTAAAAGTTTTGAGGTGTCCTTTTTCACTTGCCTCCTTTGAAAACACCTGTTGGCCCCCTGAGTAATGGGTGTTCTTTTTTATGCTCTAAAGGCTGTGCCTCATGCTCATGACATCACAGTAGTGATGTGTTGCCCTCTGGCAACATCACCAGAGCAGAAAATTATTTCTGCTGTCTTCCAGACCTGGCTACTGCCTGGTACACCGTCTCCCCAAGCTTCAGGGTTACTGAAGCAGAGTAATAGCTGAGAAGTGAGTAATCAAGAAGCCACCTGACCAGATTTAAACCTGACTGTAAACATCTTCTCCAACAATAATGGGAAGGAGGATCTGTGCCTGCTAAGGCACAGAGTTGCTGCAGGAGGACTGTTCACAGACATCCCTGGGACTCAGCATTCACAGAGCACATGTGTGGATGGCATTCACAGAGCACACCTGCAGGAGAGCTCTGCTTACAAAAACCACCACAGCTCCAGGGCCTTGAGTGAATTTGCACCCATTTTTATGACCTAAACTTTTGAGTCAATATTTACCCGAGAGGGAGATGCATAGCTGCCCTGTGACACTGTGTACACGCACAGACAAACACTGGTACTGTGCATGCACACCCCAGCACACACACTCGCAAAAGCTCCAGCTTCTACAAGCAGGCAGAGACACCTGCTCTCCTTCCTCGGGCTGTCCCAGGACAGTCCTTCACATTTGCAAGAGGGACACTGACAAACTGGAGCAACTCTAGGGCAGAAGTGTGAAGCTGCCCAAGGGAACTGGACCATCTGACACAAGGGCAGGGTCTGAGGGAGCTGGGTTGGTTTGCAAAGGGACAAGAAAGCTCATAAGGGGGTCTATCCAACCACCGACTTCTACTACCCAAATGGGGGTTATGTGGAAGGTAAAGCCACATTGCCAGATGTACTCAGTGAAAATACAAGAGGGAAAAGATGGTGGATTTGCCATCCTGAGAGATTTTCAAAACCCAGTTGGATATGGTCCTAAGCACCCTGATCTAACCTTAAGGCTGGTCCTGCTCCAAGCAGATGGTTGACCTGGAGACCTCCAAAATTACCTCTTATGCTAAATGATGCTGTGATTTTGGTAATGCTAAATATTTGGTAGTAGTCGTTCCTTAATTCAGATACTGACTGCAACAACTTGCATGTGGGGTGCTGTAAGAACACCTATGACCAGCCACACAACTGAACTCAATTCATTCACAATATCCCTGGAAGGGAGGCTTTCTGGCTTCTACTGAACTTCAATTCCCTCATAGTTTGTGAGCGGCTTGTGGGTCTGGCTGCTAATGACCATGCATTTTCAGCACCTCTCTAGCAGGCACATAGTCAAATGGACCAAGGAAATTATCAAACTGGAAACATCTGTCTTTCTTTTGATTCAGGGTTGTTTCCAGCTGAATCAGCTGGCTGTCATCCGAGACTGGCAGTGGGAGTGTGAAGATCAGAGGAGGGAGGGGAACAACCCTCCTTCAGGGACTGCTCAGACTTGGGTTGGCTTCACACAGTCATCAAACCCCAACCCTGACCCCTGAGACGTTGAGGAGAACATAATGTTCCACCTCTGTAGGTTAATCTAACCTGTGTTGCTTATCCCAGGGCAAAGTATGCACAGCTTCTCTTCCTTGAGAAAGAGAAAGCAGGTAATGCGTGGCTGTGTGGTAGGCTTAGGAGAGGGCATCTCCTGAAATCACTCCCACTTGTAGACTACTCTCACAGCTCCTGCCCCTCTCTTAAAATACGTGACGTGAGATCTAGAACAACTCAGTAGGTGGTAGGGAAGGTCACTGCATCTGGCAGCTCATGTACTTCTGCAAACTTGGTGTCTGAGAACTGGTAAGTCCACGTAGGAGCATCTAGCCCAGGCATTTCCACAAGTCAGCAGCCACAACTACGAGAAGTGTATCATAGAGGAAGCTCGTAGTGCCTGTTTCCTCTCATAACACAGAGATAATTGGCTCCTGCAGTGCTAAATATGACTGGTTTTGGTAAAGACTGCTGAGGCCTGGCTTTGTCGATGTGTGCTTTGCCTTCTGGAAAACCAGCCTTCCACAGCTCCCAAGTGGCTCCCTTGCCTCCTGCTCCTTCCCAAATCATGCCAATATTCACAGGGGGAGGTGGGTGCTGTACCATTTTTTTATGTTCTTTTCTTTTTTCCCTCCTGTCGGGAGAAACTGAGTGACACCAGAGTGATGGCTATGGGCTGGTAGAAGGCTAAAAAAATAAAGTTACAGCCTGAATCCCCACTCACCATGCCCTCCTCCCCATCCCAGGCAACATATGCATGTGGCTTAACTTTTCACGTCCTTGGTTTAATGAACTCATGTCAGGAATTTCATGTGCATAGCAACCTTATCTGATGACAGTGACATTTTTTGAATGTTTATGTTCAGTTTTATTTGCAAACTGTTTCCAGCATAGTTCAGCTGGGTGGACTGGACAGAGCTGAAATGTGTAAGAACCCAACACACATACTGGAAACTCAGCCAGTTACTGGGGGGCTATGAAGCACATCCACAGGCAAAAGGATCTGCAACTGAGTTTGTGCACCAGATTTTCCAGCTGCAGCCTTTCACACACTCGTTAGTGTCCGACAAGCAACACGGGGGTGGGGGGGGGGTGTTTGTTTTTTCTTGTTTTCTTTTTTCTTCCAGTTCTCAGTACTGTCACAACCAGATGGGAATACGTTTCCCACGTCAGCTGTGGGGGGAGTCTCCAACCCAGAGCTCCCTGATACCCACAACATTACAAAAGCAGACGTCTCTGCTTCACCACAGCTCCAGCTAGTAGGAGGTATGGGGAGAAGGGGAGGGGAGCCGAGGCGTTTTGTAGTTTGAAATTTGAACAGCTGGATTCAGCAAGGGTTCCCAGGGTTTTTCCCGGGAAGGAGGTCAGCGGCTCGGGCAGGCAGATAGCCTGGGAGCAAACATCAGGAGTGCCCCTGGAGGCTCCACCTCCGCAGCTCTGCTCCGACTGGAGCGCTCTTGCCCTTATAAGGCTGCGGTTGTCACAAGCAGAGCCATAAATAGTTGTGTGATTGTTACCTGCTTCGCTCTTCCCAAGTCAGGCTCTTCCTGCCTGCAGCTTCCAGAGCTTCCCCTCCCCACTCCAGCTCCAGAAAGGCGGTGTTTCCCATGTCTCTGCACATGGATATGAGGTCCAATTTCTCCAGGTGCTCTGCCCCTGCACACGACTCCTTGCATTGGCCTTTGCAGAAAGCCTCCTGCCTGGGACTGTACAATTGCTTTACAAAGTGCTGCAGAAGGGCTGTGGCCCACCCATCTGTGTGTCTTTCTTCAGCGGTTCCCGGGCCAAAAGTTTCCTTGGTTTGAAGGGTGTCACTTTCGTTCTTCAATTTTGGGTGTATAAACAGGGTTGGAGGAGAATGAAAAAGAGTAGATCAGGGCATAATAAGACACTTAATAAAAACAGCAAGCAGCCCCATGTTTCTATTTGCTTCTTTTCCAGCATGTGACATCCATACCTAAATGCAGAGGAGATCTTGATGTCTCCTGGAAGGAGATCATCATGAATAAGACACTGTGGGCTGAGCAGCAGCAAAGTCATAGACCAACAATCAGGAGACCTGGTGTATCTGTCAGACAATTATTTGCCTGTTCCCTGATGTAGTTGAGTTTTACTCCTTCTCCCCTTCTCAATTTTTCTCTAAGTAATGAAGCAATTCATTGTCAGTGCATATTTTAAACACTGACTCTCTTGGTTCCTGTCTTAGACCCAGCACACGCTTCCCAAAAGTTTCCTGTGGGCCCCAGCTACAGCAGTTTAAACATTTTCCATAGTACGTGCAGTAGCTCTGTGCTGCCATGGGGTCCTCAGTTCCCCGATTGCCTGGTCAGTCAGGGTAGTACCTGTACATACTTCCTGCCTGGGACCTGCTGCAGCCATTGAGGCCATTCTCAGCCTTTTCTTCACTTCTGCTCACTCTCTCACACTGAGTTTTCCCTGCTGTTTGAGCTGGAAAGCTCTCTGCAGAAAGCAGCAGGAGCTGATCTTGGCTTCAGAACCGGTCTGTGCTACTGCAACAGAAGGAAGAGTGGTTTGATGTGCAGCAATAAAGGTTGGAATGCCTATCTTCTCTAGGCTATCTGCAGTCTCTTCCAGAGAGGAGAGGCAAGTTCCCAATAAGAGCTGCTGTGCTTGGGAAGCTGCCACTAAGAATTATGAGTTTTCCCCTAGACAGTCTTTTCCAGGTCTGCTGGCAGGATGGGATACACAGCCCCCATTGGGAATGTAGCTTGAGCTACTATTTCCCCAGTCCTACATAAATGTTATTCCCCTGCTTTCTGGGCAGCTCCTTGGACACAAAGGCAACTTTGAATACCTGGTGCCTTCTGTGTTGTAAAGGTGTTGGGCAAACAGCACTATCAGAGGCAACAAGAAAAGTGTGACGCTGACTGGAGACTGAATCATAACGTGCTTCTCCCAGTACCATAGGTTCATGTGCCCTGCTCAACCTTACTCCAGAAATTTAACAGAAAACAAGATTAGAGAGCAGCAGTGTGAAAAGTTTCATGCTAACACAGGGTGGAAAATGTTTGGTGTTAAGAAGGGAGTCATCCTTCTAGTACAGTTTTGTTGTACTAGATGTACTACCATCATTGGGATTGCCTCTCTTTGAGGCAGAAGGGCAGCCCCGAGCCCCCGGGTTTTTCTCCTTCCCTTTGGCAAAGGGAGGAGGGTCCTAGTGCCTGGGTGGCTGGCACTGCCCTTGGGACAGCTCGGTGCCAAGAGGTGAGGTCACCGCTATCAGGGAGGAGGGCAGGGGCCGCTCCCGTCCCAGCTGTTGTGTGTCCCGAGTCTGAGCACACGCTGAGCAGCCAGCCAGGACACCGCCAAGCAAGGAGATGTCTGGAGCAATTACAGCCATTCTCACTTTCCTCTCTTTCCCCCTCCTCCTGCAGGGGTGAGGGTAGCAATCATTTTAGCGCACACAAACCCCGATCTCATTCATTCATGTCCCCAGGCATTTACACCCAGAGTCACTTCCAGGGGACCATAATCTAGATTCTCAGTTTTAGAGGGGACTTTATGGTGAACTTAAAAGACCTTGGTCTCCTGTATCCTGAAGAAGCACCAAAAAAAAAAAAAAAAGTCATATTTAAGTGCTTCTAATTATAGGGGTATTTTTCCTCCTGCTTTACTTATTTTCCTGCTTGGGTTTGGTTTGGGTTTTTTTTTCTTTTTTTTGCTAATTAGAAGACTAATTTTAGAAATTAGTCTTGTCCACTCTGGAAACCTAATGGAAAATTAGTAA